>NC_091287.1:42799117-43156617 GCF_032444005.1 Ranitomeya imitator | reverse complement strand
ACTGAGAAGTTCGCAGAATATCTGGCTGGCTCAGAAGTTCATGTATGCACCAATAACGATCCGTTGGACCATCTCGAGAATGCCAAATTAGGGGCGCTAGGACAACGTTGGGTAGCCCGAATGGCCAAGTTCCGATACAGAATTTCGTATAAATGAGGAGCTGAGAATGTTCATGCGGATACCCTCTCCTGAGTAAACTATCAAAAACCAGCACCCAGCCAGGATGAAGAACTGGAAGAGGTGGAGGTTCCAGGTTTTGGAGAGACTGCCAGGACGGTGGCAGCGACGCGGGAAACTGAACAGGAAGAGGCCTGTGTGAATTTGCTGGAGTAGCCCCGCGATGAGTGGGTCCGAGTGCAGCAGGAGGATCCGGAGCTAGCTCAGTTGAGAAGGTGGGTCATGTCTGAACAAATGCCCAATCGGCACGAGAGGAGGTCCATGTCACCTGAAGTACTGAAGATGCTACGCCAGTGGGAGAGGCTCCAGTTGCGGGATGGTATCCTGTACCGGAAGGTATTCCTGCAAACAGAACTGAGTCTTGTATGGCAGACGATGATTCCCTCGTCCTTGATAGATCAGGTGGCTAAGGAAGCACATGAGAAAGGAGCACACTTTGGGCCAGAAAAAACTTTACAGTGGTTACAGCGCCTATTTTATCATCCCCACTTAAGGAACATTGTGGAGAAAGTATGTTAGCAATGCAGAAGTTGTGAGCTGCTCAAACCACCAGAACAACGAGCTCCCACAGAGACAGTGAGGTCTTCTGGCCCCATGGACCTACTGGTAATAGATTACTTGACAATTGGACCCGCGCACCAAGGCTATGAGCATTGTTTAGTGATGATAGACCACTTTACTAAATTTGCCGTAGTGACACCCAAGCGGGACCAGACTACCGAGTCTGCTGCTCACACAATTTGCAAACACTTCATACAGGTGTCCCAAGCACATCCATTCTGATCAAGGGGCCTGCTTCCTCGGAAGAGTGATGGAGGAGCTGCACCAGCTGTACAAAATCAATAAGTCCCGGACCACCTCTTATCATCCACAGGGGAATGGGGCTTGTGAAAGATTTAACTGCACTCTGATTCTAATGCTGAGGACACTGGAAGAGGACCAGAAGGCGAAGTGGACTGAGTCTGTCCCTGAATTGGTGTGGGCGTATAACAATCGGAAACACAGCACCACCGGTTTCACCCCCTACTCTTTGTTCTTTGGCCGACCCGGGAAGGGGCTGGCAGAGCTGGAGCTGGAGCTGGAACCTGAGGAGGACTACCCACGGATGGGGGTGTACTCCTGGGTTCCAGAACATTGTCGTCGGCTGCGGGCAATTCAATGTCTAGTGCAGAACCGGCTGCAAGAATTGGAGCATCCCAAGGTAGCTCCTCAAAAGGGGTCAGCCCTGCGGCCTGGAGACCGAGTCTTAGTGAGGGAAAAGCGCCCACACAACAAACTAGAGTACCAGTGGGAGAAAAGGCCGTACCGAGTGAAGCGGCGGCTCGGCAACGGGGGTCCCGTTTATGAGGTCCAGCCCGAAATGGAAGAGGGGGCTCCCACCCGCACACTGCACTGGAATATGTTGCATCCATGTTTGTCTCGAGATCCTGAATCAGTTCAATTGGTTCCAGCACCTCCACTGGCTGCAACAGAGATCAATGTTGATTGTTATGACCTGGTGGCTAGGACAATAATGGACCTGGTGGTTAAGAGCACACGGAATGACCTGATAGTTACTAATAATACAGGACGAGCTCTGAGACGTGGGAACTCTGCTGACCGCAATCCCTAATCCTATCACACACACTAGAAATAGCCGTGGATTGCTCCTAACGCTCCCTATGCAACTCGTCACAGCCTAAGGAACTAGCTAGCCCTAAAGATAGAAAAATAAAGCCTACCTTGCCTCAGAGAAATTCCCCAAAGGAAAAGGCAGCCCCCCACATATAATGACTGTGAGTAAAGATGAAAATTACAAACACAGAGATGAAATAGATTTAGCAAAGTGAGGCCCGACTTACTGAACAGACAGAGGATAGGAAAGGTAACTTTGCGGTCAGCACAAAAAACTACAAAAAGACCACGCAGAGGGCGCAAAAAGACCCTCCGCACCGACTCACGGTGCGGAGGCGCTCCCTCTGCGTCCCAGAGCTTCCAGTAAGCAAGACAAGAATCAAAATAGCAAGCTGGACAGAAAAATAGCAAACCAGAGAAAAACAAGCAGTAACTTAGGTTCTGCTGGGAAGACAGGTCACAAGAACGATCCAGGAGCGAACCAGACCAATACTGGAACATTGACAGGTGGCATGGAGCAATGATCTAAGTGGAGTTAAATAGAGCAGTGTCATGATTCCAATGGCAGGGAATCACAAAAGGACAAGCACCAACGAGCTCTAGGGTGATGGAACCTGAGCTGACCGCGACCCTAAACCTGAACACACAAATAACAATAGCCGGGGAACGTGCCTACGTTGATCCTAGACGTCTCGCACCAGCCGAAGATCTAACTTCCCCTATTAGAAGAAACACAGACCTCTCTTGCCTCCAGAGAAATACCCCACAGAAATAGCAGCCCCCCACATATAATGACGGTGAAATGAGAGGAAGGCACATACACAGTATGAAATCAGATTCAGCAAAATGAGCCCCGCTAAAACTAGATAGCAGAGGATACAAAAGTAAACTGCGCGGTCAACAAAAAACCCTTCAAAAAACCATCCTGTAATTACTTGAACTCATGTTCCAACTCATGGAACATGAGGAGCAATTACAGCCCGCTAGAGCAACCAGCAGCAAAGAAACAATTATATGCAAGCTGGACAAGACAAAAATAAATCAAAACGTGGAACAAGAAAATCAAAAACTTAGCTTGTCCTGAAGATTACTGAAGCCAGAAGCTGAGGTAACAAAACACTCTGATAACCTTGATAGCCGGCGGGGAAATGACAAGAAAGCCCGGTTAAATAGGAAACTCCCAAATCCTAATAGAACAGGTGGACACCAGAGACAGCAGAACACAAATCACCCAGTACCATCAGTAACCACCAGAGGGAGCCCAAAAACAGAACTCACAACAGTACCCCCCCCCCTGAGGAGGGGTCACCGAACCCTCACGAGAACCACCAGGGCGACCAGGATGAGCCCTATGAAAAGCGCGGACCAAATCATCAGCATGAACATCAGAGGCAACCACCCAAGAATTATCCTCCTGACCATAACCCTTCCACTTGACCAAATATTGGAGTTTCCGTCTGGAAACACGAGAATCCAAGATCTTCTCCACAACATACTCCAATTCTCCCTCCACCAGCACCGGAGCAGGAGGCTCAGGCGAAGGAACAACAGGTACCTCATACCTCCGCAACAACGACCGATGGAACACATTATGAATAGCAAACGATGCCGGGAGATCCAAACGAAACGACACAGGGTTAAGAATTTCCAAGATCCTATAAGGACCGATGAACCGAGGCTTGAACTTATTAGAAGAGACCTTCATAGGAACAAAACGAGAAGACAACCACACCAAGTCCCCAACACGAAGTCGAGGACCCACGCGGCGACGGCGATTAGCAAACTGCTGAGCCTTCTCCTGGGACAACTTCAAATTGTCCACCACATGACTCCAAATCTGATGCAACCTATCCACCACCATGTCCACTCCAGGACAATCAGAAGGCTCCACCTGACCAGAGGAAAAACGAGGATGAAACCCCGAATTACAAAAGAAAGGAGAAACCAAGGTAGCAGAACTAGCCCGATTATTAAGGGCAAACTCGGCCAGCGGCAAAAAGGTAACCCAGTCATCCTGATCAGCAGAAACAAAACACCTCAAATAAGTTTCCAAGGTCTGATTAGTTCGCTCCGTCTGGCCATTCGTCTGAGGGTGGAATGCAGACGAAAAGGACAAATCAATGCCCATCTTAGCACAGAACGTCCGCCAAAATCTAGACACAAACTGGGATCCCCTGTCAGAAACGATGTTCTCCGGAATCCCATGCAAACGAACCACGTTCTGGAAAAACAGAGGGACCAACTCAGAGGAGGAAGGCAACTTAGGCAAGGGTACAAGATGAACCATTTTAGAAAAGCGGTCACACACAACTCAGATGATGGACATTTTTTGAGAGACAGGGAGATCCGAAATAAAGTCCATGGAAATGTGCGTCCAAGGCCTCTTCGGGATAGGCAAAGGTGACAACAATCCACTGGCTCGAGAACAGCAAGGCTTAGCCCGAGCACAAACCTCACAAGACTGCACAAAATTACGCACATCCCTAG
This sequence comes from Ranitomeya imitator, assembly GCF_032444005.1. NCBI lineage: Eukaryota > Metazoa > Chordata > Amphibia > Anura > Dendrobatidae > Ranitomeya > Ranitomeya imitator. The sequence goes on along the minus strand of NC_091287.1, from coordinate 43,152,339 downwards.
ACAAGGAAGGCCACCAAAAAGACCTGGCCACCAAGTCTCTAGTACCAAATATTCCAGGATGACCTGCCAACGCAGAAGAATGGACCTCAGAGATGACTCTACTGGTCCAGCTATCCGGAACAAACAGTCTCTCAGGCGGACAACGATCAGGTTTACCCGCCTGAAACTCCTGCAAAGCACGTCGCAAGTCTGGGAATACGGCCGACAAAATCACCCTATCCCTAAGGATACCAGTGGGCTCAGAATTTCCAGGGGAGTCAGGCACAAAACTCCTAGAAAGAGCATCCGCCTTCACATTCTTTGAACCTGGCAGGTATGAAACCACAAAATTGAAACGAGAGAAAAACAGTGACCAACGAGCCTGTCTAGGATTCAGACGCCTGGCAGACTCAAGGTAAATCAGATTTTTGTGATCAGTCAAGACCACCACACGATGTCTAGCACCCTCCAGCCAATGACGCCACTCCTCAAATGCCCACTTCATGGCCAAAAGTTCCCGATTACCCACATCATAATTCCGCTCAGCGGGCGAAAATTTTCTAGAAAAGAACGCACATGGCTTCATCACCGAGCAATCGGAGCTTCTCTGTGACAAAACCGCCCCCGCTCCAATCTCGGAAGCATCAACCTCAACTTGGAAAGGAAGCGAAACATCAGGCTGACGCAACACAGGAGCAGAAGAAAACCGGCGTTTAAGTTCCTGAAAGGCCTCCACAGCCGCAGGAGACCAATCAGCAACATCAGCACCCTTCTTAGTCAAATCCGTCAAAGGCTTAACAACACTAGAAAAATTAGTTATAAAACGACGATAGAAATTAGCAAAGCCCAAGAACTTCTGCAAACTCTTAAGAGATGCAGGCTGCGTCCAGTCACAAATAGCCCGAACCTTGACGGGATCCATCTCAATAGTAGAAGGGGAAAAAATATACCCCAAGAAAGAAATCTTCTGGACTCCAAAGAGACACTTTGAGCCCTTTACAAACAAGGAATTAGCCCGCAGGACCTGAAACACCTTCCTGACCTGCTGAACATGAGACTCCCAGTCATCAGAAAAAACCAAAATATCATCCAAATACACAATCATAAATTTATCCAGATATTCACGGAAAATATCGTGCATAAAGGACTGGAAGACTGAAGGAGCATTAGAAAGTCCGAAAGGCATTACCAAATACTCAAAATGGCCCTCAGGCGTATTAAATGCGGTTTTCCACTCATCACCTTGCTTTATTCGTATAAGATTATACGCACCCCGGAGATCAATCTTAGTGAACCATTTAGCCCCCTTAATGCGAGCAAACAAATCAGTCAACAAAGGCAAAGGATACTGATATTTTACGGTAATCTTATTCAAAAGACGATAATCTATACAAGGTCTCAAGGACCCATCTTTCTTGGCCACGAAAAAAAAAACCTGCTCCCAAAGGGGACGAAGATGGACGGATATGTCCCTTTTCCAAGGACTCCTTAACATAATCCCGCATAGCAGTATGCTCTGGCACTGACAGATTGAACAAACGACCTTTAGGAAATTTACTACCAGGAATTAAATCTATAGCACAATCGCAATCCCTGTGAGGAGGAAGCGAACTGAGCTTAGGCTCCTCAAAAACATCCCGATAATCCGACAAAAATACAGGAACCTCAGAAGGAGTAGATGAAGCGATAGAAATCGGAGGTGCATCATCATGAACCCCCTGACATCCCCAGCTTAACACAGACATTGTTTTCCAGTCAAGGACTGGATTATGAGTTTGTAACCATGGCAGACCAAGTACTAGAACATCATGTAAATTATACAACACCAGGAAGCGAATCACCTCCTGATGAACGGGAGTCATACGCATGGTCACTTGTGTCCAGTACTGAGGTTTATTCATAGCTAAAGGTGTAGAGTCAATTCCCTTCAAAGGAATAGAGACTTCCAGAGGCTCAAGACTAAACCCACATCGCTTGGCAAATGACCAATCCATAAGACTCAGGGCAGCGCCTGAATCTACATAGGCATCGACGGAAATGGATGATAATGAGCAAATCAGAGTCACAGACAGAATGAACTTAGACTGTAACGTACTAATGGCAACAGACTTATCAACCTTTTTTGTGCGTTTAGAGCATGCTGATATAACATGAGCTGAATCACCACAATAAAAGCACAACCCATTTTTCCGCCTATAGTTTTGCCGTTCACTTCTAGACTGAACTCTATCACATTGCATTGTCTCAAGTGCCTGTTCAGAAGACACCGCCAAATGGTGCACAGGTTTGCGCTCCCGTAAACGCCGATCAATCTGAATAGCCATAGTCATAGACTCATTCAGACCCGTAGGCGCAGGGAACCCCACCATAACATCTTTAATGGCCTCAGAAAGGCCATCTCTGAATCTTGCAGCCAGGGCACACTCATTCCACTGAGTAAGCACTGACCATTTCCGAAATTTTTGACAATATATTTCTGCTTCATCTTGCCCCTGAGAGAGAGCTAATAAAGCTTTTTCAGCCTGAATCTCTTGGTTAGGTTCCTCATAGAGCAAACCCAATGCCAGAAAAAACGCATCCACATTAAGCAACGCAGGATCCCCTGGTGCCAATGCAAATGCCCAATTTTGAGGGTCACCCCGCAGGAAAGATATAATAATCTTAACCTGCTGAGCAGGGTCTCCAGAAGAGCGAGATTTCAAAGAAAGGAACAGCTTGCAATTGTTCCTAAAATTCAGAAAACTAGATCTATCTCCAGCAAAGAACTCTGGAATAGGAATTCTAGGTTCAGACATAGGAGCATGTACAACAAAATCTTGTATATTTTGAACCTTAGCAGCAAGATTATTCAAGCTGGAAGCTAAACTCTGGACGTCCATGATAAACAGCTAAGGTCAGAGGCATACAAGGATTAAGAGGAGGAAAAAAAAAAAAAAAAATCAGCCAGGCTGCAATTAGGGCTAGGCAGCAACCTCAGAGGAGAAAAAAAAAACAAAAAACAAAACTTCCTCAGACTACTTTTCCTCCTACTTCAGCCCAAACATTTTGTGGCCGGCTATACTGTCATGATTCCAATGGCAGGGAATCACAAAAGGACAAGCACCAACGAGCTCTAGGGTGATGGAACCTGAGCTGACCGCGACCCTAAACCTGAACACACAAATAACAATAGCCGGGGAACGTGCCTACGTTGATCCTAGACGTCTCGCACCAGCTGAAGATCTAACTTCCCCTATTAGAAGAAACACAGACCTCTCTTGCCTCCAGAGAAATACCCCACAGAAATAGCAGCCCCCCACATATAATGACGGTGAAATGAGAGGAAGGCACATACACAGTATGAAATCAGATTCAGCAAAATGAGGCCCGCTAAAACTAGATAGCAGAGGATACAAAAGTAAACTGCGCGGTCAGCAAAAAACCCTTCAAAAAACCATCCTGTAATTACTTGAACTCATGTTCCAACTCATGGAACATGAGGAGCAACTACAGCCCGCTAGAGCAACCAGCAGCAAAGAAACAATTATATGCAAGCTGGACAAGACAAAAATAAATCAAAACGTGGAACAAGAAAATCAAAAACTTAGCTTGTCCTGAAGATTACTTAAGCCAGAAGCTGAGGTAACAAAACACTCTGATAACCTTGATAGCCGGCGGGGAAATGACAAGAAAGCCCGGTTAAATAGGAAACTCCCAAATCCTAATAGAACAGGTGGACACCAGAGACAGCAGAACACAAATCACCCAGTACCATCAGTAACCACCAGAGGGAGCCCAAAAACAGAACTCACAACAGAGCAGCCAGCTAACGAATTAACCTCGTCACCTGTGGAAGGAAACTCAGAAGCCGCAGCCCCACTCACAACCACCAGAGGAAGCCCATGGACAGAACCAGCTGAAGTACCATTCATGACCACAGGAGGGAGCTTGACAACAGAATTCACAACAGTTGATGTGGAAGACAAGGAAGACTCCCAGTCTCTCCCAGGGAACCCAGAAACAGGGCTGGTGCCTGAAACTACCAACGTATCAAAGGAAACCTCGACTCCTCCCACAGCAGTTGACACCACCGCCCCTGCTGATTTGAGATGCTCTGAACGTTTAACGGCTGGTGTACCCCTCGTTCGCTACGATCAGGACGAGTTCATCTGGCAACAGATTGTGCAAGGACTGGAAGATTGCCAACAGAAACTCCTGAAAATCTCGGCAGAAAGAGGGGGGAATATGAGGAGGTGAAGCACAAGAAGAGTCCGGGGGTGGTTACCTTCTCGGCTCCATGCCTGAAACTATTGAGCTGTGCTGCAGGTTCCCCAGGGGGAAGACTTAGGGACTGCGACAGGAAGGAAGCCAGGCAGAGAGCAGGAAAGACGTGCGCGCAAGAGTCAGAGCAGCGTGAGCAGCGGCCAGAGCAGCGGCCAGAGCAACGGTCAGAACAGTGTGAGCAGCGGTCAGAGCAAGACGCAGCTGCACTCCAGGAAAGAGGACAAATACAGGGAGATCGCCCAAAAAGACTGCATCTTGTGAGTACATAAAGAAGACTCTGCTGTGACTGGAGAGGGGCGCCTTGACACCCGTGCGGAGACAGTGGCCCGTGCAGAGACTGTGACCCCTGGTACCCATGGTACCAGTCCAGAGCCCTTGATTCCTGTTGACTTATTAATAGACTGACCATCGTTTTCTCGGGATAGGCTGCACTGCAAAGTTAAAGACTCAGAGCCGATGCATACCACATTAACTCTCGAAACCCCAGGCAGCGGGTTCCTACAGACTACTCAGCCCATGGACAACAGAGGGACGACAAATGCCGCTGTATCTCGGCGCCTACATTGGAGAAAACGACCCTTCAAACAAGTCCTCATCAGACTGATAAGTGTTTTTTTCCAAAGAAATTCCATTTCCTATTGTCACACTGTTTGACTCCCATATTTTTGCATAGATAGATAAATAGATAGACAAAAGAGTCAGCATATGAAATGCAGAACACCTTTTATTAGCCAATAGATGTGTCCATGTTTTGGCTCTATGTCCTTATGTCAGTTTAAAACACTTTGAAAAGTCACAACGTTTTCAAGCAATGCCGAGTTATGCAAACCTTTTTTTGACTTTTGACGTTTTCATTCCAATTTCGGCAACTCTACTAATATGGGAAAATCTGGGAAGGAACCAGGGAAGAGTATGGTGATGCCCCCCAATCAAATTCATTAATAGTGGTGGTTTCTTACACCAAAAATGTTACTCGAGTCTTTGTCTGGGGTAATATTAATGGCGAGGTGCACAGAGTCACACGCCACAGATAAGATATGCCAAATTGATTAAGTGGCATGCACCCCATATTTACTTTGGCACATCTTATTCCTACGCACATATGAAATACCAGTCTTACTGAATTGGGACCTGTGTGTCCTGTCATGGTGTCACGGGTGTGTCAGAGGCTGCTCACTGCATCTGACTGCAGAAGGTCTCAGCAGTTTCTGACCCAGTCACAACTTTCCTTCTACTCTAATGGACACACCTGGACCTCGGTGTTTATAACTCTATTTCCCTGTTGAGGCTTGGAGATATGGCAGTCGGCTATCTTCCTCTTAGGTGTTTGGAGGACGTCTGTGTTTCTCTCGGAGTCTACTCAAGCTAAGTGTTCCCCTTGTTTGTGTATCCCATCTGTCTTTAGTGGTAGTGGGGATTGACTAGTGCATATCCTGTCCTTCCCTATGCAGGGATTATTGCCAGGGTCAGGCAGGGGTTATGTATCCTGTTCGGCGATGGGTGCGAACCTATATAAGGGAAGCTTAGGGCAGACAGGGTGACGTTAGATCTGCCTAGGGGTCTCCACTCCTCCCTTTCCTAGCGTTGGACTCTTTTCCCCTTATTCCTTTGTGTTGAACTTTGCCCTTCCTACACTGTGTGTGACACATGGCATTAGTTATCATGCCAGATGAATCCTTGTGTAGTATGGAACTTTTAGGTAGTTGACTCCATCATGGATGCCAGGCTGATACACAAAATTGAAAATTCTGGCATAAAACTACTCGCTGTATTACATTTTTCACTAATTTTCAGAAAATGCTTCCGTGACCCAACTAAGTGCATTTAGGCTGGAGATAGATTTCCAGACCCTTTCGCCTCCACATGCCCCCACTGCCCTTACACCATTCACTAATCACGTCTCATGTTTCCTTATGAAAGACACATATGGGTGTGCAAATAGTCTCACAAACAGCAGCTGCTATAAAGGAAAGCAGCATTTGGCTGTAACCTGACAGCGCAACGAATGGCAGCTGTCTTCCCTCCCGTTGCTAACACTGCTAGTGACAATCTGGGGGAACCCTTATTAGAAGAGAAAAATCCTGTATGGATCCAGAGGATACATAAAATACATCTAATAACTATGCTGGGTGTGAAGAGGCGACCATAAGCCATGACATTAATAATGCAGATAGGTCACCTCTTTACAGGATTACGAAATTTACATTGCCCCTCTGAATGGTGGCTCATGGGGGCAGGAAGTTTTTGATCACCTCCTATATAGTCCAGTCTTCTTGTGAATTGTGAAAATTATGAAAATACCGCAAGTTTACCCAATAGACCAGTGTCTGCTGATTAATTAGGCTAGGTTCACACTAGAATTAGGAATTCTATTTTTCTGTAGAAACTGAAAAAAACAGAAATAATGTAGGAAATGGATTTGTCACAAGATGGACAGCAGCGGTGTCCGAAAGGACCCCATCGATATTTTGGTAAAGTGTCCATCATTTTAACGCAAAAAAAATTCCGGCATCTACTATGACCAAACCTGCGAAGAAGCATCCTAATAGTGTGAACAAAGCCCTAGTGGAGAGATCGATATCTCGATCTGTTATCCATGGATGTGTGTTAATAAATGCCACCTTTGTGCCCTATGTAAAACTAAGGGTGATTGCACTTTGAAGGGGCTGTGACATAAGGACAACTTTTTAAATACTTTTCCAAAATCAGAATATTAATGAAGTCTCGTTAGGATAGACCATCATTATTAAATCGGTGGGGATCCAGCATCCCGCTGATTGATGGGGCTACTGAGCATGTGCACATGTTGTAGCCTCTACAGTAAGAACACTAGTAGTAGCGTCTACGTAGTGATGGTGCCACGTATTGCACCATTAACCCGAAATCTTCTTCAAATTGAAGCCCCTCTAATTTCTGCAACTGATAACGATCAGATTTTGCAGCCATAAAAAGCTGCGGACAGCCATATATTTTTCCTATAACATCATACAATGAGCTTCAGAGTCTTTCTGACTATGTCATGCATGCGTTGGCCATCTCCGACAGACCTGGACTTTGAGAAGGGTCTTCGCTCTGATTTATAGAAGGGAGACCCAAGTGGGTGGACCCCATCTATGAGCTCTATATTGCCCCTTTAAGCAATTCCATCCCAGTAAAGTCTTTGGGTTCATGTAGACGTTCGCGCAAATTGTTCCGATCTAGGACCGCAATGCACGGATTGACCACGGCTCTCCCAACTGGAGCATTACAGCTTCATGCATTTCCATGAGGCTGTCAGGCTCTGGTCAGGAGATCCACGGCTAGTCCATGCATTGCGGTCAAAGATCAGGCCAAATTGCATGGACGTCTACGTGACGTCTACACGACTGTTGTGGTGCAGAAACAATTGCTGTGAGTGCATTACATCATAAATTAATGCTCCATAGAATCTTTATACCTGACATCATAAAATGGGTTAATTCGACATTCATGGAAAAAGAAGAAATGCAATTAATCCATACCATGTGATATACAATGAAAAAAAACAAAACTGAATTATTAATGGTAAACTCATTACCACTTATGTCTACTGAACTCCAACACAAATCCTTTTCCTGTCGTCCGAGGTCATCCCCCCAACCCCGTCCTCTCCTGCACTTGTTATAACAAGTTCTCACTTAAAGTGAACGTGACATGTTAAAAATGCCATCTGATCTGCAGGCAGGATGTTACAGAGGCGCTAGTAAGATTTATTGATTTTTTTTTATGGGAAAAGTTTCATAAAAACTTGCATTTTATTCAAGGGATTCCCTGGTGATTGTAAGCATAAGAGTCCAGAGGGCGGTCCTACTAGTGACTGAGAGTCGTCAGTGTACTACTGAAGGCAGAGATATCTGTCAATCACTAGTAGGACCGTCCACCGGACTCCTATGTATACAAACATCAGGGATTTCAATGAATAAAATACAAGTTATATTGCATCTGTATATATAATTCTGCTTTGCTTCCTTCTTTATACCATGCCGTCCACAGATCGGACTGCATCTACAATGTGACAGGTTCCTTTTAACTTGATGTAAACCATGTATATATACCAAACTAGTTCATTTTCTATAACTATTGTAGCATAGCTGGGAAGGACAGGGTTAGGGATTTATTTTACGAGTTTGTCTTGATGCTGTGCAACCAGTGGAAAGCAATAAAAAAAACTGCACGTGTTTGGACCAAAACTGTATTGCCTGTGTGAATGCTACCTAAGACCTAATGCCTAACACCTACCAGAGCGAGTGAATCCCTGTTGAGACTGTGGGTTGGTAGATGGTGCTCAGCCCTCTGCTTGGTATGTAGCATAGCTGGGAAGGACTGAGTTAAATCCAGCTCTGCAGTGTTTGATTATAAGCGCCTGCAGTGTGTTTCTAAGGGCTCATCTCCACTTGTGAGAAAAACGGACGAGTGCAATCCGATAAAAAATCGGATTGCACTCGGACCAATGTTTTTCAATAGGTGACAATCCATTAGCGATTTTTTTCCCAGTCGAAATCGGACTGAGAAAAATCTGTGTCGGCTGAGAAAAAAATCGCAGCATGCTGCGTATTGCTGAGATTCTCGGACAAGACTCGCCAATGCAAGTCAATGGGTGCGAGAGAAAAAACGCACAGCACTCGCACCATGCGAGTGCTGTCCGATTTTTACGCACCCGTGTCCTTAGAAAAGCCGGCAATTCAGTGCAGAGTACAGTAAAATCACACTGACAGGTTAGATGAGAGTAGATATATACACATAGAATAGGTATATATACATATATATATATATGTCAGGGAGACACCTATATATATATATTTATATTTAATGCAGCGCGAGACAGCTTAAAAGCTGGTAATTCAATTACCGGCTTTTGCTTTCTCCTTCCTAAACCCGACATGATATGAGACCTGGTTTACATACAGTAAACCATCTCATATCACCATTTTTTTTGCATATTCCACACTACTAATGTCAGTAGTGTGTATATGCAAAATTTGGGCGTTCTAGCTATTATATTTAAGGGTTAAATGGCGGAAAAAATTGGCGTGGGCTCCCGCGCAATTTTCTCCGCCAGAGTAGTAAAGCCAGTGACTGGGGGCAGATATTAATAGCCTGGAGAGGGTCCATGGTTATTGGCCCCCCCCCTGGCTAAAAACTCCTGCCCCCAGCCACCCCAGAAAAGGCACATCTGGAAGATGCGCCTATTCTGGCACTTGGCCACTCTCTTCCCATTCCCGTGTAGCGGTGGGATATGGGGTAATGAAGGGTTAATGCCACCTTGCTATTGTAAGGTGACATTAAGCCTAATTAATAATGGAAAGGCGTCAATTATGACACTTATCCATTATTAATCCAATTGAATGAAAGGGTTAAAAAAAACACACACACATTATTAAAAATTATTTTAATGAAATAAAATCAAAGGTTGTTGTAATATTTTATTTAACGCCCAATCCAATCACTGAAGACCCTCGTTCTGTAAAAGAAAAAACATAATAAACCAACAATATACTTACCTTCCGCAGATCTGTAAAGTCCAACGATGTAAATCCTTCTGAAGGGGTTAAAACATTTTGCAGCCAGGAGTTCTGCTAATGCAAAGCTACTCCTCGCTGCAAAACCCCAGGGAATGAAGGTAAAGTAGGTCAATGACCTATATTTACCTGCATTTGCGGTGAGGTGCCCTCTGCTGGCTGTTCATAGATCGTGTGAACTTTCCTAGAAAGCCTGGGAGCTTTCTAGGAAAGTTCCCACGATCTATGAACAGCCAGCAGAGGGTGCCTCACCGCAAATGAAGCTAAATATAGCTCATTGATCTATATTTAGCTTCATTCTCCGGGGTTTTGCAGCGAGGAGCAGCCTGCATTAGCGGAACTCCTTGCTGCAAAATGTTTTAACCCCTTCAGAAGGATTTACATTGTTGGACTTTACAGATCTGCGGAAGGTAAGTATATTGTTGGTTTATTATGTTTTTTCTTTTACAGAACGAGGGTCTTCAGTGATTGGATTGGGCGTTAAATAAAATATTACAACAACCTTTGATTTTATTTCATTAAAATAAATTTTAATAATGTGTGTGTGTTTTTTTAACCCTTTCATTCAATTGGATTAATAATGGATAGGTGTCATAATTGACGCCATTCCATTATTAATTAGGCTTAATGTCACCTTACAATAGCAAGGTGGCATTAACCCTTCATTACCCCATATCCCACCGCTACACGGGAATGGGAAGAGAGTGGCCAAGTGCCAGAATAGGCGCATCTTCCAGATGTGCCTTTTCTGGGGTGGCTGGGGGCAGGAGTTTTTAGCCAGGGGGGGGCCAATAACCGTGGACCCTCTCCAGGCTATTAACATCTGCCCCCAGTCACTGGCTTTACTACTCTGGCGGAGAAAATTGCGCGGGAGCCCACGCCAATTTTTTCCGCCATTTAACCCTTAAATATAATAGCTAGAACGCCCAAATTTTGCATATACACACTACTGACATTAGTAGTGTGGAATATGCAAAAAAAAATGGTGATATGAGATGGTTTACTGTATGTAAACCAGGTCTCAAATCATGTCGGGTTTAGGAAGGAGAAAGCAAAAGCCGGTAATTGAATTACCAGCTTTAAAGCTGTCTCGCGCTGCATTAAATATAAATATATATATATAGGTGTCTCCCTGACATATATATATGTATATATACCTATTCTATGTGTATATATCTACTCTCATCTAACCTGTCAGTGTGATTTTACTGTACTCTGCGCTGAATTACCGGCTTTTCAAAGGAGACCCGTGCGTAAAAATCGGACAGCAATACGGATGTCATACGGATGTTGCGATAAAAAAATCGCATGACACTCGCATGAAACTCGCATGGCACTCGCATGGCACTCGCAGACGTTACATCAGTTTTTTCGGTCCGTAAATCGGACCATTTTTTTCTCACACAAGTGGAGATGAGCCCTAAGAAGCAGGAGGTAGACTGATGGAGAGGCAGTCTCCTGAGGGAGTGTCCGTCTGCTGGATGAAGCAGAGTCGAATGCACATGCTGTGTGAGTGAACAGCCAAGATATGAGGTGTAGCTGAGAGAGACGTGCTGGGGTCTCTTAGGCTACGTTCACATTTGCATTCTGCCGGGCTGCGTCGGGCGCAGCCGCGGCGACGCATGCGCCATGCGCCCCTATATTTAACATGGGGGCGCATGGACATGCGTTTGCATGCGTTTTGCGATGCATGCGTTTTTTTTGCCGCAAGCGTTAGGTCGCAGAGGACGCAGCAAGATGCATTTTTTTTGCGTCAAAAATTCGGCAAAAAAGGACGCATGCGTCGCAAAACTATGCGTTTTAGCATGCGTTTTTGTGCGTTTCTGTTTGCGTTGTGTGTTGCGTCGCTGACGCAACATCGCACAACGCAAATGTGAACGTAGCTTACTGAATGGAGTGACAGGAGAGTCAGTCTGCCGGATGTAGTAGAGGCAAGATCCCCTCTCTGAGAAAAGTCTGCACAGGCCGTGTGCTGAGATTGAACCGCAAGTATCACTGCTTGCTGTGGACAATAGGTGTTTTGTAGCCGAGGCTAGCTCAGCCGTGTATGAGTAGCCAAGGCCAACGTCTATTCTGTTTAGTTAGCGCCTGGACATGGCTAGGGATTTATTTTTATGAGTTTGTTTTGGTTCTGGGCAACTGGTGAAAAGCAATAAAAACTGCACGTGTTTGGACCAAAACTGCATCACCTGTGTGAACGCTACCTAAGGCCTAATGCCTACCAGAGAGAGTGAACCCCTACACTATATAACGGTATAATACATGGCAGTGTGCATAGGCAAAGAATTAAAAAAAATTAAATAAAGCAAATATAAAATTAGCAAAAACAAACCCATCTAAATAGTTAAAGGGGTATTCCCTTTTCGAAGACCCTATCCCAATATGTAGTAGGTGTAATAATAATATTAGCAAATACCTCCAATTAGAAATGCAGTATGCTTCTTCTGAATCGCTATGTCTCTTACCCCATGCGCCGGGCATTGCAGTAGCTTACGAATCCATGGTTATGACCACTAATAACTAACTCTCAATATATGAGAGAGTTCTGACATAGTTTATCAGAAGAACTATACTACATTTCTAATTGAAGGTATTTGCAAAAAACACAGACACATGAGCAGCTTCAAAGACTATTTGTGAAAACCAAACTGAAGATCTGAGTAATGGACGTCTGAATGAGGCCTAAGAAAGTATAAAGATGTATTTTTAGGTACATAGATGATCTCATATATGACACGATAAATCCAAACAGAACAGATTTTACTTGTGGATTTGTGCAGGGGAAATCGACAGTGGATTACAGTTCTGGAAAAGTGGATGGGATTGTTCAAATCTTTTCCACACACTGTGAATTTTTTCCTCACAGACATTGCCTCGTTCTGTGGACCTTATAGTCCTGTGGATTTTGCCCCTTACAGTAGAGCAGGGGTAACAATTTTTCTTCCTATCGATCCTTTTTCTTTTCTTTCCTCTACGTTTATTTCCCTGATTCACGGAGTGAGGTGTTCTCCTCATACACAACCTCAGGCCTCGTCGTTCATGACACATCAGCCGTCTAGTCAACTTTTGTTCTTGGGAGACGTAACTAATCAGTGGTCGCATCCATGATTGCAGGAGAACAGGCCCGTCCAGCATGTTTATACATGGCCCTTGGCATTGTAGGAGAATGCATGAGTTGCACTTCTATAAAGACATATAAATATATAAAAGCGTCAATGGAGAATTTCTACTGACGTCTCCTATAAATGCACTGATGTCTGTGAAATCTTATATTCACCTTTGAGCGTGGATGTCAAGCAGTGGAATAAGTGATCCATTGTATCATGAACACAGGGGGTTCACACAGATATATGGGGTCTGTTTGATGTCTTTTTTTTAGAATGAAAATAAAATCCTACATGCAGAATTTTTCTTACTGTCTAAAAAAGCGGAATCCAGATGGACCCCCATAATAATCAGTGAGGACTAAAAGGGAACAAACTGACTGTCCAAGCGGACAAATGAGCAAGTGCTTCCTATACGCTGCGGCCGAGAGTAGTGTTCCGATTCTTGCTGATCCGCCATGGTGCACTGTGCAGACTGTTGTCTTCTTAGGTACATGTAGCCTATGGGCACAATCAATTTTTAAGAAATGACACAGATGTGAATTTCATGCTGCTTCAAACTCAGGCTTAAACTTAAAGGGGTTATGCGGGACTTTTACATTGATGGCCTAGCCTTAGGACAGGTCGCCAATGTCTGATGGTGGGAGTGTGACACTTGGCACCCCACTGATTCACTGCGCAAGTGGTAGGTGGAACTGCTCAGTTGCGAAGCTGCGCAGCTCTGTCTACTGAATCCTGCCTGCGGCCGGGGATTGTACATCTGCCAGCTATTGATTCGAATACAGGGCAGACGTGCAGTCCCCGGCATCGGGAACATCTGATCGGTGGGGGGCAGGGTTTCGCACCCCCACAGAAAAGATATTGATGACCAATCATAAAGGTTCCTGCAGACAACCACTTTTTGGGACCAATTCGACAACACATCAGATCGCACCCAGACCAATGTTATTTTATTGAGCTCTGCACATGTCCAATTTTTTCTTCGGAGAGAGTGTGACTGAGGGAAAAAATTGCAGCATGCACAATTTGCAGTCAATATTTGGGTGTGCGTGTCAATGAGTCCATGGCAACAAATCAGACCGCATTTGGGTGCCATCATGGACTGACAGAATGGGGAAGATGAAGAATTTTTGTTCTCCATTTTCTACTCATCCGAGAAAAGTGCATCACACTCTGATCAGAGAAAATATGGTCGTGTGACCCGGGCCTAAGGTTAGGCCATTAATGTAAGAGTCCTAGACAACCCCTTTAACCACATACCGTATATACTCGAGAATAAGCCGACCCCCCTAATTTTGCAACAAAAAACTGGGAAAACTAATTGACTTGAGTATAAGCCTAGGGTGGAAAATGCAGCAGCTACGGGTAAATGTTAAAAATAAAAATAGATACCAATAAAAGTAAAATTAATTGAGACATCAGTCGGTTAAGTGTTTTTCAATATCCATATTGAATCAAGAGCCCCATATAATGCTCCATGCAGTTCTTTATGACCCCATAAGATGCTCCATACAAAATATGCCCCATATAATGCTCCATACAGTTCATTATGGCCCATAAGATGCTCCATATACAAATATGCCCCATATAATGCTCCATGCAGTTCTTTATGGCCCCATAAGATGCCCCATATAATGCTACATTCAGTTCCTAATGGCCCCATAGATGCCCCATATAATGCTCCATGCGGTTCTTTATGGCCCCATAGATGCCCCATATAATGCTCCATGCGGTTCTTTATGGCCCCATAGATGCCCCATATAATGCTCCATGCAGTTATGGCCCCATAGATGCCCCATATAATGCTCCATGCAGTTATGGCCCCATAGATGCCCCATATAATGCTCCATGCAGTTATGGCCCCATATAATGCTCCATGCAGTTATGGCCCCATAGATGCCCCATATAATGCTCCATGCAGTTATGGCCCCATAGATGCCCCATATAATGCTCCATGCAGTTCTTGCCATACATTGTGCCACATGTAATGCTGCTGCTGCTGCACTAAAAAACTCACCTCTCGTCGCTGCTCCTCAGCATCTCTCCGCACTGACTGTTCAGGCAGAGGGCGGCGCACACACTAATACGTCATCGCGCCCTCTGACCTGAACAGTCACAAGAAGAGGACGGGAAGATGAGGCGGCGGTGGAATGCGGAAAGGTGAATATGACATACTCACCTGCTCCCGGCGCTCCTGACGCAGTCCCTGCATGTCCCATGTCTCCGGGAGCGGCAGCTTCTTCCTGTAGTGAGCGGTCACATGGTACTGCTCATTACAGTAATGAATATGCGGCTCCACCCCTATGGGAGTGGAGTCCATATTCATAACTTTAATGAGCGGTACCAGTGACCGCTGAACAGGGGAAGAAGCTGCAGGCGCCCGAAGACCGTGGGACATGCAGGGACCGCGTCAGGAGTGCTGGGAGCAGGTGAGTATTTGACAGGCGTCGCTCCCCCTCACCCACCGACCCCCCGGCCTTCCATGACTTGAGTATAAGCTGAGAGGGGAACTTTCAGCCCATTTTTTTGGGCTGAAAATCTCGGCTTATACTCGAGTATATACGGTACCTAAGATGAGCAAGCAAGCAGTCCATGTTTATTAGGGGAGCTCATGACTGTTCTGCACATATAGTATACTTAGGTAAAAAAAACTAAGGTAATAGATTAATGTACTCCCTTATAAATACAGCACAAGAGAGTACTGAAAAAAATTGGTAATGGGAGTCAGAAAAGGGTAAATGAATAAAAACATGTAAAAAAGATAATGTTAACAAACGACTAAGAAAATCTTTCATGGACTTTTTTTTTTACAATTCTTGAACTTATTTAAATTTGATTTGCAAAACTTGAAGCTGTATACACATATTCAGTATGATCTTCCCATGAAAAGTTTTTTTCAAAACTACAGGGGAATTAGATTTTTCTACATCTTTTCCAAAATAAAAATTAAAATAAATTATGCAAATGTAACAAAAAAATATTATGATAATTGTAATGCAAAGGGGGAAAAGAAAAAAAGTTTTAGTCCTGAAGAGATTAGTGGGGTATTCCGAAGTCAGTAAAAGACGGCATATCACTGGGATCTGCCATTACTTAACCCCTTCCCGACCTTTGACGCCACGTAGGCGTCATGAAAGTCGGTGCCAATCCGACCCATGACGCCTATGTGGCGTCATGGAAAGATCGCGTCCCTGCAGATCGGGTGAAAGGGTTAACTCCCATTTCACCCGATCTGCAGGGACAGGGGGAGTGGTAGTTTAGCCCAGGGGGGGTGGCTTCACCCCCTCGTGGCTACGATCGCTCTGATTGGCTGTTGAAAGTGAAACTGCCAATCAGAGCGATTTGTAATATTTCACCTATTATAACGGGTGAAATATTACAATCCAGCCATGGCCGATGCTGCAATATCATCGGCCATGGCTGGAAATACTAATGTGCCCCCACCCCACCCCACCGATCGCCCCCCCAGCCCCCCGATCTGTCCGGTACACTGCTCCGGCTCCCCTCTGTCCTGTGCTCCGCTCCCCCCGTGCTCTTGTCCGCTCCCCCGTGCTTCAATCACCCCCCCCGTGCTCCGATCACCCCCCCTGCACTCCGATCCACCCCCTCCGTGCTCCGTTCCACCCCCCCCGTGCTCCGTTCCACCCCCCTGTGCTCCGTTTTACCCCCCCGTGCTCCGTTCCACCCCTCCCGCGCTCCGATTCACCCCCCCATGCTCCGATCCCCCCCCCCCGTGCTCCCCCCCCACCCTATCATACTTACCGATCCTGCCGGGGTCCGTCCGTCTTCTCCCCGGGCGCCGCCATCTTCCAAAATGGCGGGCGCATGCGCAGTGCGCCCGCCGAATCTGCCGGCCGGCAGATTTGTTCCAAAGTGCATTTTGATCACTGAGATATAATCTATCTCAGTGATCAAAATAAAAAAAATAATAAATAACCCCCCCCCCCCCTTTGTCACCCCCATAGGTAGGGACAATAAAAAAAATAAAGAATTTTTTTTTTCCACTAATGTTAGAATAGGGTTAGGGTTAGGGGTAGGGTTAGGGTTAGGGGTAGGGTTAGGGGTAGGGTTAGGGCTAGGGTTAGGGCTAGGGTTAGGGCTAGGGTTAGGGCTAAGGTTAGGGGTAGGGTTAGGGGTAGGGTTAGGGGTAGGGTTAGGGCTAGGGGTAGAGTTAGGGTTAGGGGTAGGGGTAGGGTTAGGGTTTCGGTATGTGCACACGTATTCTGGTCCTCTGCGGATTTTTCCGCTGCGGATTTGATAAATCCGCAGTGCTAAACCGCTGCGGATTTATGGCGGATTTACCGCGTTTTTTCTGCGCATTTCACTGCGGTTTTACAACTGCGATTTTCAATTTGAGCAGTTGTAAAACCGCTGCGGAATCCGCACAAAGAAGTGACATGCTGCAGAATGTAAACCGCTGCGTTTCCGTGCAGTTTTTCCGCAGCGTGTGTACAGCGATTTTTGTTTCCCATTGAACTGTAAACTCATGGGAAACTGCTGCGGATCCGCAGCGTTTTCCGCAGCGTGTGCACATACCTTTAGAATTAGGCCATGTGCACACGGTGCGGATTTGGCTGCGGATCCGCAGTGGATTGGCCGCTGCGGATTCGCAGCAGTGTTCAATCAGGTGTACAGTACCATGTAAACATATGGAAACCAAATCCGCTGTGCCCATGGTGCGGAAAATACCGCGCGGAAACGCTGCGTTGTATTTTCCGCAGCATGTCAATTCTTTGTGCGGATTCCGCAGCGTTTTACACCTGTTCCTCAATAGGAATCCGCAGGTGAAATCCGCACAAAAAACACTGGAAATCCGCAGAAAATCCGCAGGTAAAACGCAGTGCCTTTTACCCGCGGATTTTTCAAAAATGATGCTAAAAAATCTCACACGAATCCCCAACGTGGGCACATAACCTTAGGGTTACGGTTGGAATTAGGGTTGTGGTTAGGGGTGTGTTGTGGTTAGGGTTGTGATTAGGGTTATGGCTACAGTTGGGATTAGGGTTAGGGGTGTGTTGGGGTTAGGGTTAGGGCTGTGATTAGGGTTATGGCTACAGTTGGAATTAGGGTTGTGGTTAGGGTTAGGGGTGTGTTGGGGTTAGGGTTGTGGATAGGGGTGTGTTAGGGTTAGGGTTGTGATTAGGGTTATGGCTACAGTTGGGATTAGGGTTAGGGGTGTGTTGGGGTTAGTGTTGGAGGTAGAATTGAGGGGTTACCACTGTTTAGGCACATCAGGGGTCTCCAAACGCAACATGGCGCCACCATTGATTCCAGCCAATCTCGTATTCAAAAAGTCAAATGGTGCTCCCTCAATTCCGAGCCCTGACGTGTGCCCAAACAGTGGTTTACCCCCACATATGGGGTATCAGTGTACTCAGGACAAACTGCGCAACAATTACTGGGGTCCAATTTCTCCTGATAACCTTGTGAAAATAAAAAAATGATTGCTAAAACATCATTTTTGAGGAAAGAAAAATGATTTATTATTTTCACAGCTCTACGTTGTAAACGTCTGTGAAGCACTTGGGGGTTCAAAGTGCTCACCACATATCTAGACAAGTTCCTTGGGGGGTCTAGTTTCTAAAATGGGGTCACTTGTGGGGGGTTTCTACTGTTTAGGCACACCAGGGGCTCTGCAAACGCAACGTGAAGCCCGCAGACCATTCCATCAAAGTCTGCATTTCAAAAGTCACTACTTCCCTTCTGAGCCCCGACGTGTGCCCAAACAGTGGTTTACCTCCACACATGGGGTATCAGCGTACTCAGGAGAAACTGAACAACAACTTTTGGGGTCCAATTTCTCCTGTAACCCTTGGGAAAATAAAAAATTCTGGGCTAAATTATTATTTTTGAGGAAAGAAAACGTATTTATTATTTTCACGGCTCTGCATTATATACTTCTATGAAGCACTTGGGGGTTCAAAGTGCTCACCACACATCTAGATAAGTTCCTTTCGGGGTCTAGTTTCCAAAATGGGGTCACTTGTGGGGGGTTTCTACTGTTTAGCCACATCAGGGGCTCTGCAAACGCAACGTGACGCCCGCAGAGCATTCCATCAAAGTCTGCATTTCAAAACGTCACTACTTCACTTCCGAGCCCCGGCATGTGCCCAAACAGTAGTTTACCCCCACATATGGGGTATCACCGTACTCAGGAGAAACTGGACAACAAATATTGGGGTCAAATTTCTCCTGTTACTCTTGGGAAAATTAAAAAATTCTGGGCTAAATAATTATTTTTGAGGAAAGAAAACGTATCTATTATTTTCACGGCTCTGCATTATAAACTTCTGTGAAGCACTTGGGGGTTCAAAGTGCTCACCACACATCTAGATAAGTTCCTTTCGGGGTCTAGTTTCCAAAATGGGTTCACTTGTGGGGGGATTCTACTGTTAAGCCACATCAGGGGCTCTGCAAACGCAACGTGACGCCCACAGAGCATTCCATCAAAGTCTGCATTTCAAAACGTCACTACTTCACTTCCGAGCCCCGGCATGTGCCCAAACAGTGGTTTACCCCCACATATGGGGTATCAGCGTACTCAGGAGAAACTGGACAACAACTTTTGGGGTCAAATTTCTCCTCATACCCTTGGGAAAATAAAAAATTGCAGGCTAAAAGATCATTTTTGAGAAAATAATTTTTTTTTTTTATTTTCATGGCTCTGCGTTATAAACTTCTGTGAAACAATTGGGGGTTCAAAGTCCTCACCACACATCTAGATTAGTTCCTTTGGTGGACTAGTTTCCAAAATGGGGTCATTTCTGGGGGATCTCCAATGTTTAGGCACACAGGGGCTCTCCAAACGTGACATGGTGTCCGCTAATGATTGGAGCTAATTTTCCATTTAAAAAGCCAAATGGCGTGCCTTCCCTTCCGAGCCCTGCCGTGCGCCCAAACAGTGGTTTACCCCCACATATGGGGTATCAGCGTACTCAGGACAAACTGGACAACAACATTTGGGGTCCAATTTCTCCTATTACCCTTGGCAAAATAGGAAATTCCAGGCTAAAAAATCGTTTTTGAGGAAAGAAAAATTATTTTTTATTTTCATGGCTCTGCGTTATAAACTTCTGTGAAGCACCTGGGGGTTTAAAGTGCTCAATATGCATCTAGATAAGTTCCTTGGGGGGTCTAGTTTCCAAAATGGGGTCACTTGTGGGGGAGCTCCAATGTTTAGGCACACAGGGGCTCTCCAAACGCGACATGGTGTCCGCTAACAATTGGAGCTAATTTTCCATTCAAAAAGTCAAATGGCGCGCCTTCCCTTCCGAGCCCTGTCGAGTGCCCAAACAGTGGTTTACCCCCACATATGAGGTATCGGCGTACTCAGGAGAAATTGCCCAACAAATTTTATGATCCATTTTATCCTATTGCCCATGTGATAATGAAAAAATTGAGGCGAAAAAATTTTTTGGTGAAAAAAAAGTACTTTTTCATTTTTACAGATCAATTTGTGAAGCACCTGAGGGTTTAAAGTGCTCACTAGACATCTAAATAAGTTCCTTGGGGGGTCTAGTTTCCAAAATGGGGTCACTTGTGGGGGAGCGCCAATGTTTAGGCACACAGGAGCTCTCCAAACGCGACATGGTGTCCGCTAACGATGGAAATAATTTTTCATTCAAAAAGTCAAATGGCGCTCCTTCCCTTCCGAGCCTTACCATGTGCCCAAACAGTGGTTTACCCCCACATATGAGGTATCAGTGTACTCAGGAGAAATTGCCCAACAAATTTTAGGATCCATTTTATCCTGTTGCCCATGTGAAAATGAAAAAATTGAGGCTAAAAGAATTTTTTTGTGAAAAAAAAGTACTTTTTCATTTTTACGGATCAATTTGTGAAGCACCTGGGGGTTTAAAGTGCTCACTATGCATCAAGATAAGTTCCCTGGGGCGTCTAGTTTCCAAAATGGGGTCACTTGTGGGGGAGCTTTAATTTTTAGGCACACGGGGGCTCTCCAAACGTGACATGGTGTCCGCTAAAGAGTGGAGCCAATTTTTGATTCAAAAAGTCAAATGGCGCTCCTTCCCTTCCAAGCCCTGCCGTGCGCCCAAACAGTGGTTTACCCCAACATATGAGGTATCAGCGTACTCAGGACAAATTGGACAACAACTTTCGTGGTTCAGTTTCTCCTTTTACCATTGGGAAAATAAAAAAATTGTTGCTAAAAGATAATTTTTGTGACTAAAAAGTTAAATGTTCATTTTTTCCTTCCATGTTGCTTCTGCTGCTGTGAAGCGCCTGAAGGGTTAATAAACTTCTGGAATGTGGTTTTGAGTACCTTGAGGGGTGCAGTTTTTAGAATGGTGTCACTTTTGGGTATTTTCAGCCATATAGACCCCTCAAACTGACTTCAAATGTGAGGTGGTCCCTAAAAAAATGGTTTTGTAAATTTCGTTGTAAAAATGAGAAATCGCTGGTCAAATTTTAACCCTTGTAACTTCCAAGCAAAAAAAAATTTTGTTTCCAAAATTGTGCTGATGTAAAGTAAACATGTGGGAAATGTTATTTATTAACTATTTTGTGTCACATAACTCTCTGGTTTAACAGAATAAAAATTCAAAATGTGAAAATTGCGAAATTTTCAAAATTTTCGCCAAATTTCCGTTTTTATCACAAATAAACGCATAATTTATTGACCTAAATTTACCACTAACATGAAGCCCAATATGTCACGAAAAAACAATCTCAGAACCGCTAGGATCTGTTGAAGCGTTCCTGAGTTATTACCTCATAAAGGGACACTGGTCAGAATTGCAAAAAACGGCAAGGTCTTTAAGGTCAAAATAGGCTGGGTCATGAAGGGGTTAAAGGGAATCTGTCAGTAAGGTGAGCCCTCCTAATCCGTCTATATGGGCACGAAGAGCATAGAATGTTCAATAAAATGATACCTTGATATCTGTGATCCGATATCTTATTCCAGAGAAATCCATGTTTTTCCTACTATGTAAATGAGCTGTTAAGATCTATGGGCCGGACATAGATCTCCCTAAGAATCTGCCTCCAGAGATTATTATAAATGAAAGGGAGAGTTATCAGTGTGAGACATGTAAACCAGGAGAGCAGACTGTCAGTTATTACATGTCTCACACTGATAATGCCTCCTTTTATTTATAATAATCTGTGGAGACAGATTCTCAGGGAGAACTATGTCCGGCCCACAGATTTTAACAGCTCATTTACATAGTAGGAAAAACATGGATTTCTCGTGACTAAAATATCGGATCTGAGATATCAAGGTATCGTTTTATTCAACTTCCTATGATCTACATGCCCATATAGACGCATTAGGAATAGGAGGGTTCATTCTACTGACAGATGCTCTTTAACAATTGGTGGTCTGATCTTCATAATCATCCCAATCCTGAAAATGAAGGGGACGCAGATCTGATTCCGCGGAATGTCCTCTGTACAGTTTTTTTCAGGTTCGATGGAGATCCTACAGGTCAGATCCCCAGCAAATATTAAATGATGGTATATCCTATTTTTTTGTGAACTTGGGGCCCAATTCATTAATACTGGTGTTGTAAGGGACGTTTTGGAGTAAGGCTTCTTTCACACTTGCGCCGTTTGGCATCTGTCGCAATCCGTCGTTTTGGGAAAAAAAACGGATCCTGCAAATGTGCCCGCAGGATGCGTTTTTTTCCTATAGACTTGTATTAGCGACGGATTGAGACGGATGGCCACACGTCGCGTCCGTCGTGCAACGGATCTGTCGTGTTTTGACGGACCGTCGTGACGGAAAAAAGGTTCAAGGGAGCCATTTTCTACCGCGCATGCGCGGCCGGAACTCCGCCCCCTCCTCCCCGGACTTCATAATGGGCAGCGGATGCATTGAAAAACTGCATCCGCTGCCCACGTCGTGCACAAATTTCACAACGTGCGTCGGCATAGCGACGGACCCGTACAGATGCAAGTGTGAAAGTAGCCTAGGATGCACTGAATTAATTAAGAAGTGCATGCCCTTAATGAATTTGGCGCATCTTATCCATGGCGTTCGCCTCCTTATGCCTCACCAGAAATGCTGCTCCAGTCTCTGATGCTGCCTGCCATGTTTGTACACCTGAAAAGGACAGTATGGTTGGGATTCATGGGAGATCAGTAATGGTAAAACACCACCCCAGCATTTTTTTCCTACTTACCCCCTTTATTATACTCACCCTCTGGCGGCTTCACCTTTTACCGAGGCTACTCCGGTCCCACGGCGCCATCTTGTGCCCGTAACTTCTGAGTGGCCGGAAGTGAGAAGTTACATGACAAGAGCTCAATGCAAGTCAATGGATGAGCCTCTCATAGACTTGTATTGAAAAGTGACCTCCGCACCGTTCCATAAAACACTGGAGCTGCCGGCAGGTCACTACTCACCGAAGACCGACGCTGGAAATGGATGAAGGAGGCGGGAGGCGAGTATGAGATAGGGGACGTACATTTTAAGCACCACTCCAGTAGTTTTTGTTATTGGAGTGGTGCTTTAAATGAAAATATTTCAGTGTATTGTACGAGCAATCAAGGAAATGCAGATCTTAATTCTCTAGGGGATCAATGAAAAAAATGAAAAACATAAAATAAAAAAACTTTAAAAATATAAAAGTTCCTACCACTCTCTTTTCTCCAAAATAATTCTTAAAAAAAAATAATAAAAATTGGTATTGCTCTGTGCGGATAAAATGAATCCTGTAATGTCTATTGTCTGTACAAGTCCCCTCTATAATTTATAAAGCGCTGCGGAATATGTTGGCGCTATATAAATAAAATTATTATTATTATTATTAATCCTATACGGTTACTGCCAATGCAAATGAAAAAAAATGAAAATGGAAGAATTGCTGTTTTTTTTTAATTCATCTTTTCTCCCAAAAAGAGAATAAAAACTGATCCGAAAGACATACGGACTGATAAAAACAGCTCGTACTGGGAAAAAAAAAAAGTTATAGCACTTGGAGAAATAATAATCAAAATGGCAGAATTTATGTTTTATTCATTTTGCGTCCCCCAAAATAAGAAAAGAAAAATAGATCAAGAAAGACGTATGGACCCTAAAATAGTACGGATAAAAACAGCTCGTACTGGGAAAAATAAACCCGATACAACTGTATGGATGGAAACTAAAAAAGTTTTAAGTCTTGGAAGGCGAGGAGGAAAAAAGCAAAATGTCGGAATTTATTTTTTTTTGTTCGTCTTGCTCCCATAAAAAGAACAAAAATTGACCCCAAAGCGATACCGATTAAAAACAATAGGTCATATTGAAGGAAAAAAAAAAAGTTATAGCTTTTGGACAACGAGGAGTAAAATTTGAAAGCTGGAAACTGTCCATTATGTAAGTCATCTACAATAAAATAACTCAACCCAGAGTAAAAAAAAATTACTAACAACTTACATGCGTTGTAGAAAAAAAAAATATTTTTTTTTTTTTCACGCCCTCCCGCACGTATTTTGCCTAAGGCACTGGCTGATGAAACCAAGAATCCCTGCACACACACACACATAGGCCGGGCCCGGCCGCGCCTCCTTTCGCGCTCCTCCGCCTCTGATGCTGTCAGTCAGGGCAGACAGAGCTGCGAGCGGCCGGAAGCGCTGGGAAGATGCGGCCAAGTGCACGGCGAGTAGCGGGGGCTGGAGGAGGCTAGGCAGCGCTATACCCGGGAGCAGCGCTATACCCGGGAGCAGCGCTGTGGTGAGGGCATTGCAGGCGGGCTGCGGTCGGGTGAATGTGGGTGTACGAGCCCCGCTCCTATCTGTGTCTGTGTTTTGCAGGAGGAGCAGCTGGTGCAGCATCATCTGCTGTCAGCCAGCACGGAGGACATGGATGGGCAGATGCCAGTGCTGCAGTGACCCTGGCACCAGTGGATGTGGGTGATAAAGGGAGGCGCCTCTAGATCTCGGAGATCTCCCCCAGACCTCCATCTCTCCCCACAGACCCCCTCCTGGCTGGAGCTACACAGCCTGCCATTGGGGTTCTTTTTTTTTTTTTTTTTTGGTGTTTTTATTTTATTTATTTTTTGTCTATGAATCAGGGCAAAACTTTTAAGGATCGGGCAGATTGTGGCTCTGGATGAGGCTCGGACACTGATTTTTGCAAAAAGGATTTTTCCAGCCGGGGAAGACCATGGCGGCCGCAGCCAGCAGCGTGGCCGCAACGTTGGCCAGTAAGACCAAGACTAAGAAAAAACACTTCGTGGCCCAAAAAGTGAAGCTGTTCCGGGCCAGTGACCCTCTGCTCAGCGTCCTGATGTGGGGCGTCAATCACTCGGTAAGGCGAATGAATGGGGCATCGCTTGCGCCCTCCTGGGTGCGGGCAGCGGCTGGTACAGGGCAGTGTGCGGCCGGTACAATGGGTGGCATGGGACTGACGGCCGGGCACGGTCCAGGGGGGACGGCGGGGGCCAGTGGAACAACACTGGCATTCAGTTCATTCACTTGGTAAAGCCTCTTTGCGCTATGTGCTACCACTATTGCTG
Source organism: Ranitomeya imitator (assembly GCF_032444005.1). Lineage (NCBI taxonomy): Eukaryota > Metazoa > Chordata > Amphibia > Anura > Dendrobatidae > Ranitomeya > Ranitomeya imitator. The sequence goes on along the minus strand of NC_091287.1, from coordinate 43,126,998 downwards.
CCCAGGTTTGTGGTTGGCGAGGCTGGCGCGGCCATTCGTGATCATTGATCTTGGTGGTGGCGGCGGCATTTTAACCCTTATTGTACAGAACAGCAAAGAGATGCAGTGACCTTAAGCTTCAGCCAAAAAGTAGATTTTTTATTTTTTTATTTTTTTTTTTGGAGGTGGGGGCAATTTAAAGGGGTTGTCCAGGTTCTTTTAAAATAATTCAAGGTAGGAAATTGAATAAAAGACTGAAATAACATCGCTGCTAAACCTTCCGGCTCCCCGGGGGTCTTTTCTGATCTTTCTTGCACCCATGATGTGCCCTACACGCATATATACTTGTTGCAGCCAGTTTTTGGCATTGGCGGGGTTGTGCCGTACACGCAGGCATCATTAAGACCATGGTGGTCATCGGTAAAGGCCAGAGGGGGTCCTGAGAGCAGCGGTGGGGGAGTCGTAGTCGGTGGTGTAACTGGTAGGTCCCAATGCAAAATCTCTAGCGGGTTCCCCAACTAGTAGTATTGATTATGTCATGTGGGACATTCGGGGCCCCCCTAAGCTCCACAGCCGGGGGGCGACTGCATCCACTATAGTTATACCCCGGTAATAGTAGTTATGTTACTTTATGGCATTCCCCACTTTGAGTAAATTAAAAAAAAAAAAGATCCTAGAAGTCAGCCATATGTGCCCATTTCATCCAACAGTCTCTGGTTTGTCCACTTTTGAGGACCATTTATTTTTTTTAACTTGTATTTGAAGCTAACAATAATTTTTGAAATTGGATATCATTAAGAATTATTCACTGGCTTTTCCAGGCTCTTTTTGTCCCTAGACATTCAACGTTGATGTGGTCTGTGCTTATAAACTGACGTCACAAACTTTTACTGTCCTAGTGAGCTCACTGATAGATCCTCAGTTAACTCACTGACAGTGTAACATAAAGACTATAGAAGGCAAACGGTGCAAAGTTTTTCTTCAAATTTTATTTTTATAGGGAAGGGTTATTACAATACAAACACAAGCAACATTTTTAATGAACCCAAACTGTAAAAATAATTTTAGCCCCAAATTCATGCATTTAGGAAAAATGCATTGTTCCCAAAGGGGTGCGACCGCTTTTGAAGATCCCTTGGTGGAGGGACATATCCAGATAAATTGTTCTCACCCTGTGTTATTAACCATACGTGCTCAGTGTGAATGGCCAATATAGACCATAAGGCATTCCGGCCGCCTTCTACCTGTGTGTGGCCAGCCATTGTCCAGCTTGTCCCCTGCAGAGGTCACTGCAGAAGGTTTCTGAGACATGTCACTTGCTCCTCGCCCTGGTGAGTGGCAGCGAGGAGGTGTCTGACCGTCGGTGACCTGTGGCTTGCAGTCTAGACCATAGTGACTACTGTTGTACGTTGCCCTCCTGGTCCGAGGAGGTGACTGCAGCCTCCTAGAATGTTTCCTTTATCTTTTGAGGAATAAGATGATTCTTGCTGCAGAGGACGATGTGTGCGATGTGCGGGCTCAGAGGCGGCTGTCAGCGGCGGCTGTCAGCGGCTGCACCGCCTGCAGTCAGATGAAGCTGTAGATATGGTGCATATCGGCCTCATGGATGGAAATGGACCTCGGGGTCCTCCAGATACCGATGCCGGTCTCATCACCTGCAGATCTGAGCTCTCTAATGGGCCTGTGAATCATGTCACAAATAACCCGAGCACGGACAAAGCCCAAGTAACCACTAACCGGTCTGTCAAAAAATGTGCTGCTTTCTCCCAATCGTGGGAGCGAGATGTCACAATACTTTTTATTGGAATGGAGAAAGTTCTATTAGGTCATAGACTGGTCTAACTCGCTCCTAAAGTGTAAGATGTCAGCCTCCCCGATAAACCTGTCCTCAAAGACGAGATGGAGAGATCTCAGGTGGCGGGATGCTACGACGTTTGTCACCAAGGCTTTTGTTTCTTTTTTGGGGGATTAGGGGTTAGGGGGTGGGTTGCAGTCAATTGATTTCCATGAAAATTGTTATTGATGTGGCCACACGAAACGTCGCTCCGGCTTGTCGGACTGCTCCATACGTCTCATGATAACTAGATGGAAGCTGCACAACAGGCCCTTATGGCAGATAGGATGTGTAATTACTGACTGCTGGGGGGGCTTTCTGATGTTGGGACCCCAAACTGTTGGAAAATGGAACACTTGGAATATCACTGTCACAATCAATAGTTATTTTTCTCATATGTGTTTTCTGTCCTGGTTTTATGTGAATCTATCTCTCTCTCCCATATCTGTCACCTATCTTAATTTTTACTCATTCTAACTAAAAACTAAGAACCGCGCTGATACGGTAAGAAGGTCAGACCTATTTGGGTGCAGGGCCCCCTACGTATTTACCAAGCCTTCAGTATAAGTCCGGAGATTGGAGGCAGCACGCCATTCAAGTGAGAAAAGCTTCTTATTTAATGGCCCAACATGGCGACATTTCGGTTCCGTAGTGAGAATCTCTCTATCCTATAGCTCTCTATATATCCTATAGCTCTCTCTCTCTCTCTCTTTCTCTCTCTCTATATATATATATATATATATATATTTTATATATATATATATATATATATATATATAATCTCCTATGGCTCCCTCTATATATCCTATGGCTCCCTCTCTATATCCTATGGCTCCCTCTCTATATCCTATGGCTCCCTCTATATATCCTATGGCTCCCTCTATATATCCTATGGCTCCCTCTCTATATCCTATGGCTCCCTCTCTATATCCTATGGCTCCCTCTCTATATCCTATGGCTCCCTCTCTATATCCTATGGCTCCCTCTATATATCCTATGGCTCCCTCTCTATATCCTATGGCTCCCTCTCTATATCCTATGGCTCCCTCTCTATATCCTATGGCTCCCTCTCTATATCCTATGGCTCCCTCTATATATCCTATGGCTCCCTCTCTATATCCTATGGCTCCCTCTCTATATCCTATGGCTCCCTCTCTATATCCTATGGCTCCCTCTCTATATCCTATGGCTCCCTCTCTATATCCTATGGCTCCCTCTCTATATCCTATGGCTCCCTCTCTATATCCTATGGCTCCCTCTCTATATCCTATGGCTCCCTCTCTATATCCTATGGCTCCCTCTCTATATCCTATGGCTCCCTCTCTATATCCTATGGCTCCCTCTCTATATCCTATGGCTCCCTCTATATATCCTATGGCTCCCTCTATATATCCTATGGCTCCCTCTATATATCCTATGGCTCCCTCTCTATATCCTATGGCTCCCTCTCTATATCCTATGGCTCCCTCTCTATATCCTATGGTTCCCTCTATATATCCTATGGCTCCCTCTATATATCCTATGGCTCCCTCTATATATCCTATGGCTCCCTCTCTATATCCTATGGCTCCCTCTCTATATCCTATGGCTCCCTCTCTATATCCTATGGCTCCCTCTCTATATCCTATGGCTCCCTCTCTATATCCTATGGCTCCCTCTCTATATCCTATGGCTCCCTCTCTATATCCTATGGCTCCCTCTATATATCCTATGGCTCCCTCTATATATCCTATGGCTCTCTCTATATCTATATATCCCATCGCTCGCTCTCGCCATCCCATTTCTCGCTATAACTCTCTTTATCTGCCAGTTCTATAAACCTCTGCCATTCCTAGAGTGTCACCCGTGTAATTTTAATCTGATTAGTGGATAGAAAGAAATATGATCTCTACTTGCCGGTGGCTGAAGCCATGAAACTTTAACTATCTCTGCGGGCTTTTTCTGCCCGTGCTGCGACTTATTAAGAATCGTAACGTTATTGGAAAACTCAACTACAAAGTGTTCTGACTGATCATTAAATGAAGCAGATGTTGTTCAGCTTCCAGCAAACCTAATTATTGCAGTCGCCACATGACATTATTTTAAATTAAGACACCGAAGGAAAGCGGAGGTCGGCAGGGTGGAGGAGGTGGTGGTGGGCAAGTTTACTTGCAATGATGGAACTACAAGTCTCAGCATGGCCCATCTAGGGCAGGCTACATGGTATTTGTATAGTTTCATGTAGTTCTAAGATTAATTCATTGTTTTATTTGTTGTAACAAATCCATCATAGACAACACCTTCAATCTGAAAGTCATCCTGCTCCCGAGACCCCTGGGAAATGTTTTATTTTATTTTATTTATTTTTTTTTTGGGGGGGGGAGGGGTAGGGTGTGCAGGGAAAATGTGGCATTAATTGATGTCCAGTGACATGACGTTATGCATCTAATACATGGGCATCTTACTGCTACACACCAGTGGCTTTTATGGGGGCGCCTTGGTGGCATTCATATGCCCTATTGGTAGATGCCATACTGGGTGACAATAGGTAGTACTACTTTTTCCACTCTCACAGATCGTCACTCAGCTTTCCTAGGGCTCAGCATGACAAATCTGCCTAGGTATGATGTGCTGGTGGACTCTTAGGCAAATTATCTGCTGATGATCTTTATTAATTCTGGCCATATTTGATACTGTCCCACTTTCCCAGGCTCAGATCTTACATATGGGGGGGCTACAATGGATTGTAGGGTTGTGCACCCGGCATGGATTACCATGAGGAGCGAGGCTTTAGTTGCATGTGTGTATTTGTAGCACCACAGAGCCACGTTCCTATGCAGCTGCCCATTCCTGTCCATCACGTTGCACGCCCATTCCCAATAATAAATGGTTACCAGTGATCGCTAGAATTGGGGGGGTTTGACTTCTGAAAATTAAGGGGCTGCAGATCTGGTTTAGTGCTGACCCTCTTCACAGTTTTCAATGGGGCTGTTCTGCAGTTCGTCATGGGGTCCGACTTTTCATTGATCAATGCCTTGAAGTGATTGGACAATGGTCGATGCATTTAGCACCCGCTTGGGTTGAGTCCCTCCGTAGTGACACCCGATTTTTACATTGGTTCTCCACTCTGGCTAACCCTGATGGTCCCAACATTGTGAGGGGTCTAATGCACTACTACAATAATTTAAGTTTTTTTTTTCAACGATAGAAGCCGTTAGTTGGAACAAGTTTTGACGTTCCTGTTGACAAAAAGAATAGTGACACCCAGTTGTCATTTTAATAAAACCTTTCCAGGAGGAACAACAGAGGCATGACACAATACAGTTTTTCTAGAGGGGGAAAAAATGCTCTAAAATGGTTATGTAGCAAGTGTCGAGATGTGACCGATCTTCTGGGAAGACCAGCAAAAAAAAAATTAGTTCACTGGTGATCTAGGAATCCAATCTTAAAGGTGGTTATAAACCCCCATAAAATGTAAGTCCGCAAGGACCGGGTCCTCTCCCCTCTGTACCAGTCCATCATTGTAAACCTGTTTACTGTAAATGAAATCTATAACTCTGTATGTAACCCTTTTCTCATGTACAGCACCATGGAATTAATGGTGCTATATAAATAATAATAATACACATCAGACAGACATCTGACAAGTTTCTGGCCGTCAGTCCATCCCCTAGGAACGTTGACCAAATGTGCCCAATAATGAGCCATGCACTAGTAGAAGAGTGGCCAAAAGTTTGGGTAACTTTTCTCCAGTGTATATGGGAGCCCTAAGACTTTCGGGTATGATATTTTTCTTGACCTCGGGCAATTATTCCCCCAGCATCTATCTTATTTTGACTATTAGGGTGACATCTTGCTGTTTTTACTAGAGGAACCCCGTCTTCTAAGGAGCCCCTGGATGTTACTGCTGCCTGGTTTGTAGGCAAAACCTCGATTTCCTGCATTTTTTTTGAGGAGTTGCCGAGACTCTGGTTCTTTTGTGATCTGACATTTTTAGGGCATGAACACATAGATATTTATAGTTGACGATTGTTACATCTCTGACATTGGTTTCTACAAAATATTCTGTGTTTTATTTCTGCAGAACTGTTTAACATTTGTATCCATCTGTGTTTATATCTGGCTCTTTTATCCTGAAGGTGAAAATAAGATTTTCCCTTCAAAGTGATGTCTGCATTTTACACTCCTCGGTCTATGGGTCTTGTTAGGGCTAAAGGGCTATAGGTTGCCCTGCTGCATAGGACCCCATGATCGGATAAACTCCTTTTGGAACTAAAAGTAATTTTTGCAATTAGGTTTGGTTAAATATTTTGCACCATTTGGATTTTCCCTGCATATTACTGGCTGCAGAATTAGTTAACTGAGAATCTATCAGTGAGCTCCTTTTGATGGGAGTTTGTATCAGTTTATCTGTCTTTTTCCTAAAGAGTTATAATCACAGACCACTTCAGAGTAAAGCTGAACTTTGTGGTCATAAATCAGCTTAGAGGAGTTGGAGTACCTGGACATTAGACCAACATGGATCCCTATAATTGCAGTAGGTATATCCTGTGCACCACTCTGCAGTCCAACCCTCCACCAGATGCGTGACCAAAACGTTGATCTTCCTCTGGTGTCTCCTACTCCAAACCACTAAAGGGTCTCCGAGTCCTAAAGCCGTTAAAATAAGTGACCTAAGATGGCTTTATGTGCACAGCAATGTTGTTTTGACGTTGCTGCACACTAGGTTTATTTTATGGGGCGCTTTTTCAGGCGAATAAAAAACAAAACAAAAAAAACCGCTGTGTGCACATACCGTAATAGAGTATTTAAAATGTAATTTAATTTTATTTTCTTTTTTAGCACCACGAAAATACTAGGGCCATTGTTCAGCAATACAAGCTATGGCTTGCAAGTGATGTGCCTGTATTGATTTATGGATTTGTCAACCGCATTGATCAGCAGTACTGATGCTCCAGTGCAAGTGGGAGACCAAACTGGAACCTGGGTATCCATATTTATATTGTATTGTAGTGATGGATTGGGAGGGGGGGGGAATTATCAAGGGGCTTCATATCCCTTAATCCGATGCCACCAATGGAGCATGTGATGATCTATCCTTGTGTCGGAGTCAAAGAGAAGCCGTCAGAACAGCTTGCATATGAAATCATTGATATGGTGGACGCCCACATAAGTACGGTACATTAATTGTATGTGTGTATATGTATATATAGCACAGGCCACATAATATTTGTCTGCTATATACTATGTGGCCTGTGCTATATACTATGTGGCCTGTGCTATATACTATGTGGCTGCTATATGCATACATATTGTAGAATACCCGATGCGTTAATACAGGCCACGCAATATATAACAGTGGCCACGCAGTATATAACAGCCACGTACTATATAACATAGCCTACGCAGTATATAGCAGCCACGTAGTATATAACACAGGCGACGTAGTATATGACACAGGCGACGTAGTATATGACACAGGCGACGTAGTATATGACACAGGCGACGTAGTATATGACACAGGCGACGTAGTATATGACACAGGCGACGTAGTATATGACACAGGCGACGTAGTATATAACAGGCGACGTAGTATATAACAGGCGACGTAGTATATAACACAGCCCACAGAGTATATAACACAGCCCACGTAGTATATAACACTGCCCACGCAGTATATAGCAGCCACGTAGTATATAACACAGCCCACAGAGTATATAACACAGCCCACGCAGTATGTAGCAGCCACGTAGTATATAACACTGCCCACGCAGTATATAGCAGCCACGTAATATATAGCACAGCCCACGCAGTATATAGCAGCCACGTAGTAGATAACACTGCCCACGCAGTATATAGCAGCCACGTAGTAGATAACACTGTCCACGCAGTATATAACAGTGGCCACATAATAAATAGCACAGCCCACGGAGTATATAACACTGTCCACGCAGTATATAACAGTGGCCACATAATATATAGCACAGCCCACGGAGTATATAACACTGCCTATGTAGTATATAGCAGCTACGCGGTATCTAACACAGCCCACGTAGTATACAGCAGTGTGGGCACCATATCCCTGTTAAAAAAATAATTAAAATAAAAAATAGTTATATACTCCTCCCCTGGGATTCACCGAAGCTCCGGCGATACGCGTGCGGCTGCCGCCATCTTCCGTTCCCAGGATGCATTGCAAAATTACCCAGATGACTTAGCGGTCTCGTGAGACCGCTAAGTCTTCTGGGTAATTTCGCAATGCATCACCGGGAACGGAAGATGGTGGCAGGCGCGTGCGGCTCGGCGGACTATGGAGGGTGAGAATAGCAGGTTTTTTGTTTTTATTATTTTTAACATTACATTTTTTTTACTATTGATGCTGCATAGGCAGCATCAATAGTAAAAAGTTGGGGACACACAGGGTTAATAGTGGTTACGGAGTGCGTTACCCACGACATAACGCGGTCCGTTACCGCCGACATTAACCCTGTGTTAGCGGTGACCGGAGGGGAGTATGCGGGCGTCGGGCACTGACTGCAGGGGAGTAAGGAGCGGCCATTTTCTTCCGGACTGTGCACGTCGCTGATTGGTCGTGGCTGTTTTGCCACGATCAATCAGCGACTTGGATTTCCATGACAGACGGAGGCCGCGACCAATGAATATCCATGACAGACAGACAGAAGTGACCCTTAGACAATTATATAGTAGATTATATATATATATTAGTGGTCCAAAAGTAGGTGGACAGTATGTGTAATAGGGTTATGAAGGGGGAGATTTATGGTGTAAAGTGAAACTGACTCACTTGCACTTGGCAACCAATCAGATTCCACCTTTCATTTTTCAAAGAGTCTGCGAAGAATGTAAAGTGGAATCTGATTGGTTGCTAAGGGCAACTGAGTCAGTTTCACTTTACACCATTTTTGATAAGAGCAGGGTCGTCTTATTGTGCTTTAATTATTGTATTGTTAACGTTGTTACTTATGACTGTTGTGTTTGAAACTATTAAGCTGTAAAGCGCTGCGGAATATGTTGGCGCTATATAAAGAAAGATTATTATTATTTCTTATATAATATCTCCATCATATTCCTTACTAATGCATCGTCTGAACTCTTCTTGATATCTTTATTAGAGATATGGTGTGAAGTAGAGAAGTCTTATTGCAGAGAGGTGTGAGTTCTGGTGTATTGACACTGGGAGTAATAAAAAGCGCATTGAAGTGGGAAACATGGTCCTCTGTTCCCTCTCAGCCATCCAGATAGCCATGATTAGTTCAAGCGAAGCATATCGGCTCCACGTGCAGCCTCACACATGACTGCGTCTCCTCCAGAGGGGGAACACTGCGCACAATTCTCTTCTACGTCTGTAGGTAATTTAATTGAATTGATTTCTACTCTTACCATCCTATTTATTCACATATAAGTTCTTCAGGAATCCTGGGGTGGAATAATCAGGGTTACAGAATATATAAAATACATGTAGGGTTGTCAGGCCTGCCATCAGGAATTTCCGGGCCCCATACTGGCAACATTTTCGGGCCCCCTTGAGACTCTGCCCAGGCTCCGCCTCCACCCCTCAAACCTTCTACAGTCCCACTGCCCACTCTTGGAAAAGCTCCACTTCTGCACCACGTCCTCACCAATCGCACATTAACAGTTCCCATTGAACACCAGATCAGACATATAGCCAGCAGCTTTTGTTTTGGCCAAAATACATTTTAAGCCGCCACCACGACAAGGTAGACTCTTTTGGTCGGGCCCTACTCTACTCTAACTTATTAAACATTTCTTAACTCCTTAAAAGGAACCTGTCACCCCAAAAATCGCAGGTGAGGTAAGCCCACCGGCATCAGGGGCTTATCTACAGCATTCTGTAATGCTGTAGATAAGCCCCAGATGTTACCTGAAAGAGGAGAAAAAGACATTAGATTATACTCACCCCGGGGCGGTCCCGCTGCTGGTTCGGGCGGATAGGCGTTTCTGGTCCGCTGCGGCGCTTCCCATCTTCATTCCAAGACAGAATGCTGTAGATAAGCCCCTGATGCCGGTGGGCTTAACTCACCCGCGATTTTCGGGGTGACAGGTTGCCTTTAACGATAGGTCTTTTAACAGCGGTGAGAAATTAGGGTATAGCGCCTCCCTCAGCATTGGAAAATCTCCAGGGTCTCGGCTACCAGGGTAGCTGAGACCATGGAGAACATGATTCGGGTTGGTTTTTACCGTCCCCAGTCTTGTGATCGTTATTCATCAAATAAAAAAAAAAGTCAGATTTCCAATTCATTTCTCTCTCCTCTGATATGATCTAGCATACCAGAAGAGAGAGAAATGGGGTCCCCCCAAGCCCCCCGGTACCTCCACCATCCCCAGACCCTCCTGCTCCATCCCCCCCACCCTCCGCATTTTCTTTCTGGAGGAAAATGGTGTGCTCATACGCAGTGCGCCCACTGAGATCTGCTGGCCGGTACCCAGCAGCAATAGATTTTTCCTATTGGTTCATTTAGATCCTATCACAGTAATCAATCGCCAAAATGAACTCTTGCCTGGGTGTCAGAAACCCTTGACACACCTCTGTTAGGGTTGGAGTTAGAATTGGGGGGTTTCCACTGTTTAGGTACATCAGGGGGTCGATTTTGTGTGACATAACTCTCTGATTTAAGAGCGCAAAAAATAAGTTTCAAAATATCTGTTTTTTTTTTTTTTCATAAACGCAAGTCCTATTGAAGAAATTTTGCCACTATCATTAAGTACAATATGAAATGAAAAATCATCTCAGAATCCGTTGAAGCGTTCCAGAGCTATAACCTCATAAAGTGGCAGAGGTGTGTAAAAACTGGCTCGGTCACTAAGGGGTTAAAATATCTAATACTATTTTTAGGTATATTTTTCTTTATTTTTCTTTAAAGGGGTATTCCCATCTCCAAGATCATATCCCTATATGTAGTAGGTGTAATATTAGCAAATACCTCAAATTAGAAAGGTGGTATAGTTCTACTGATTTGCTATGTCTCTTTCCTCATGTGCAGGAGCTTAGGTACCCATGGTTACGTCCGCTATGAGTCAGGCTATGTTCACACGTTGCATTTTTGCAGCTTTTTTTCTTTTTTTGCAGTTTTAAGCAAATTATCAGCTGCGTTTTACAGTACCAGCAAAGTCTGAGATTGCAGAAATCTCATGCACACACATTTGTTTTTTTCCTGAGGCTAGGTTCACATTGCGTTAGTGGGTATCCGCTAACGGAATCCGTTACATAGCGCCACTAACGCAATGTAACGGATCCGTTGGCACACCCATTGACCGCAATGCATGTAACGCATCGCTAACGCATGCCATTTTTGGCATGCGTTAGCGATGTTCCGTTATTTTGTGACGGACCTCGAACGCTGCCTGCAGCGTCTTTGGGTCTGTTCTCGCTAGCGCAGATCGGGCATCTGCGCTAGCGCGATCGCTAACCGCGATCCCTTTTTGGACATTGCGTTAACGCAGTCCGTTAGTGCAGTCCGTTTAGCGCATACGCTATCGCAATGTGAACCTAGCCTGACTGTTTTGTCAAAGAGCTGCTTTTTTGTTGCAAAATGCTGCATGTCACTTTCTGCGTTTTTGCAGCATTTTTCACCCATTGAAAGCAATGTTTAGTGCAAAAATTTGGTCCCAAAACCTGATGAGGTTGAATCAGATTTTTTTTTTTCTATGCACTAAGCTTTCTCAGCATGCACAAATGTAGCCTGACCAAAAAGCAGCAATAAAAAACTCAGTAAAACCTGTGCTTTTTGTAAGCAGCTTAAACTTTGCATAAACGTTGCATAAAAAAAAGGAATGTGTGAACATAGCTAGTTAGGTTATGCAATGCCCTGCACATGAGGAAAGAAACATAGCGAGTAAAAAAAGCTATACTACATTTCTAATTGTAGGTATTTGCTAATATTATTATTAATAATATAATATTACACCTACTACATATTGGGATAGAATATTGGAGATGGGAATATTCCTTTAAGGACATGTCACACACATTTTTTAAAATGATCAATAATACCACATACAAAGGACAAATACCGTCACACCATGACCAGACCACATAATACCACCACAAAGTGACTGAATAATACCACATACAGGAAACAAATACCACCACGTGATCAGACCACATATTACCACCACATAGTGACCGAATACTGCAATACTGATCATTAAACAAAACCCACAATACTAATATCACCATAAGTGCCATTATACACAGGAACTTTGTATATAGTGTCAGTCTACTGGTAATACTGTGATCAACAGTGACATTATACATGAGCTCTGTGTAGAGTTTACAGGTAATGCAGTGATCACCAGTGACATTATACACAGGAGCCCTGTATATAGTATATCGTGTATAGTGTCAGTGTACAGATAACACACTGACTCACAGATAATGTCTCCAGTTGAAGTCCTTCATCCTTTTTTTTTTTTTTTTTTTTTTACTTCTTCTTCATCCAACACAGACCGCCATCACTTCTTCCAGCCTGGACTCGTCTCTGCAGAAAATAACACAAAGTTATCTAGAACACATTCTCCACTTTCCCCAAAACTTCTACACTACACATGTGAATACAGACGTGCACCCACCATTAGTGTATAATTAGTTTTTATGCAACCAACCATTTTAAATATAAATTGTAATTCACCACTGAAGCCCCCACAAACTTTAGTCAATTTGCCCACCCTAAAAAAGTGTATAAATTTGCTAGAATCTGTACTTTCCCCCAATTCATTACCAGTCACACTGCTACATCTTCAACTTTGTATCTATACATGCCCCCATTATTATTATTTATCATTATAGCGCCATTTATTCCATGGCGCTTTACATGTGAGGAGGGGTATACATAATAAAAACAAGTACAATAATCTTGAACAATACAAGTCACAGCTGGTACAGGAGGAGAGAGGACCCTGCCCGCGAGGGCTCACAATCTACAAGGGATGGGTGAGGATACAGTAGGTGAGGATAGAGCTGGTCGTGCAGTGGTTTGGTCGATCGGTGGTTACGGCAAGTTGTAGGCTTGTCGGAAGAGGTGGGTCTTCAGGTTCTTTTTGAAGGTTTCGATGGTAGATGAAAGTCTGATATGTTGTGGTAGAGAGTTCCAGAGTAGGGGTGATGCGCGAGAGAAATCTTGTATGCGATTGTGGGAAGAGAAGATAAGAGGGGAATAGAGAAGGAGATCTTGTGAGGATCGGAGGTTGCGTGTAGATAAGTACCGGGAGATGGGGTCACAGATGTATGGAGGAGACAGGTTGTGGATGGCTTTGTACGTCATGGTTAGGGTTTTGTTCTGGAGTCTCTGGGCAATGGGGAGCCAGTGAAGGGATTGACAGAGGGGAGAGGCCGGAGAATAGCGGGGGGGACAGGTGGATTAGTCGGGCAGCTGAGTTTAGAATAGATTGGAGGGGTGCAAGAGTGTTAGAGGGGAGGCCACAGAGCAGGAGGTTACAGTAGTCGAGGCGGGAGATAAGGGCATGGACTAGGGTTTTTGCAGATTCTTGGTTTAGGAATGTACGGATCCGTAAAATATTTTTGAGTTGAAGGCGGCAGGAAATGTAAAGGGCTTGGATATGCGGTTTGAAGGAGAGATCAGTGTCAAGGATTACCCCGAGGAAGCAAGCTTGTGGGACTGGGGAGAGTGGGCAGCTGTTTACTGTAATAGATAGGTTCGTTGGGGGGGGGGGGTCTCGCGTGAGATGGGGGAAAGACAATGAATTCTGTTTTGTCCATATTAAGTTTTAGAAGTCTAGTGGAGAAGAAGGATGAAATAGCAGACAGACATTGAGGGATTCTGGTTAGTAGGGAGGTGATATCTGGTCCAGAGATGTAGATCTGTGTGTCATCAGCATAGAGATGATACTGAAAACCATGAGATCCTATGAGCTGTCCCAGGCCAAAAGTGTAAATGGAGAAGAGAACTGAACCTTGCGGGACTCCGACAGATAGGGGGCGAGGTGAGGAGGTGGTGTGTGAATGGGAGACGCTGAATGTTCGGTCAGTTAGGTATGACGAGATCCAGAATAGGGCCAAGTCTGTGATGCCAAGGGATGAGAGGGTCTGTAATAATAGGGAATGGTCCACTGTGTCAAAGGCAGAGGACAGGTCCAGGAGGAGGAGGACAAAGTAGTGTCGCTTGCTCTTGGCGGTTACCTTAGTTAGGGCAGTTTCAGTGGAGTGGTGTGACCGGAAGCCTGATTGTAAGCGGTTGAAGAGGGAGCAGGAAGATAGCTGGGAGGACAGTTCAAGATGGACGTGTTGTTCCAGTAGTTTTGAGCCATAGGCCTATCAGCCCCAATTCATTTTGTGGTATCCTCTCTCACACCCCCACCCTCAATCCATGGCCATCTAATGTCCCCCTTCCCCCAGTCTCAGTACATCATCATTTACTCTCCTCACCCTCAATTCATTATCATTTGCTCTCACCCCCCACCCTCAATTCATCATCATTTGCTGTTCCCCACCCCTAAATTATCATATTTTGTGCTCCACCTCAATACATCATCATTCACTGTCCCCATCCAACACCCTCAATTCATCATCATTTTCTCCCCACCAAGCCCATTTAATACATTTTATTAAAAAAAAAAAATTTTTATACTTGCCTCTCATAAAATCCACTCCAAGTGCAGCTCCACTTCTGGTGTCATGGTGAGTGGCGCTTACATGCCATCTGTGCCGTGAAGCTCCAGGAAGGCTCTGCGTGCCGGCACACAACACAATGCTTCATTAAAACCCTGGGGCCCTGTGAGAAGAAGGTGGTCTTGGACTAGATCCAGGCCCCCTTCCCCCCCCACCTTTTTACTTCTGCTCATTGGGCCCCATACAATAGTAAGGGCAGTGATGCCCTGATAGCGGCCCTTAGGGTTTTCTATGTGGGTACTTTTTAATGTTTGATATATACAAATATCGTATTTTACTGACATATGCCTAAGGGGTAACATTACTCCTTGTGGAGAGTGACATGCCAGTGTGAGGAGGCTTATAAGCCATGTAATGCTTTTGGCAAACCGTGGAATGATATGTATTGGTATACCTTTTTTTTTTTTACTGTATGGTATGACATTGAGTATTAGGCCATTCAATAGAGAAACATCCAGTGAAAAAGTACGCTGCGCCATATATTAATTTTTACAAGGGAGCTTGTGCCTTTACAGTGCTTGGGAACCCAAGAATACCAAGCATATCATTAATGGATCTGTGTTGTGTCCATGATGGTAATCTGCTGAAACAAGGGCCTCGATTCATTAACACTGGTATTTTAGGTGTCATTCTTAATGAAGGGAGCGCTAAGTTAAATGTGCCACATGCAATAAGCAGAGTGCTCCTCTTAATGACTTTGGGTCAAGCCTTTACCGCTAGAGTGCCGCCACCAGGGACTGGCATACATTTTTGTCACAATTGATGACACTTTTTTTTTTTTTTTTGGGGGTATAAATCATGATGAATTTGTCAGACGTTCTTTGCCATGCCCTGTTCTGCTTAAGCTCTGCCCCTTTTTCAAGGTAAAACCGCCAAAAGTGGGAACATTTGCCAAAACTTTGAGATGTTCAAAAAGTTTGCAACTTTTCCAGCTGCTTTAGAATTCTGACCAAAATTGCTTTATTTTTAGTTATGGAGATTTAGAAATTGGAGGTTCAAAAGCCCCAGGGGAAATGTAGTATTCTATAGTAGCCATTTAGAGTTTATAATTGCCATAATAAATATTGAGTAACGATCTGAAATTGTATAAACTATATAGTATATGAAACTTGTCCTAAAGGAGTTTTTTTTTAGTGCGTAGTCACTATAGGGGAATTG
Organism: Ranitomeya imitator; assembly: GCF_032444005.1. Classification (NCBI taxonomy): domain Eukaryota; kingdom Metazoa; phylum Chordata; class Amphibia; order Anura; family Dendrobatidae; genus Ranitomeya; species Ranitomeya imitator. The sequence goes on along the minus strand of NC_091287.1, from coordinate 43,111,381 downwards.
CTTATAGCTAGGGGGATTATTGAGGATTGTATCCCTTCCTTGTATTACGTGAACCGCCAATTGTCCGCCATGTGGCCCCCATTGTCCGGCCGTTGCTTCCACTTGCAAAATCAGCTGATCGCCTTGGTGGCTGCTTTGGTTTTTGCTGCTATAACTCCTTCAAGCTGTCCGGAGAAATAAATGTCGTCATTGTGGAAATAAAATTGATGCTTTATGATAACGTTCGTCCTATCCGCTAGTATAGAAACCTTTGGACAGCACTGCATCTACTGTTACTAATTGAAGAGATTTTTTGCAGAAAAAGTTTTATATTAATCGTCTTTATGTGTCAGATTATATATGTAATGAGTCTGGGGTTTGGGGGGCTATATCGTAGAGACAGGGGTCGCCTTCTCTAAAGCAATTCTATTATGTTATGGCTTAACGCTTCCGGCTGGATGAGTGTCTTCTGCAGGAAGTGGTGTCTACTGTACTGTCTGGTGCTTGAAGTATCCGCTTAGCTTTCTTACTCTTAATAACATCATCTACCGGGACAAAAAAAGTGTCAGACCAAAAATGAGGGTAAATCCCCCCACTTGTTTGCATATAGTTCAAATGTGTTCTTTAATGACTCTGCAAATTTTTGACAAAAGTTTTTAAAAGTTAAGAGACGCTCAGCATCCTTTGTCGTTGCAGATTTATCATAGAAAACCCTCGCAAACACAGGGAGAACATACAAACTCCTTGCAGATGTTGTCCTTGGTGGGATTTGAACCCAGGACCCCAGCGCTGCAAAGCAACAGTGCTAACCACTGAGCCACCATGCTGCCCCCACTTATGATGGAATGTATAATGGAGCATCCAGCTGAGATATTTAGTGTCTCACACCACTTGTATATAGACCCTTGGATGTGTGGACACACCATTTTATGGTGGGAGACTCTTGGTAAAACTCATATTAAAGGGGTTTTCCGTTTTTAATAAAAATGGTCCCCAGACAATGTGATCCAAGTGAAAAAAAAACAAATCCAGATGGTACTCCGCCCGACCCCCAGTTTAGCATCGCCACTGCTCCCATCTTTGTGTAGTGGTGACGTCATGAGTACAGCGCACATCACCGCTGCAGACAATCACTGAGCTTTACCGATGTAGACACTGAGCTCGGTGATTGGCTGCAGCATTTTTGGACACTGTCGACGCGATGTCACCCCTACTTCCAAAACTCGGGGACTAGTGCGACGGACAAAAACTTCTTTTTGTTGGCATTTCCAGATATTATCAAGCCTGTCCTGCAACGATAGAGGTAGTTTCCGATAACTTAGGAAATCCTATGTATGAAATTCTTTCAAAAATTGCACAGGGTCTACGGTAGAAGAAATAGTTGTGCATAAAACATAGTAATTGCACATATGGTATAATAACTGCAGAGGCGAAGACTTCCTGTTACTGTAGAGAATCAGCGCTGGGACTTGCCACATTGTGTTGTGTGGAGCCGCGACGCGCGCCTGACTCACGGGGTCACTCGGCTTTTCATAGACGACTCATCGCTTCTATCCTATTGTCCTGATTTCCCAGTAACACTCTGTATTTTGCTCATTGAGCGGCTCGAGCTTCTGTAGATTCTCTATAATTTCCTCAGTAGTAAATTAAACAGACAACTGGAATGTGATGGCAGAAATGTGCAGAGTTTTGGCAGGAAGTGGTTGGAGGGCGGGTTTTAGAAAAATTTTGCTTCGATATATACAGTATATTTTTTTTAATTTTTTTTTTTTATTCTCTTGTTTAGATAAGGCTGTGGAGATGTTCAGTGCGGGAATGCTGGAACTTGTAGTTCTACAACATCTAAAACAAAAATGTTCTTTTAATTAAAGTGTCAGTGATGTGAACTGTTAAGAGAGACATTGTATCATACAATTATTAGGTTCTGTAGAAGGACGTAAATCTGGGGATTTATTATGATGGAATATAGGCTGAACTGGATGGACAAATGTCTTTTTTCGGCCTTACTAACTATGTTACTATGTTACTATGTTAAAATGCACCAAATATATAATTTAGCACTTTCACCTCTATCACAATGTTTTGCACTGATTTTTTTTAAAGTGCTTTTCGATTTTCAGAAAACCTTCCCCACCACCACCCCCTTCAAGCAAGCCGTGCTTTACTCACCCTCTCCGGGTCCAATGCGGAGTCCAACGCTGCTCCCCGTCTGTCATTGTCTGCAGCGCTGTCGTCTCTTTGACACTGCTGCAGCCAATCAGTCGGCTATGTGGCTCTGCCAGAGTTGATGGCATTAGCCACTGTAAGCCATTGAGCGCCGTAATTAGTTGGAGCGTCCTTGCCATAACGTCAACGCTGCAGACAATCACATACAACAGGACCAACGGCATAGACTTTGCTCTGGACCAGGGAAGAGTGAGTAATGAACTTAAGAGGAGGAGGAGATGAGTAGATTGCTAGTTTTGCTGGAAAAAGATTAAGTATGACTTTCAGTTTATTAAAATCCATGCACATTCTAGGCTTAGGAGTCCAGTGGGCGGTCTTAATTGGTGATTGATCGTCTTATAAGTTATTCTGAAGCTTTTCCTGTAAAACGTTACATCAATCTCTACACCAGTCGTCCTGCTTTACGGCAATTGCTTGAAGATCAGACTGCATAATCAATCAGACTGGTTCTTATTAAAATAAATTTCTGCCCATTCCCCTTTCTGCAGTGCTAAAGAATACGAAACCCGTTTGAAAAAGGGTGTGAATTGGACTTCTCCTTCACTTCCCAGGAGGCAGGTGCTGCAGCAACACAAACTTGCTTCCACTGCTTTTTTTGCATTGCATTAAAAAAACACTAAGTGCTACCGTTCAGTTGTTCCAAAGCAGAAGATTGAGGAAACCAGCGTGAGCTAGATGGCGGATTGGACCTTTCTTTCTTATTGCATTGTATTCTTATCGAAATCACTTTTTTTTTTTTTTTTTTTTTACAAGAGATTGTGATAACACAAGGCTCATCCCTAATATTTTTATTTCTAAGCATTTGAAAGCTAAATGTAAAATATAAAGAGAACTGCCAAAACCATTTTCCTTTGTGACAACACTTTAACTGCGTTCTGGCAGCTCAGCATTGTCGTAAGGACATCGGAACCAAATCGTTATCTGCATTGTCCTCCTTTATTAACTGGCTTCAATAAGGCTGGGGTCGTTTAGCAGATCAATTAAGTACGGTACTAGAATATTAAACAGGAAGTGTTATGGTGGGGATCTTGGACAGTACAGGTGCCTGTAACACAATGCAGATTTTTATTTTTAACCCCTTAGCAGTAAAGTGATTTTCTTGATAAAGTTGAATTTTACAAGAAAACCGTATGTCGGTTCCTATCCCAGTATCCTGTGAGTTGGCACCGTGTCAGGACTCACTTGTCAAAATATCACAAGATTTACAAAGAAGGAGGAAATGAAGCAAATTGGCTACAATTTAATTCATTTTCCAGACGTTCCTGCTTTTAATGTTCCTCTGTGCAGGCAGGACAACGGATTTGATCAATCCGAAGCACCAAAGCCTTTTTGTTCTGACTGTTGGGGTCTTGTAGTTTATTTTATTATTTATTTACTATACTTTACTATATAGTGCCAACATATTTTGCAGCTTTTATCTTTAGATTTCCAGTCTGACCAGCAGCCCAGTACATGTTCTCTGGTGTAGACAGGAAGTCAGTGTCTGACTTCCTGTGAACTATAGGATGACATCATCATGCATCCAATCTCTCCCTCCTGCAGCTTAATATATAATTTCTGCTTTATATGGAGTAGGTGATTCTATACCATGATTAGCTATAGTTATGAAACCCCCTTCTCACATTGTCTTTTAGTATGTGTGAGTGCTGTGTGCAGAATCTCCATGAAATGCAATTGTAGGCAGTTTCCCATGTCTCCTACTTGTAATAACGGACAAGGAGAAACTTATCACAAGCAGTCGGCAAAGAGCCTGACTGAAGTTGCATCAGATTGGATACACTGAAGACTCAATACTTTGCATAGGGAGACAGCAGTTCTAACACTGATCCGTCACTGACTGCCAAGTTTCAGTGAGTTCCATTCAAGACACTAATATACTTTGACAATTCTACAATGCAGTCGAAGAAAAAGAATATATGCGGCACTCACCCTATTGTAGCTGTGTATTCGTGCGCTTTATTGGAAAAAATATGATAATACATCCATCAGGACATCAGGCATGCAGGAGGGTGCATGCCTGATGTCCTGATGGATGTATTATCATATTTTTTCCAATAAAGCGCACGAATACACAGCTACAATAGGGTGAGTGCCGCATATATTCTTTTTCTTCGACTGCATTGTGGATTGTACTTGTTACTATTTGTGCAGAGCACCATATACCCACAGCTTTCGTGACACCTGCTATTCGGCGGTTCAAAATAAGTCCTGCTCAGCTGAGTTCATATTTCTCTAGTGCCGTCCTTTTCTTTATTTCTTTTTATTGGAACTTTGACAATTCTAGTTGAGCAGCCTTGCACCTCCTGCACTAATCCTTATTTATAGACTTTATTATAGTTCAGAGCTGCATTCCCACTTTTTCAGGTTGATATTAGATTTAAAAAAAAAAAAAAAAGTAATCTCCAAAGCAAGCACGGAGTCAAAAAGGAATGCTGCTCGAATTCAGCTCTGAAGCCTGCAGAATTGTGAATGAAGCTGTGAACTACAATAACCAGACTCATTTTAACTGTAAAATCCTGTTCCTATGCGTTAACGGGGTTGTCATTGTCACTAGACATGAACAAATTGGGCAAATTGGAATTTACCTGTTAGCACGTTTTTTTCTTGTTTTTTTTCCTCCAGGAAATTTTGAGAAGTTATACCGCTATACCTTGCAAATTTGATGTCCTTTATTATGCTTGGGGGTCTTTCTGGACCCCAGAACATAAGAAAAGATATATATATATATATATATATATATATATATATATATATATATATATATATATATATATATATATATATATATATATATATATATAATTATTTTTTATTAATCCTTAGTCTCACAGCTCTGCTCCTCACCACCCCCCCGGTTGGTCCTCATCACATCTTTGGATTGCTGTCTGCCGTGCGGACATCCCCATGGGCCATGGCTGGCACATGCCCAGAACCCTCCTGGGACCTATCAAACTCAAAAGCTCCGTCACAGTGTTAGAGTCCCTGGGATTTCAGTGCGAACAGTGGTAATGCAATGAAGACCGAACGGTTGGCGGTGAGGAGGGGAAGGGGCCATAGAGGCGTATAGTGAGGCAAGTATAAGGATTTTTTTTAACCTTTTGATGGCCTTTCACGGGTCAGAAAAATGGCGTCCAGTGGCTACCATTTAGCTAAGTTCGCATGAACGTGTATCGAAATTAACCAACATTTGTCAAATGCAAATTTTGATAAAATTCTAGTATAATCATTTTCCTCTTGAATTTATTTGCTCTTCTCTAGTTGTCACCACTGATAGACCAGAGTGGTCGTACACTATCCTCTCTAAAAGAGCAGCCGTATGAAGGAGCAGTGGGAGATTAGAAGGCCAGAATATATATTATTTTTATCTTTGGACCATGTCTGTTCCAGTTATATTAACTGTTATACTGTATGTATCTTCTACATATGGGGGCAAATGCTCACGTTTAGAATTGTCTTTCATCCACATGTCCTTTTAGTTGGAAGCCCGGGTTGTCAGCAGCCACATTTCATAGTCTGGATTAGTTTCTATTATCTTTTGGTCAGTAAAAGTGTCCCGCGCAGAGTACCCTCTCAGGGGGAGTTATTGGTGTCTTATAAATAAATACTTTGCAGTGTTTGGATAACGGTTGCAGAGTACTAGATGACATCTCTGTGGGATTTCTCGGGATTGTTTTGTTCTTTGCATGCTTTTAGTATTAATCCTTTGTTGTTTCTACATGAGCTGTGTGTGATTTGCATGAGTATTCGTGTTGATTTTATGCAATCCATTGTGCCAAATAACAGTTTTAGAACTTGTTGACCAAATACCATAGAAGGAAGTTACTAAAAAAGCCTAAAAGACCAGAATACATAAAATGTAAGGCCACATCCACACATTTAGTATTTGGTCAGTATTTTACATCATTATTTGTAAGCCAAAATCAGGAGTGGAACCATCAGTGGAAAAGTATAAGGCTATGTTCACAGGTTGTGTTTTTGATGCGTTTTTATTCCGCAGGCAAAACCTGCTCTCTTGGCAGTAAGAAAATTGCTTCAAAAAAGCAGGTTTTGCTTGGTTTTTGTTGTATCTTTTCGCTTCTTTTTTCCTGCGTTTTTGTCAGGGTACATTTCTCTTGTGCATGCTGATAGTTTAGTGCATAAAAAAATCTGATTCTACTTCAACAGGTTTTGGCACAAAAAACAGATACCTTCGTTTTTGCAGCTTTTTTGCACCACCCATTGCTTTCAATGGATGGAAAAAAAAACGCTGAAAAAAAACTGAAAATGACATGCTGAATTTAGCCAAATCCAAGGTATTGCGCAAAATACTGAGGACAAAAAAACAAGCTTGTGTGCATGAGATTTCTGAAATCTCTTTGACTTTGCTGGTACTGTAAAACTCAGCTGAAATTTCCATTTAAAAAATGCTGAAAAAACGCAATGTGTGAACATTGCCTAATAGAAACTTTTCACCACTGTATTTTTCACCCTCTCCTGGTGTTGGCTTACAAATACTGATGTAAAATACTGAACATGGCCTTAAAGCAATACCCTGAAAGTGAACCTGAACTCAAGCTTTTACATCTGGAAGTCGTGGTTTGGTTCTATAGGCTCATATCCCCAATTAAAGGGATGTCTTTTTTTGTAGAGTCTGATGTGCCAGTCATGAGAAATCTACTGTGTCAGCCATATGCAGATGGGTCTGGAACTGTGGACGAGTCTATGTACTCGAAAGAAATTTAGTTTTACTGTGATTTAAAGATCATTTTACCATTGTTTTTATATATTTTTAGACTCATTACTTGCCCAGCCTGATCTATCCAAGACTTGGACGAAAAAAAATAAAATAAAATTGCATGCATCCTTTTTAGTTTCCATTATCGACTTGAAACTGGTTCACAAAATGCCCTACATTGCCTTGAAAGACACCCACATTTTTTATTGGTGCATGGAAGGGAGGATCTTATTTTTAGATATTGGTCTGGGGCCAAGAAGCTTCAAGTTATACCTTTCTGTTAAGAAGATTTGTCATTCATAGGATTGTGAAATCATAAGTTTGGTCCAGTGGTGAGACTGAGACCCATAGCGGTCACCTACAAACTAGAAAAAAAACTCAATACAACCTGACTTAAATGAGTGCAAAATCAATATCCTTGGCAGTAAAAGAGTTAAAACATGCTTGGGTCTCATACACAAGTCTGTAATCTTCATGTACGCAAAAAACATGTTGCCATTATCTTCAGTGTTTTGGATTTGTGTGCCATCAGTATTTTTAACAAATGGATAGACTTGTATAGGCACTTTTAATCCACAATATAATAAATGGACATGTTTCCGTGAGTGTTGCACGGACACACGTTACGTAAAAAAACACGGCTATGTGAACCGCTCCATAGACTGTAACGGATATGGGTTGGATCTGTGAAATACATGGACAGAACATGTATGTGCAACACCAACAACATTTTTTTCTTCAGTTTTTTTAATCTCCTTGGGTGCCTTTTGAAATCTGCAGCATGTTAGCTTTTTTGCAACGTTTTGTACCCATTTTAACTAATGGGGGGGGACGCAAAGGAAATGCACCAAAAAACATGCACACGACCGACACTGGTTTTTAGTCCAGAAAATGCTGTGTCTAAACATGTAAACCTAAATGTCTGGCGAAAAGAGAAAAAAGGGACATGAGCAGCATATGATCCATTTGTTGCAAGAACAGAACCTTATACTCGAAATTAAAGGACATCTGGAACAGTTTTACTGGTTTGGATTCAGACGACGAAGCTGTATATAAAAGGGAGTTGTACAGGGTAAGAAAAACATGGCTGTGTTTTGTTCCCCCCCCCCCCCCCCCAAAAAAAAAAAAAAAAAAACAGTACCACTACTGTCCACAAGATTTGGGTAATATTGTAGGCCAGTTATATTTATTCGGACTCCCATGACAGCACTACGAGAGAGGGGATCCGCCCTTCAGGAACAGGAAACCTACAGATACAAAAGGGCGGCACCTCTCCCCATGCATCAGTTGGTTTCCTGTTCCTGGAGGGACAGGATCCTACAGATTTCTCGTAAGGAGCCCAGGCCGGCCGGTCGAATCTGGTAGCGGGGGGGTCTCCTACCTCGACCGGTGCGGAAAGTCCTGGAGACGCCACGGTGGTCCAGGCTGGACTGCACGTCAGTGGCGTTGGCAGCAGGGAGCAGGGTCCGGAGGATTCCTTGTCTCCGGAAGCCGGCGTTGGTAAGTTTCATTTCCCCTTCCTGAGCAAACGGCGGCAGTGAGGTGCGGTGGTGTGGTTGCGGCGTCGGAAGTGGAGCGCCGTCCGGAGCACTGCTGGGCATTCCCGGCGTCCTGCATCGCTCACTGAGCGTTTCCGGAACGCTGGGGCGCCGGGGGTGGAGCCGGCAGGCGCTTCCGGTTTGCGGGTTGACTGCGCATGGGCGGTCTTTCCAAAATGGCGGCGCCCATGGTCCGGTCGCCGGTTCTTCTGTACTACCACCGCTAACCTCCCAGCTGCAGCCTGATCATCAGGAACCAATGGGGAACACGCCAGGTGGCCTGCTGACCGGAATACAGGGGGATATAAGCAGGTGTTGGCGATAGAACCCTGCTTTTGGCCACAGCTTCATCATGGCAGATGATGGTGAGCAGCAGCCTCAACTTCTGGATAAAGTACGGCAGGAAGCCGTGGGAAAGGAGCATATCAGAAGTGACCAGTCCAGCCGTAAAAGCTCGTCCAGGCAAGGATCTAGAGCTTCGACTGGCAAGGAGCCCCCTCGTGTTCCGGTACCTTTCTCTTTGACGTACACTGGTAAGTGATCTACGAGAATGTTCACTCAGTGACGCGGGCCCCTTATACTTTGTCATTCTAGGGGAAGAGAAGTGCAAAGTCGAAACATAAGGAGTGTGCCCTATGTGAAGTTCCCTTACCAGATTCCTACCCTAAAAAATTGTGTGCCTCCTGTATACAACAGACGGTGAGGTTTACAGGAGTGGAAGGGTTGAGTGACATCAGGCTAGATAGATGGTATCTCCCTTATTGTCCTCCCCTAGGTAGCGGAAGAATCTGCTTCTACGGCTAATCTGCGTGAGATGATCCGTACAGAAGTAAGGGAATCCCTGCGGTCTATGTCCCAGGCGGGAAGTTCAAAACAGAGAGCCTCGGTGATCTCTGATTCGTCAGAGGAAGATAAAGAGGAAGGTTCTTTTCGCTCAAATCTCTCTTCCTCGTCATCAGAAGAGGAATCTGGCCGATTCTGTCTGCCTCTGGACCGGGTGGATAAGTTAGTCAAGTCGGTCAGAGGTACGATGGGCCTAGAAGAGCCTAAGACTCAGCTTTCCCGTCAGGAGCTAATGTTCAGCGGCTTGGAACACAAGAAACGCAGATCCTTCCCGGTGATTGATAAGATTCAAGACCTGATTCTCCGGGAATGGAAAAAACCGGAGAAGAAAGGTTCTTCGCCACCGGCTTTAAAGCGCAGGTATCCCTTTGAAGATACGGATGTGGATACCTGGGACAAGGCCCCTAAATTAGATGCGGCGGTGGCGAAGGCATCTAAGAAAGCAGCTTTACCTTTCGAGGACATGGGGTCCCTTAAAGACCCTCTTGACAGGAAGGCGGAGATCTTCCTTAAGAGTACGTGGGAGATGGCAGCCGGATCCTTGAGGCCAGCAGTGGCTGCGACTTGTACAGCCAGATCCCTAATGGTCTGGTTGGAACAGTTGGAATCCCAGCTTAAAGAAGGCGCCTCCAGGAATTCTATTCTAGGTGCGCTTCCAGTGATTCAGGATGCTGCGGCTTTCTTGTCGGACGCGTCGGTGGACTCGGTCAGAATGGCGGCCAGAGCAGCAGGACTCTCCAACGCGGCTCGTAGAGCCTTATGGTTGAAGTGTTGGTCGGGGGATATCCAGTCAAGATCCAAATTATGCGCTATCCCATGTAAAGGGGAATATCTCTTTGGGCCAACCTTGGATGAGCTGCTCGAAAAGGCTGGAGATGATAAGAAGAAATTTCCTAATTTGTCATCAGCTTCTTACCGGCGTCCATTTAACAGAAGGAGATTTGGTCGTGGAAGGAAGCGCGCATCCTCACCCTCTAGAGAAAATTTTAGATGGGAGGATAGACGCAGGAGAGGTACGGGTTACATGTTTCGCCGTTCCTCAAAAGAACGTAAGAAACCAGACCAATGACTAGCAATCCCTGTGGGAGGGAGATTGTCAACCTTCTCTTCCGCTTGGACTAACATCACGAATAGTGTCTGGGTCCGAGGTATTGTATCGGAAGGCCTAAAATTGGAATTTGTTCATTGGCCTCGTGATAAGTTTATGCTAACCCCCTTGCGTTCCTCCACTATTGAGCAGACGGCCTTAGAGTCAGAGGTCATGACTTTATGCCGTAAAAATGTACTGATTGAGGTTCCGGAGTCAGAGAGAGGAAGAGGATTCTACTCTCCTCTTTTTTTGATTCAAAAACCAGACAAGTCGTTCAGGACTATTATCAATCTTAAATCCCTTAATGAATACCTGGTTAATAACACGTTTAAAATGGAGTCAATCAGTTCTGCAATAAAGATGTTGTTTAAACACTGCTTCATGGTAGTTGTGGACTTAAAGGATGCATACTATCATGTTCCTATCCACGAAAACTTCCAGAAGTTTCTACGTGTGGCGGTGTCTATGGGAGGTATTGTTCGCCATTTTCAATTTAGAGCCCTTCCCTTCGGCCTCTCAACGTCTCCCCGGGTATTTACTAAAGTAGTTGCGGAGGTTATGGCGCACTTACGTGAATCCGATATTCTCATTGTTCCTTATCTGGATGATTTCCTAATAGTGGGGAACTCAGTAGACCATTGCCTGGCTCAGGTTAAAACAGCTATATTTAAACTGGAAAATCTGGGCTGGATCATAAATTATGATAAATCCCGATTGCAACCCCTAAAGACCCAGAGGTTCCTAGGGCTGCTGTTAAATTCCGAGTCCCAACAATGCTGTCTTCCGCCTGATAAATTGCTTCATATCCAACAACAGGTGTTAAAAGCAATTAATAAACCATCCATGACCCTTAGACAGGCTATGTCTTTGTTAGGTTCCCTAACTTCCTGTATCCCCGCCGTCCGTTGGGCCCAGTTCCACTCCAGGCCTTTACAGTTTGACGTACTACATTATGATAGGGTCTTACAGGGTTCCTTGCAGGGTCAGATGACATTGAGTCCAGGGGTTCTTACATCTCTTAGATGGTGGCTAGAGGAAGACAATCTGTCAGCAGGAGTTCCCTGGGTGACTCAGGTGACTCGGGTAATCACAACAGACGCCAGCCCCATGGGGTGGGGGGCTCACATGGGTGACGTGGTAGTCCAGGGTCTATGGGACCCCCAAACATCAGCCTCTTCCAATCAGAAGGAGTTGATGGCAATTGAATTCTCAATTAAGGAACTCCTCGTGTATCTACAGGGTCACCATGTCAAAATCCTCTCCGACAACCAGGTGGCAGTGGCCTACGTGAATCACCAAGGTGGAACACGCTCCGAGTTCCTGATGGAAATAGCGGACCGCCTGCTCCAGATAGCGGAAAACCATTTTCTATCTTTAACAGCAGTGCATATAAAAGGGAAGGAAAATATAAGGGCGGACTTTCTAAGTCGAAACACCTTAAGACAAGGAGAATGGTCTCTGAACTCAAAAATCTTCAACCAAATTGTCCGCAGGTGGGGTCATCCAGAGGTGGACTTATTTGCCAGCAAGGACAACAGAAAAACGAAAATATTCTGTTCCTTGAATCCCAGGGAATATCCGCTGGCAGTGGATGCCTTCCTGATCAGATGGGATTTCCGGTTGGCTTATGTGTTCCCCCCGCTAAACCTGTTGCCTCTGGTGGTCAGAAAGATAAGGGAGGATCAAGCGAGAATCATACTGATCGCTCCGTTCTGGCCCCGAAGAGCTTGGTTCTCCTGGCTCAGGACCATGTCGGTGGAAGACCCCTGGGTACTGCCGGACATCCCGGACCTACTTCATCAAGGTCCGATCAACCATCCACAAGTGAAGGGTCTCCATTTGACGGCATGGTCTTTGAGAGGTCACTGTTAAAAAACAGAGGATTTTCTCCAAATCTCATTGATACCCTTATGAAGAGTAGAAAACTCATAACAACTAAGATCTACTCTAGAACTTGGAGGAAGTTTCTGGCCTCTTCAAATTTTAATATCGAAGAGGGTTTACCAATTAACCAGATTCTAGAATTCCTGCAGAGAGGGCTAGAGCTAAATCTATCCACGAGTACGCTAAAAGTACAAGTCTCAGCCCTAGGGGCCCTATTTTCTTGTAACATTGCTGGTAATTATTGGGTAGCAAGGTTCATCAAAGCAGCTAGTAGGTCCAGACCTATACACAGGAATAGGTCAATGCCTTGGGATCTCAATCTAGTCCTCTCTGCTTTGACTAAAGAACCGTTTGAGCCTTTACATTCAGCCTCACTTAAATTACTATCCCTCAAAACAGCATTTTTGGTGGCAATTACATCTGCTCGTAGGGTAGGAGACATACAGGCTCTTTCTAGGCTCTCCCCCTATACAGAGTTTCTACAGGACAGAGTAGTCCTCAGACCAGATCCAGCTTATTTACCGAAAGTGGCCTCAGATTTTCATAGATCTCAGGAGATAGTTCTACCATCATTTCTCCCTAATCCTTCTAATTCCAAAGAAGAGTTACTCCATACGTTAGATGTTAGGAGATGTCTCTTAGAATATATATCAGTCACTGATGCTTGGAAGAGAGAGGAGGCTTTGTTTCTATCCTTCCAAGGTCCCAGGAAAGGTCTTAGAGTGTCAAAGTGCACGTTAGCGAAGTGGATTAGGGAGGCTATCTCTCTGGCTTATACTGCAGGTGGAAGTCCTGTTCCGCAGAATCTGAGGGCACATTCCACCCGGGCCATGGCTACATCCTGGGCTGAAAGATCTGGAGTTTCCATCGACCAGATATGTAAGGCGGCTACGTGGTCATCCCCTTCCACCTTTTTCAAGCACTATAGGTTGGACTTGGGGTGCTCTTCTGATCTCACCTTCGGGTTAAGGGTGCTACAGGCTATAGTCCCTCCCTAAGGCAGTTTACATCTCTGTAATTCTCTCGTAGTGCTGTCATGGGAGTCCGAATAAAGCATTAAGCTACTTACTGGTAGCAGCATTTTTCGGAGGCCCATGACAGCACCCTTAGTTCCCTCCCTATTCACGTGGGGGTTGCACTTCCTATAGTATATATAATGAGATAGATAGATCTCACGTGTGGTATATAGTTCAATATGATGGATTATTTTTGTACATAAACTGTATATAATGTATGTTTGTGTGCTACTAACCGCGGTAGTCCTCTCAGGCTCTAATATACAACTGATGCATGGGGAGAGGTGCCGCCCTTTTGTATCTGTAGGTTTCCTGTTCCTGAAGGGCGGATCCCCTCTCTCGTAGTGCTGTCATGGGCCTCCGAAAAATGCTGCTACCAGTAAGTAGCTTAATGCTTTCCTTCAATATAGCTTGGCTATAATACTGGATACGACCCATGGACAGGAGTGGCGCTGTTCCTGTAAGAAAGTAGCCATGTTTCTAGAAAAACCCTTTAATTTCTGGATGCAGAACTGAAATAACACACGGGTTTGTGTGTTCTGTTCTGGCTAGGATGGTCTGAGCTTCTGCTTATTTCTGCTGAGAAACTGAATGGAAATAAAAACCGTTATAAGGCTAAGTTCACGCGAGCATATAATTAAAAAAAAAATTGTTCCATTTTCAACCTGAAAAGAACAAATAAACTGTATTTATTAATATATCTGTAAATCGGATGCTATACGGTTGATCTGCATGGGATCTGATTAAGATATATACATATATAATCAATGTGCGTGTGTTGTGATTCATTCTCTCAGGTAGGCATTAGGTACCGTTCACAAAGGCAATGCAGTTTGGGCCAAACATGCGCAGTTTTATTGCTTTCATGAAACTCCAAGGGATTCAAAACCTAAAGCCTCTTCTGGGCAAAAAGGTGTCAAAGCAAATAAACTGTTCACTCATCAGGCACACATATGTCAGTACGGGCTCACCAGAACAGGTTACAGTTCTTTCTCCCAGAGCAAACTTTATACGCAAGAGGCCTGATGCTGCCATGTCTCGGTAGCCCTTCAGCCTGAGCTCCAGCTTCTTCCAGCGCCAAACCGTATTCAACTCAATGCACAGTTCACATTGAACAGGTTGCAGCTTCCACATGTTATTCTGTAGCTCCAACACACAGACTATTCAGCTTTCCTAGATGACCCATGCAGTCTCCATTCAGAGAGAGACCCTGGCATGTCTCTCGATCAGCTATAGGTCACATTTTGGCTGGACACTCACCAGTAGCACACTAGACTTCATTCAGCAGACTGACACACTCACTAGACACAAGCCCTGTCCTACCTGGTTCTGCTACTGTGTGTGTGTATATAATATATAATTTATTTACCGTATATACTCGAGTATAAGCCGAGATTTTCAGCCCATTTTTTTGGGGCTGAAAGTCCTCTCTTGGCTTATACTCGAGTCATACCCAGGGGTCGGCAGGGGAGGGGGGAGCAGGGGCTGTCTAATTATACTCGCCTACTCCTAGCGCGGTCCCTGCACGTCTTTTCCCCGGCGCTGACAGCTTCTTCCTGTACTGGGCGGTCACATGGTACCGCTCATTACAGTAATGAATATGCGGCTCCAGCTCCCATAGAGGTGGAGCCGCATATTCATTACTGTAATGAGCGGTAACGGTAACGTACAGGGACCGCACCAGGAGCAGGTGAGTATAGCGGGGAGGGGAGTGCTGCGCGATATTCACCTGCTCCTCGTTCCGGCGCCGCTCCGTCTTCAGCTGTGATGCTCAGGTCAGAGGGCGCGGTGACGTGGTTAGTACGCGCCCTCTGCCTGAACGTCAGTGCAGGAGAAGCTGAATATGGAGCCATAATGTTTGTGCAGCACTGTATGGGGCAAGTGTCTGTATGGGGCCATAACATTTGTGCAGAACTATATGGGGCAAGTGTCTGTATGGGGCCATGATCAACGTTTGTGCAGCACTATATGGGGCATCTTATGGGGCCATAATCAACATTTGTGCAGCACTATATTGGGCAAATGTGTCTATGGAGCATCTTATGAGGCCATTATTAACCTTTATGCAGGATTATATGGGGCATATTTTAATATGGAGCATCTTATGGGCCTATCATGAACTGTATGGAGCATTATATGGGGCTCCTGATTCAATATGGATATTCAAAAACACTTAACCTGCTGATGTCTTAATTAATTTAACTTTTATTGGTATCTATTTTTACTTTTGACATTTACCGGTAGCTGCTGCATTTTCCACCCTAGGCTTATACTCGAGTCAATAAGTTTTCCAAGTTTTTTGTGGCAAAATTAGGGGGGGGGGTCGGCTTATACTCGGGTCGGCTTATACTCGAGTATATACAGAATTTATTTATTGTTTTCATGTGGATATTTGGTCTGTGTGACCAAAAAAAAGCCCCTGACATCATCTGATCAGCTCTATTGAATAACATTGGACCAAGTGCTTTCAGTTTTTTTTCACAGACTTCAGTCTGACCAAAATTCAGGGTGTTTATTGCCTTGGCTTAGAGGGTCACTTATTCAGGAGTGGGATCTTTTATAAACCTTGTTAGGAATTTCTCACAATCCTCGGATACCCTTTGGCTGACTGTGTTCTCACTGGAGAGTGGAGAGTAAGACCCCTCTGACAGCCGTTATCACCCTTCCTTGAGAGCAGAGTGATCGGCCTTGCTTTTCTTCCCCAGACAGTGGACCACATACACCCAGGGTCCAGATGACATCCGTCCAATGTCTACGAGCGGCTTTTAATCTTTTTTGAAGCCTCAAACTATTCGGCTATGTGCACACGTTGCGGATTTCCTGCGGATCCGCATCGTTTTTTTTTTTTGCGCAGAAATGCTGCAGATCCGCAAATGATTTATAGTACAATGTAAATCAATGGAAAATTAAAAATGCTGCGCTAATGGTGCGGAAAATTCCGCACGGAAAACGCAGCGGATTAAAAAAAGGACCATGTCAATTCCTTTTGCGGATCTGCAGCGTTTCTGAAATCTGCAGGGGTAAAAACGCATCAAATCCACAGCAAATCGCAAAATAAATGCACAAAAAATGCGCAGATTCTGACCTGTCTTTTCTGCCCAGAAATGCAGAATCTGCACAGAAAATTCCACAGCCAAATCCACAACGTGTGCACATAATCTTAATCTCTCACACTGGATGTTCTTGCATTAAAGGGATTGTCCGCCTTCGGGGGACTTTATTTTTTTCTTTAATTGAATGTATGTATTTAGGTTTACAGAAAATATCATTTGTGGAGTTTGTTTTATTCAAACGTTTGCATCGTTTGGCTTTTTCAGCTTTTTGCTTATCAGCTCATTCAACATAGATGTATTTGGTGGTCATAAATCAGCTGAGAGGAGCTCCGAAATAGCAGATAAGGGTTACAAACTCTATCATCAGACTGTCAGAACAAAGCTCGCTAATGGTATCTGTTACCTCATTTTGCAGCCAGCAATAGACAGTGCAGCACAGAGGCTATAGAATTCAAATGGTGCAAAGTGTTTATTTTAACCCAATTGTAACTCCAAATACATGCATTTTAAAATAAAGATGAACTACACCTTTTAAATGGACGACGTATTGATTTTCATGGACATCATTCGAGATGTCACAAGTCGAAGTGTATTCAGACTCCGCCCACCCGGCTTGACTGACAGCTATAGCTTGTACTGAGCAGTGTGAGATCTCAGCAGGGAGGAGGGACAGTGAGGAGGAGCTGTCAATCACGCAGAGATTGAGTTAAACTTTCATAATGGATTTTACGGCCATTCTGAAGTGGATTTTCAAAGTAGCTACATCAGCGTTATCGGGTTCAAGGGATCAGTTTAATAATGTAGATTATTTCTATTGTGATATCTGGTAAAAGATCCACTTTAATTGAATTTATATTTTTCGTTTAAGGTGTTATTCCACAAATGTACTACCGGTCCACAAGTGACTAGTGGACGTCCAAACGCTGAGTCCCGTGTGAATGGAGCAATAGTGTTCAAGTGCGGCCAATACTCCATTCACTTCCATGGGTTTATGGGGGCTGCAGTGACCTTACCTGACCACTTAACCAAAAAACTGTGAATATAACCATTTTGACCCCAAGTGATCAAAATATATCACTTGTCCCCTCTTAGAGGAACCTGTTAAGATATTCATGATGCTTTTTTTTCTGGGGTGTTTTTTCTTTTTGTGCAGAAAATTTGCTGCATTCTATGGTTTTAGTACTGCAACTTAGGCTATGTTCACAGGCAGTGTTTCTGGTGCATTTTTTTTTTCCATGCAGCTTTTTTGGTGTCTGGATTACATGTGATATTTGGACAGTATATGTTTAACCCATTACTTGCCAAATTAAATTTTTTCCATCATACATGACGGCACCACGAGAGATGGGATCCGCCCATCAAGGACAGGAAACCTTCAAGATAAAAGGGGCGGCTCCTCTCTCCACATCAGTTGGTTTCCTGTCCTTGACGGGGAACCCTCAAGATGGAAGACATCTGATGAAGATTGAAGAGGATGCCGGGGCCTGGGTCGGGTGGATTTGGGCAGGCGCTGGTCTGCTGCACCCGTCACCAGGTACCCGTAGTCGCCTCGGGGGTCAATGTATACCATGCCCCCCCTGAGCGAAGCATGGCCACAGCCCGCGAGGCGAATGCCCGGGTGAAGTTGGAGCCTCGGAGGCCTTCCCTTTTACCAAAAAAAAAAAAAAAAAATCCACCTGCCAATTGTCCTCGGAGGTCACAAAGGTGCTCCCTCCCTGTTGACTATGGTGGCCATGCAGCCTGTGAGACACATCGGTGCCCAGGCTAGGTAAGGCTCCTTGGAGGTTTTATGCCATCCCTGTTGAGCACTGCAGACGGACGGATCGGCGTAGCAAGGAGGGGTCCCTAGTCTCATTGGGAGACACGGAGAAAACCAGCCAACCTCCGGATCCGGTACCCGTACTTTGAAAACGTCCGAGTGGTGAGTGAACTACGAGAAAGTCCAGCACGCTAATGTCTGTTCTTTTCTCTTCTCTTATCTCCGTCTCTCCCCTCTCTTCTTACATACATTGCGGGGTGGAGTATAGGAGGTCCCCAAAAAGTATAAGGCGAAGACTAAAAATAGAGAATGTCCCTTATGTAAAAAGCCTTTAATGTCATCTTGGGGTAAAAGACTGTGTCAGGACTGTATTAACCAGACACTGGCGGAGGAAACACCCTCCTTTACGGACAGCCTAAAGGTACCGTCACACTAGACGATATCGCTAGCGATCCGTGACGTTGCAGCGTCCTCGCTAGCGATATCGTCCAGTGTGACAGGCAGCAGCGATCAGGCCCCTGCTGTGCTGTCGCTGGTCGGGGAAGAAAGTCCAGAACTTTATTTCGTCGCTGGACTCCCCGCAGACATCGCTGAATCGGTGTGTGTGACACCGATTCAGCGATGTCTTCACTGGTAACCAGGGTAAACATCGGGTAACTAAGCGCAGGGCCGCGCTTAGTAACCCGATGTTTACCCTGGTTACCATCGTAAAAAAACAAACAAACAGTACATACTTACATTCAGCTGTCTGTCCCTTGCCGTCTATTTCCTGCACTGACTGCTGGCCGCAAAGTGAAAGTGAAAGCACAGCACAGCGGTGAGTCACACAGCGGTGACTCACCGCTGTGGCTGTGCTCTGCTTTCACTTTGCGGCCAGCAGTCAGTGCAGCAAACAGACGGCAAGGGACAGACAGCTGAATGTAAGTATGTACTGTTTGTTTGTTTTTTTACGATGGTAACCAGGGTAAACATCGGGTTACTAAGCGCGGCCCTGCGCTTAGTTACCCGATGTTTACCCTGGTTACCGGGGACCTCGGGATCGTTGGTCGCTGGAGAGCGGTCTGTGTGACAGCTCTCCAGCGACCAAACAGCGACGCTGCAGCGATCCGGATCGTTGTCGGTATCGCTGCAGCGTCGCTAAGTGTGACGGTACCTTAAGATCTCTGATTCAGTCCGAAGTCTCTAAGTCCGTAAGAGCATTACAGACACCTGATACAGATGCCAGATCTAGGGACAGATCCAGCCCCTCTATAGCATCCCAAAGGGATTCCTCGGGGTCAGAGCAGGATTCTGATACGGCCCGCTCTTCTGATAGTAGCTCTGAGGAGGAAGACACCTTTCCAGCAGAGGCTACAGATAAACTTATTAAAGCTGTTCGCTCTACCATGGGGCTGGTAGAGGAGAAGGCCAAAAAGACAGCCCAAGAACTCATGTTCAGTGGCCTACAAAAGAAGAAACGGAGATCATTCCCTGTTAATGATCAAATACAAGAACTGATCAAAAGGGAATGGCAAAAGCCAGAAAAAAGGTCCCAGATAACTACCTCCCTAAAAAGAAGGTATCCCTTTGAAGAGGAAGCATCCTCATCTTGGGACAGAGCCCCAGAAATCGATGTGGCGGTCTCAAAAGTGGCCAGGAAATCCTCCCTGCCGTTCGAGGACCTAGGTTCTCTAAAAGAACCTCTGGACAGGAAGGTGGATAGTTCCCTGAAGACAGCTTGGGAAGCCTCAGCGGGAGCACTAAGGCCAGCTATCGCGGCCACTTGTGTCGCCAGATCCCTTAAGATCTGGATAGACAACCTGGAGGAACAGGTGGAGCAAAAAGCTCCCAGGGAAGCTATTCTAGAGTCACTTCCAACTATGAGGGCAGCGGCTATGTTTCTGGCTGAAGCATCAGCAGACTCTGCTAGGCTGGCAGCAAAATCAGCAGCGTTAGCTAACACTGGACGCCGTGCCGTATGGCTTAAATGCTGGCCAGGGGACACTCAGGCCAAAATGAAGCTTTGTTCTTTGCCTTGTGAGGGAAACTTCCTGTTCGGACCGGCATTAGATGAGGTACTGGAGAAGGCCGGCGATAAAAAGAAGAACTTTCCAAGACAGCCATTTCAGCCCTTTCGTCGCTCCTTTCGGAGAGGCCAAAGATTCCGAAGACAGCAGTACAGGGACCGAGACAGAAGCAACCTGGACAAGCGACCCAGGGGAGGAAAGGGCTTCTATTTCGGCAAGTCCCCCAGAGACACCAAAAAACCCTCCCAGTGACGGTCCTTCTCAGGTGGGAGGGAGGCTCTCTCACTTCCTTCCAGCCTGGGAGAGGATCTCCTCCAGCATATGGATCCGGCAGATCGTAGGATCAGGCCTAAAACTAAAATTTCACCACTGGCCTCCAAGAAGGTATATGCAGACCCCGGTACAGTCCTCCCAAGAAAAGCAAGACAGTCTGGAGGGGGAAGTAACATCACTCCTAGACAAGCACGTCTTGGAAGAAGTTCCTATAGACGAAAGGAGGGAAGGATTTTATTCCCCTCTTTTTCTCATAAAAAAACCGGACAACTCTTGGAGGACAATTATAAATCTAAAAGGCCTCAACAAATTTCTTGTAGTACCATCATTCAAGATGGAAACCATAAAATCGGCGGTGAAACTTCTCTATCCCCAGTGCTACATGTCCGTCCTCGACCTCAAGGACGCTTATCCCGTCCCAATCAGACAACAAGATCGTCAGTTCCTCAGAGTGACAGTTCTGATGGGGTCCCAGCTGCGTCACTTCCAGTACAGGGCTCTGCCCTTTGGGATAGCAACCGCCCCACGTGTATTTACGAAGCTGATTGCAGAGGTCACAGCACATCTCAGGGAAAAAGACACTCTAATAATTCCCTACTTGGACGACTTCCTGATAGTGGGAAAGAACTTTTCTCACTGTCAGGAGCAGGTCAGGATAGTGATGGACACTCTTCAGACACTGGGATGGCAACTAAATCTCAAGAAGTCCAAGCTAGAGCCGGCAATGATCCAGAATTTCCTGGGGATAACGGTAGACTCCGTGGCACAGGAGTGTCGCCTCCCAGTAGAAAAAGAAGAAAAAATCAAACAGATGATTATGGCCACATTAAAAAAACCGGAAATGACTTTAAGAAGAGCCATGTCGGTGTTAGGGTCCCTAACCTCCTGCATACCGGCAGTAAAATGGGCCCAGTTCCATGCAAGAGAACTGCAATGGTGTGTGCTGCAGAACGACCTGGAACTTCAGGGACAGTTAGAGCAGAAGCTCACTCTCCCACTCTCTGTGCTCCAATCTCTCAGATGGTGGTTACAGATAGTCATCCCCCAGAGGAGTTCCCTGGACATTCACAGCCTCCATGGTAATCACAACGGACGCCAGTCCATGGGGATGGGGAGCTCACTCAGACACACTATGGGTCCAAGACCCCTGGGCTCAAGAAGAGAAAGATCTATCCTCAAACGAGTGGGAGCTCCTAGCAATAGAAAGGGCGCTAGAGAGATTACTTCCACACTTGGCAGGGCATCATGTGAGAGTCCTATCGGACAACCGAACAGCAGTCGCATACGTGAACCACCAGGGAGGCACCCGCTCTCGGGCACTGATGCACATAACCACAAGACTCATGTCTCTAGCCGAAAGGCACTTCCTGTCATTATCGGCCCTGCATATCCGAGGTGTGGACAACATAAAGGCAGACTTTCTAAGCAGGAACCACTTGAGGCAAGGGGAATGGTCCCTAAAAAAGTCCGTTTTTCAACGGATAGTGCACATGTGGGGAAAACCCAGGGTGGACCTCTTCGCTTCAAAAGTCAACAAGAAAGTCCAAAAATTCTGCTCCCTGAACCCTACAGACAGGCCGTTGGCAGTAGACGCCTTCAGCATAAAATGGACGTCTGGACTCCTGTATGCCTTCCCACCGATATGTCTAATCCCAGTGGTTCTGAGGAAGATCAGGGAAGACAAGGCCAGAGTGATCGTGATAGCGCCCTTCTGGCCGAAAAGACCGTGGTTTTACTGGCTGAGAGTGATGTCAGTGACGGACCCGTGGGTTCTCCCGGAAGACCAGGACCTTCTAACTCAGGGTCCCTTCAACCACCCGCAGAACTCCGGGCTTCATTTGACAGCCTGGCATTTGAGCGGTCGTTACTAGAGAAAAAGGGGTTCTCAGCTGGGTTAATATCCACCTTGCTCAGCAGCAGAAAACCAGTAACGACCAAGATCTATGGGAGGATATGGAAGAAATTCCTGTCCAGCTCAGGGCCAATACGGGAAGGGGAGGTCCCGATAGTGGCAATACTAGAGTTCCTGCAGAAGGGCTTAGATCTGGGGTTAGCTGTTAGTACCCTTAAAGTACACATTTCAGCCTTAGCAGCCCTATTCAACTGTGACCTGGCAAGTAATAGGTGGGTGGTGAGGTTTATCCGAGCCTGTAGTAGAGCTGACTCTGTCCCACCTCCTACTCCTCCACCATGGGATCTAAATCTAGTGTTAACTGCCCTGACGGAAAGCCCCTTTGAGCCGTTAAATACAACTTCTGATAAAATACTAACATTAAAAACAGCTTTGTTAGTGGCACTTACGTCGGCCCGTAGGGTGGGGGATTTACACGCGTTGTCAGCTGACCCCCCTTACACACAAATTATGGACGATAGGGTTGTATTAAAATTAGATCCGGCATATCTCCCCAAAGTGGTATCGAGATTCCATAGAGCTCAGGATATAACCCTACCCTCTTTCTGTCCCAATCCCAGTAACAAAAAAGAGGAGAGACTCCATTGCCTAGACGTTAGGAGATGTATCCTACAGTATCTAGAGAGTACAAAATCCTGGAGGAAACAGAGGGCTTTATTTGTTTCGTTCCAGGGGTCAAGGAAGGGCCTTAAAGCCTCAAAACAGACTATAGCTAGATGGGTGAGAGAGGCCATTATTCTAGCATATAGTAGTGCAGGCAGGGTTGTTCCACAGGGTCTGAAAGCCCACTCCACGAGGGCCATGGCGACGTCGTGGGCGGAGAGAGCAGATGCTACCATCGACCAAATCTGTAAGGCGGCCACTTGGTCCTCTCCGTCTACTTTCTTTAAACATTATAGACTAGACCTATCTGCTACCTCTGATCTCACTTTTGGGAGAAGAGTGTTACAAGCAGTGATCCCTCCCTAGAAGAGAATACAAATCTCTGTAACTCTCTCATGGTGCCGTCATGTATGATGGAAAAACACGGGTATTACATACCTGGTAATGTGTTTTTTCATGAGACATGACGGCACCCTTATATTCCCACCCTTTTGATCACGTCATTAGTTGGGTGCATTATTAGTATTATTTGTATTATACACTCCCTGGGGTATCGGTGAATAGAACCGTTTAGGATGTATTATTTATGTGTACACTAACCAGCGGAGTTCCTCTCGTACTCTGTAAAACAACTGATGTGGAGAGAGGAGCCACCCCTTTTATCTTGAAGGTTTCCTGTCCTTGATGGGCGGATCCCCTCTCTCGTGGTGCCGTCATGTCTCATGAAAAAACACATTACCAGGTATGTAATACCCGTGTTTTTACAAGTACGGACTTTTCAGAAAAGGGCGTCCCAATATTCAATTAACCCCTTTCTGACCTCGGACGGGATAGTACGTCCAAGGTCAGATCCCCTGCTTTGATGCAGGGCTCCGCGGTGAGCCCGCATCAAAGCCGGGACATGTCAGCTGTTTTGAACAGCTGACATGTGCCCGTAATAGGAGCGGGCAGAATCGCGATCTGCCCGCACCTATTAACTAGTTAAATGCCGCTGTCAATCGCAGACAGCGGCATTTAACTACCATTTCCGGCCGGGCGGCCGGAAATGACGTCATCGCCGACCCCCGTCACATGATCGGGGGTCGGCGATGCTTCAGAATGATAACCATAGAGGTCCTTGAGACCTCTATGGTTACTGATCCTCGGCAGCTGTGAGCGCTACCTTGTGGTCGGCGCTCACAGCACACCTGCAAATCTGCTACATAGCAGCGATCTGATGATCGCTGCTATGTAGCAGAGCCGATCGCGTTGTGCCTGCTTCTAGCCTCCCATGGAGGCTATTGAAGCATGGCAAAAGTAAAAAAAAAAAAAGTTAAAAAAAATGTGAAAAAAATAAAAAAAATATAAAAGTTTAAATCACCCCCCTTTCGCCCCAATCAAAATAAATGAATAAAAAAAAAAATCAAATCTACACATATTTGGTATCGCCGCGCTCAGAATCGCCCGATCTATCAATTAAAAAAAAGCATTAACCTGATCACTAAATGGCGTAGCGAGAAAAAAATGCGAAACGCCAGAATTACGTTTTTTTTTGTCTCCGCGACATTGCATTAAAATGCAATAACGGGCGATCAAAAGAGCGTATCAGCACCAAAATGCTATCATTAAAAACGTCATCTCGGCATGCAAAAAATAAGCCCTCAACCGATCCCAGATCATGAAAAATGGAGACGCTACGGGTATCGGAAAATTGTGCAAATTTTTTTTTTTTTTTTTAGCAAAGTTTGGAATTTTTTTTCACCACTTAGATAAAAAATAACCTAGTCATGTTAGGTGTCTATGAACTCGTAATGACCTGGAGAATCATAATGGCAGGTCAGTTTTAGCATTTAGTGAACCTAGCAAAAAAGCCAAACAAAAAACAAGTGTGGGATTGCACTTTTTTTGCAATTTCACCACACTTGGAATTTTTTCCCGTTTTCTAGTACACGACATGCTAAAACCAATGATGTCGTTCAAAAGTACAACTCGTCCCACAAAAAATAAGCCCTCACATGGCCAAAATGATGGAAAAATAAAAAAGTTATGGCTCTGGGAAGGAGGGGAGTGAAAAACGAACACGGAAAAACGAAAAATCCCAAGGTCTTGAAGGGGTTAAAAATGACAATGACATGATTTCCTATTTTGAAAACATTCATTTTACAAACACAACACAAAAAAATGGGACCTAATTATAAAAATTATAAAATCTCAGTTGCTAGAAGCTAAAGATTAGGCGTCCCAAAAAAAGGACATTGGTAGATAATGGGTTAATAAAGTTAGTTCTATTTGCCAAAACTCTATTTTTTTTTTTTTGCAACGTTTTTTTTCACGATTTCATTGTCTTCTATAGGTGAAAAATACACAGCAAAGTAAATTAAACACTACAAAAACGTAGTAATCAGAGAAGATTGTCTTTTCGTATTATGGTAAAATTGTGCAGATAAAAAGCAGCAGAAAAATATCACTAAATGCTGAGCGTTGTCTGAATATAAAAAAAAATGAAAAATGCAGCTTTTTGTGATTTCCACCAAAGGAACAAAATGCCAAAAACTATTTTAACCCAAATCCGGTTCTATTTATTTAGGGGAAGTTCTTTGCTGCTTCTCTGTTCTGTCTTCCTCTTCTGGTTTTGTGACAGTCCAGGACCTATTTGGCAGTGCTGTGATGACATGAAGTGCGGATCATCAGACTTGCTGGGTTTTTGGGTGCTGGATTTTAGGAAATTCCTGGTGTTGCCCCTTTCGCCCCTCATTAGCTACAAGACAACTTCATAGATTTAAACAGAAACAATTACCTAAGGGATAGAAATATGTATTGTCGAGATGACAAGGTGAAAAACTGGAAGTCCTTGCAACTTAGATCTGGGGGTTTTCTTAAGGTTTTACAACTTGTATTTTGCAAGTGTTATTTAAAAAAAAGGAAGTATAAAAAAAATCCACAGCTTATGTTTTCATGGTCCCTTTTGTTTAACATCGGCCAGAACTTGACTGCTGCAGCCAATCGGTGATCTTATCATTCACATGTCCTAGTACCAGCATCACCACTCTGCTCCGTGGTAGTCACCAGCTCGAAGTTTATTAAAGGGTTTTTCAGGGGATAGCTTACAGCAGAATGAATTAAGTTACAATAATAAAAAGAGCTGTTACTTGCTTTCTTCACTTCCTGCACTGCCTCTAATCTGCTGCTCAGTCTTTGTTACGGGCAGCAGCAATGATCACCACTGCAGCCAATCATTGATCTCAGTGAATTGTGGCTGAGCATGTACATAAAGTGCAGCACAGATTCGTCTCAACTACGACTCCACAGCACTGGTCACTACTGAGCATGTGCATAAAGTGCAGCACAGATTAATCTCAACTACGACTCCACAGCACTGGTCACTACTGAGCATGTACATGAAGTGCAGCACAGATTCATCTCATCTACGACTCCACAGCAATGGTCACTACTGAGCATGTACATGAAGTGCAGCACAGATTTATCTCAACTACGACTCCACAGCACTGGTCACTACTGAGCAGGTACATGAAATGCAGCACAGATTCATCTCATCTACGACTCCACAGCACTGGTCACTACTGAGCAGGTACATTCATCTCAACTAAAAGCCTAGATCTTTAGATCAGGAACAGAACAGACATTTATAGGACACTTCAAAACTTTCCCAAATTTTTATGAAAAAATAATCATCATACACTGCATTGTACTACTGTACCCAATTTATTATTTATTTATTGTTCTAACAACTCCACCAAAATGGACTACAACTCCATCCCCACCGGCCTGCTTGTTTCTGTTATACTTTTTTCTCGGATTGTTCCACTCCCGCTTTTGACTTACAAATGCTGATGTAAAATACTGACCATATGAATGTGGCCTTGGTTGATGTTTTTGCTTCACATGGTTCTTGAATTTTGCTCAAAATCAATAATATGTTTGCCTTTTAATCCCTTTTTTACAACTTTTTAGCTTAAGTCATATAATGTTTTAAAAATGTCAAAATAAAATGAAAAAAATCCCACCAGAAACCTTACTCCAGGAGGTGACTGGAGTGAAATGCGTGAAAAAAAAAAAAAAAAAAAGATACCGGTAATTTAAAAAGTTGCATTTCGTTAGTCTATCTAAAGGAAAGTTGTCGCAAAGAAGTTAAAAAGAAAAAGAAACAGAAACAAATTAAAAAGGAAGACAACTTAAAATGTGGTGCAAAACTTGGAGAGAGCAATGCACATATACTAAAGCCACAAAAAGAAAAGCAAAATACTTTAAAAAACTGTAGAAATAACAATGATAAATCGGGGCCAAAGTGGTTTAGGAAACATCTTTTGGTAGGTTCATGACTTTTAAACAGCGACTTGATATACCCTAATTAGAACATACAGACTGGCGTTGTCAACTGCTTCTAAGGTGATAATCAGAATATTATATATTGGACTTGACAAAAAGTGGTAGAAATGGTAGGAAACTTTACTTTAGATCCAATATGTCCTTTTTTCTTATGAGTTTCCTTATTGGCTTTCTGTAAATAGTGCATAGAGCGAATGTGCTATGATGAGATAAATAGTCTTATCTGCCGGCCACATGGCTACATACCAGTAGGAGTTGCCATTTCTGTTTCCGTACTCCCTCCCCACTGGCTTCACTTTCTATGAGCCCGTTATTTCCTAACTTGTCTTTGTCATGTCTTCTTTTATTTTTGCATGTACAAAAATATAAAAGCATAAAAGGAATTAATTTGTAGGACTTTTTACTCCTGTGGACTGGTGGTCACGTTCCTAAAGGGAACACTTAAACAAAACAATGTAACTCAAAGTCAATCACATTTCTTTGAGATCAACCTGTTCAGTTATGAAGCAACACGAATTGTGAATCAATTCCTCCTGCTGTTGTGCAAATGGAACAGACAACAGGTAGAAATGATTGGCAATTAGCAAGACAACCCCTATAAAGTAGTGGTTCTGCAGAGGGTGGCCACAGACCATTTCTCTTCTCTGTTCGCATCCGTTTTGGCTGTTTTGG
This sequence comes from Ranitomeya imitator, assembly GCF_032444005.1. NCBI lineage: Eukaryota > Metazoa > Chordata > Amphibia > Anura > Dendrobatidae > Ranitomeya > Ranitomeya imitator. The sequence continues at coordinate 43,083,487 of NC_091287.1, read as the reverse complement.
TCACTTTTGCATTTTGTCATTGCTCTCACCCCTAGAGATACTGTACAGTAGCATGAGGTGGTGTCTACAACCCACAGAAGTTGCTCAGATAGTTTAGCTAATCCAGAATGGCACATCAATGCGAGCTGTAGCAAGAAGCGGTAGATGTCTGTCAGCACAGTGTCCAGAGCATGGAGCAAACACCAGGAGACGTGGAGGGGTCTATAGAAGAGCTACAACACAGCATCAGGACCGCTTCCTTTCCCCTTCTGAAAGGAGGAGCAGTGCCAGAGCCCTGCAATATGACCTCCAGCAAGCCACTAACATCTATGTGTCTGCTCAAACTGTCAGAAACGACCTCTGAGGGCACGACGTACAAAGTGGGTGTTGTGCTTACAGCCCAACACCGTGCAGGGTGATGGGCATTTGCCAGAGAACACCAAGATTGGCAGATTCGCCATTGGCACTCTGTGCTCTTCATGGATGAGAGCAGGTTCACAATAAGCACATGTGACAGACGTAACAGAGTCTGGAGACTCCTTATAGAACGTTCTGCTACCTGTAACATCCTCCAACATGACCGGTTTGGCACTGGGTCTGTAATGGTGTGTGGAGGCATTTCTTTGTAGGACCAAACAGCCCTCCATGTGCTCGCCAGAGGTAGCCTGACTGCCACTAGGTACCGGGATGAGATCCTCGGACCCATTGTGAGACCAAATGCGGGTGCAGTGGGCCCTGGGTTTTTTTTTCTGATGCATGACAATGCTAGGCCTCATGTGGCTGAAGTGTGTCAGCAGTTCCTGCATGATGAAGGCATTGATGTTATGGACTGGCTCGCCCATTCCCCAGACCTGAATCCAATCAAGCACATCTAGGACATCATGTATCGCTCCATCCACCAACGTCTTATTGCACCACAGACTGTCGTGGAGTTGACTGATGCTTTAACTCCGGTCTGGGAGGAGATCCCTCAGGAGACCATCCACCACCTCATCAGGAGCATGCCCAGGCATTGTAGGGACGTCATACAGGCACCTGGAGGCCACACTGAGCATCATTTCCTTGTCTTAAGGCATTTCCACTGAAGTTGGATCAGCCTGTAATTTGATTTTCAACTTTGAATTATATGTATAATTTCTTCAATTTTAAACAGAGATTGTTGTACAGTATGTATTGTAATTAACTTTAAATTTTAAGGCGTATATGGCACTTTTTTTCGTTACTTTTTTTCTCTTATGGCTGACAATTTTTATCTTTCTCTCCTATCTACCCATCTCCCACTTCCCTTTTATCTGTCTGGCCACCACTCTTGCTCGTATCTCACTGACCTCTCTATCTTCTTTTCGTTTTTGGTTTCTTGAGTTGCATTAACCACCCATTCTCGATTTCCTATCCCCTTCTCTGTACTTTTTTTCTTTGCACCAATTCTCTTCTTTAAAGTGAACCTGTCACCAGGTTTGGCCGATAAGAGATACGGCCATTACCTTTCAGGGCTCACATACAGCATTCTATAATGCTGTATATCTGCCCCCAACTTGATCTGTACGAGCAGAAAAATTACTTTTATTATACTCGCCTAAGAGCACAGTTGCCTCCATAATCCTTAAAGTTTGGGACCACCAGAAGTCTTCCTAGACCTGGCCGTCCAGCCAAACTGAGCTATCTTTGGAGAAGAGCCTTGGTGAGAGAGGTGAAGAAGAACCCCAAGATCACTGTGGCTGAGCTCCATAGATGCAGTAGGGAGATGGGAGAAAGTTCCACAATGTCAGCTATCACTGCAGCCCTCCACCAGTTGGGCCTTTATGGCAGAGTGGCCCGACGGAAGCCTCTCCTCAGTGCAAGACATATGAAACCCTGCATAGAGTTTGCTAAAAAACACATGAAGGACTCCCAGACTATGAGAAATAAGATTCTCTGGTCTGTTGAGATGAAGATAGACCTTTTTCTTGATAATTCTAAGCGGTATGTGTGGAGAAAACCAGGCACTGCTCATCACCTGCCCAATACAATCCCAACAGTGAAACATGGTGGTGGCAGCATCATGCTATGGGGGTGTTTTTCAGCTGCAGGGACAGGACGACTGGTTGTCATTGAAGGAAACATGAATAAGGCCAAGTACAGAGATATCCTGGATAAAACCTCTTCAGAGTGCTCTGGGCCTCAGACTTTGCCGAAAGTTCACATTCCAACAAGACAATGACCCTAAGCACACAGCTAAAATAACAAAGGAGTGGCTTCAGAACAACGCTGTGACCATTCTTGACTGGCCCAGCCAGAGCCCTGACCTAAACCCAATTAAGCATTTCTGGAGAGATCTAAAAGATGGCTGTCCACCAACGTTCACCATCCAACCTGACGGAACTGGAGTGGATCTGCAAGGAAGAATGGCAGAGGATCCCCAAATCCAGGTGTGAAAAACTTGTTGCATCATTCCCAAGAAGACTCGTGGCTGTACTTAAATCCCATCCACTTTGCTTGAACTGTAAGAACACAGCAAAAATACATGTTGTAACAAACTCTCATGGTGGGAACTTAGCCTAATTCTGCCTCTCTTCGCATCGCCCGGCTTCACCTGTGGTTTGTGAAATAAATACTGCGGCTATAGAGCTTCTTTCAAGAGAAGGACTTAACTGCAGATTTTCTCCAGGATCATACTTGGTCACACGTCACTAGAAGTAAAAGTGTTCTCCGCGGCTCTGTAGAAAGCGAGCTGTTCTCCTCCTTTAATTTCTAGTGTAAACAGTTGCCTTCTATTGTATTGGTTTTGCACCCAAGTGTAAATATCAAGTTTTTCCATCTAGAATCAGCATTCATGGCGAGACACAAGGTGCTACACACCCAGACCAGCTCAGTCCGGGATTATGAGGAATACGGAAGTGAATAACATGTTTATCTGCAAACATAAACATGTAAAAATAGCTCTAGATGTTTCCCAATGTTCTACAAGGTATTGCATGCTCACGTTTGTCCTCGGGGCATGTTAAAGGGAACCTTCTAAAGGCCATTCCCCGGTGAGCAGAGGTCAGTGTGATCGCTGCTGATGAGCTGCATGGAGATCATGGCCATTCCTGCATCAGGATAACATAAGTGTTTAGTATTAGACCTCATTCACATTTACGATTTTCTCATACGAGTGCGATCTGTGTTTTTCATGGATCGCACTTATACCTGTGATATTCTATCGGGCCATTCACATGTCTGTGATTTTCCGCAGAGACCTTTTCCAATTTTGATCAAACCTGGCTGTGCAAGTCAATGGGTTCGTGAAAAAAATTGGATGTCATCACCGGCATAATTTTCATGGTCTGTTAGGAGGGAGAAAAGGGAAAAACTTTTTTTTTCTCCACGTACGGAAAAATGGACCGCACTCAGATCAGAATAATCGGTCTGTTTTTCTGCTACATGGAAAAATCAGACGTGTGAATGAGTCATTGCGTGCAGCGTTGGCCATAGTTCAGCATTAGTGATAAGCACTACAAGACCCATAATGTTCTGTGCTGCTCAACATTGAGTGGGTGCAGACCAAAGATAGGGTAATAGGATAGTCTCATTTTTTATTTTTCTCTCTGCTGCTAGTAAATGTTACGTATTCTTCATAAAAGAGAGAATTCTGCTACCTTCAATACCTGATGGGGTACAGCCACACAGAACAAGAGAAAAGCAAATTTTGCTGCAAAAATCTGTAACCAAATCTTTGTGACAGTTTGAAGAGTTTTCAGTGGAATTGCGTTAAGTCGCAGTTTTCACACCTGTACATTGAAACACCACGTGTATAGAGAAAGAGGAATAAACGCAAAGTCATAAAATGTTTGCGTCTAAATCTTGCAACTTGTCAAAAGCTTTAATTCCAGAATTCTGTTGTGAAAGCTTTGATAAAGCCGGCCCTTAGGCGATCTCTTTTTCAGATACAACTTATCTGAAAAAAAAAAAAAAAAAGCACCAAAACGAGTGCAATCTAAAAGCGACTTTGGCAAACATATGCACATCCTGCAATTTCGGAATGACCAACTAATCACGGAATATGTACTCTCTTATCCCAGTAATCCCCTGGATCAGGTGCTGGGAGGGATTGGGCAGTTCGATTTTAACATGTTTTTTCCTTCATAAAAGAGAAATGTCTGTCCGCCGCTTACTCCCCCTTTTATATGGAGAACACATGCACACTCAGCTGAATGTGCATGTATGTACCGTATTTTTTTCTAGCTATTTTGCCATAGATTTTTTTTATTTTTTTTATCGCCAATAATTCCACAGCGCTTTACAGATATTATCTTCACTGTCCCCATTGGGGCTCACAATCTAGGTTCCCTATCAGTATGTCTTTGGAATGTGGGAGGAATCCAGAGAACCTGGAGGAAACCCACGGGAACACAGGGAGAACATATAAACTCATTGCAGATGTTGTTCTTGGTGGGATTTGAACCCAGGTCCCCAGTGCTGCAAAGCAACAGTGCCTACCACTGAGCCACCATACAGTGCTTAACCACTGAGCCACCGCGCTGCCCATTAAATGTGAATATTCGATGGATTTGCAACAGGACGGAGTATTCATTATTAGAAGGTTATCAAGTCAAACCTTAAGAAAATGGGGCAATATGCTGATCTTTTATGAGTAGTGTCTGAAATAAAAGGCAGCATTTGTGTCGTGCACACAGGGAGCTGCAGGCACTGTTGTGACTGCAAACATACAGGAAAATGCCTAAAATTGAAAGTTGTGGTGAGAAGGAAGGACATGGGTTCTGCATTCAGCTTGTATCGGTTACTTATAGTCTTATTCTCAGAAATGTACCGGCCCTTTAAAACAAAAATAAGTCACAATACACGTAAGACGCTGATCTATCCGAAAAATGTAATTGTGCAGGAAAAAGTGTCTAAAAATCAAAAAGTAATCCTATGCGAGTGTCTACTGATCAGTTTACGTCCCAGTGATCGGACCCCAACCAATTTTAAAGCAAAAAAAACGCTCTGTCCATTTACGGATATGTTCACACAGGGCGAAATTGTTGCTGACATTTTCTGCAGGAGCTGCGCCTGAAATCACAGGGACTGCCACAATGCATATTTCATACCAGATTGTGCAGATGTGTTCTTGTAAATTTAATAGAGCAAGATTAGGGAAAATAAACACTAGCACTTTAGTGGCTTCCATGCTCTGTCCCCTGCTGGTCTTGTAATTTGTGTCCACTGTATGCCACGACTGATTTGATATGCACAATGAAGGCCATAGGGCAAAATTCTCAAAAAATCTGTAGCTGATCTGTGACAAAAATTCACATGCTGCTGATATAAAATAAGCACCGCTAATCAACTGTTACTTTGATTCATACCAGATTTTTTTTCTTCTGCAGCATGTAGATGACAAATGGTGTAATCTCACCAACCTACTGCTTGTGTAAAACACAGCGAATCCATTGAGTACTTGATGGGTCTGGTGTTGAACCTCAGGACTGCCAGTATATAGAATGAAGTAGCCCAACTAGTACTACATCCCACTCATTTACTTAAACTTGTTCTTAATAATGGAAAACTATAATAAGATAAGGGGTGTTTAAAGCTTATTGTTATCTAAGCAACCCTGGTATCTATAGTGTTAAATCAGACTGATGAGGTGGACAGCAGTGTGAGCAGCGTCTACTTACCTCAGCACCCCTGGCATCTCCAGTATTAGATCAGCTAGACAGGGTGGACAGCAGTGTGAGCAGCCTCCTCTTACCTCAGCACCCCTGGCATCTCCAGTATTAGATCAGATTTGCTGGGTTGGCAGCAGTTTGAGCAGCCTCTTCTTACCGCCGCACCCCTTGTATCTCCAGTATTAGATCAGCTAGACAGGGTGGACAGCAGTGTGAGCAGCCTCCTCTTACCTCAGCACCCCTGGCATCTCCAGTATTAGATCAGATTTGCAGGGTGGACAGCAGTGAGAGCGGCCTTTTCTTATCTCAGGACTCCTGGTATCTCCAGTATTAGGTTACATAGACAGGGTGGACAGCAGTGTGAGCAGCCTCTTATTACCTCAGCACCCCTGGAATCTCCAGTATTAGATCAGCTGGACAGGGTGGACAGCAGTGTGAGCAGCCTCTTCTTACCTCAGCACTCCTGGTATCTCCAGTATTCGGTTATATAGACAGGGTGGACAGCAGTGTGAGCGGCCTCTTCTTACCTCAGCACTCCTGGTATCTCCAGTATTCGGTTATATAGACAGGGTGGACAGCAGTGTGAGCAGCCTCTTCTTACCTCAGCACCCCTGATATCTCCAGTATTAGATCAGCTAGACAGTGGACAACAGTGTGAGCAGCCTCTTCTTACCTCAGCACTCCTGGCATCTCCAGTATTCGGTTATATAGACAGGGTGAACAGCAGTGTGAGCAGCATCTTCTTACCTCAGCACTCCTGGTATCTCCAGTATTAGATCAGCTAGACAGGGTGGACAGCAGTGTGAGCAGCCTCTTCTTACCTCAGCACCCCTGGTATCTCCAGTATTAGATCAGCTAGACATGGAGGAGAGCAGTGTGCGTAGTCTCTTCTTACCTCGGCAGCCAGGGTATCTCCACTATTAGATACTAGGAGCAAGTTTTCCTACACAAGCATGAGGGAGAGGAGCTTCCTACTGCACATGCTCAGTGACCTGCCCTAGTATAAATTTAGAAGAGTATCATTCGGTGTAAAGCGATGTGACCATTTTAATGTACTCTATCTATTACCTGCCCAGACAAAGCGAGTGTGATCTGCTAATTACCAGTAGTTACAAATCTATGTGAAATTACGTTGTCATTGATTTATTTTTGTTGTTCCCGGTGAACCCCTTTAAGCACATTGACACTGAAAGTCCCCGGGACCAGCCACACTCACATGTATGGGACTATGTCTATGTAAACATTGAACGCCATGCAGCACTACCCTATATGGCCTAAGGGGGCAGTGTAGGAGACGTGTAACAACAAACCACCAAAGAAATCCTCTGTCATGCTTCAGCCCTTCAGGTTCTGCACCATGCCTTAGGCTACTTTCACACTAGCGTTAACTGCAATCCGTCACAATGCGTCGTTTTGCAGAAAAAACGCATCCTGCAAAAGTGCTTGCAGGATGCGTTTTTTCTCCATAGACTTGTATTGACGACGCATTGCGACGGATTGCCACACGTCGCATCCGTCGTGCGACGGATGCGTCGTGCTTTGGCGGACCGTCGGGAGCAAAAAACGCTACATGTAACGTTTTTTGCTGCAGACGGACCGCTTTTTCCGACCGCACGTGCGCGGCCGGAACTCCTCCCCCACCTCCCCGCACCTCACAATGGGGCAGCGGATGCTATGAAAATCTGCATCCGCTGCACCCGTTGTGCGGCGTAAACAACGCTAGCGTCGGTAACCTCGGCCTGACGCACTGCGACGGGCCGAGCCCGACGCTAGTGTGAAAGTAGCCTAACACGAGAGCACCAGTCTGGCCTACGTGTTCACACAATACCATGATTTTACTTTTTGTGCTTATTTGTTACATCGGAACCCAGAATACACCGAATATTATGTTTCAGCACGTCCTTTCTAGTACTAAATAGTATCGAAAGATGGACGAAGAGGAACCCGCCGCCATACTGGAAGGAAAGTTGGATTAGCTGGATAACAAATTCCGTATCCACCCTTCTTGGTTGACATTGTAATTCGTGAATTAGACAGTCAGCAGCTGCTTTCTATCAGCTCTGAGAGACAGCGCATAGAGGAAATGTGGTCTATATTAAGCCTGTGTATGTCTTTCCATATCCTGCTACTTCTCTGGTAACATATCGGCTTGTCAGAACACCCCCAGCGAAGCGCTGCTGAAGTCATCCGCCGTCATTTCTACAAACTAACGGACTCTGTGCTCGTTTCTCATGTAGAATCCACATGGTCTGTGTTTTATCTTCTGCCAATGATGGGGAGGAGCTGTTCCTAAAAGGGTGTGTTCCCTAAGAGCACAAAAATGGGGTACAATCCTGTATAGGAGTAGTACCTGGTATCTTCGAACTTATGGGAAACATACCCTTCTGTCCAGTCTGCATCACATCTGTTCCATAAGATCAGCATGTATATTCCTAACGGACAAGTCAAATAAATGTATGCATAGGGCTCCATGTACCTGAAGAAGGTCAGGACATCATTTTGGGCCTCCATTGAGGTGGTCACTGCAGTACCTTTAAAAAAACAAAAAACAATCACACACAAACAAAAAAAAAAAGTAAACCGTCAGTTAAATTAGTTTTTTTTCTCATAAATCAATAGTACACGTCAAAATAAGAAACTTTGTAATATATCTTATTAGGGAAATCTGCTTCTTTCTCCACCTGGATTGAACTTTCATGCTCAAATTTTTCAATTCATAAGTAAAATGTCTTCAGTGAAAACAGATACAAATGATGGTGCTCATGGAGTTCTATGGAGATCTGTTTCTGCCTCTAGCTCCTCCCTCATTTCTTTTCCGTAGAATTTTAAAAGCGCCAGCTGTCATCTCCTATCTCAATAATGGGGAAATATCACAAGCGGGTCACGTCTTCCTGGGAGATCTGGGGTTAGAAAGTCCTATGTATTGTGAATTGCAGATCTTCCATTTACCCGATGTATGTGTTTCATATTAAATGGATTTAGTTTCTTTTGGTGCTGAAGAGGTTAACAACCCTTTTATGCTGATTAGAAACTTGCAGCTCCATGTCACAGCTGTTCCTGACCTGGTTAATTCCTCTCCCTATAAAATCTGGTCAGACCTTCTCTTCCTTGCTAGTGAAAGTTTGCTTCCTAGCTCCTTGGAGACGGTGTGCTGAATTGGAGGTTGTTGTTGCTCCTTGAGATTGTTGTGGGCTGTTTTTGGGTGTATTCTTTCCTCATTGTCCTATTCCCATTTGAGTGCTAGATTCCTTTTCTTCTCTATATACCTCTCTACATTTGGTGAGGTTTTTTTTTGTATATTTGTTGCTTTCGATTATCCCTGTCTGTCTTATGTGTTTAATACACAAGCTTTTCTGTCCCAGGCCCAAACCTCCTCACCTTTAGAGGTACCTTTTTAGGAGCAGGGGTAGTTAGGGCCCCAGTCCTAGGGACGGTTCAGGGACCCTTTACCTAATCACGTACAGTCACTGCGTGTCAAGAAATCTGTCACCCAAAACAGATTTTACCCATGAATTGAGAGTGAAAAATCAGTTCAAGAGGAAAAAGAATATATTTTACAAAGTTGCTTAGTTACATGAGTGCTATTGATTTAGGGAATGAAAATTTAAATGACCGTTACTTGTTTACGGTATCGGGAGGCACAGCAGATTGCTCTTCACTAAATAGTAGAGGATACGAGGCTTTTACTATAAGCGCGTATAATTTAATAGCCTATTATATTGCAAAATCTGTTGTAGCCCACAGCATCCTTTAACATGCTAACTTTCCAAATCTGTTGTAGCCCACAGCATCCTTTAACACGCTAACTTTCCTCTCTCCTTTTCTTTAAGGGGGTGTGGTAGTATACTGTGTCTACTGAAGTGTATTGTGCGAGCCTATATAAATGTGCATTCATTTCACTGATCACTGGTCTACCCCTTGCACCCTCTGTAATTGAAGCCTATATCCCGTAGGATCATCCATCGGCAGCTTGTGTTCTGCAATCTGCACTGAAAGGACAGTGAGGAATGCTGAAAATTTAAAGCATCACAGCAGCTGAGAACACAAGGATTATATCAGGAAGAAGACTAAGAGACCTGGATCCTCTTACAATTTCAGGATGGATAACTCAATGTTTTGCCCCCTTCTCCTTTTGTGGTGCTCACGCTCTTCGCATCACTGTCCCCATTGGCGTGACAATTTAAACTCCCTATCAGTATGTCTTTGGCGTGTGGGAGGAAAATAGAGAACCTGGAGGAAACCTACAAAAACACAGAGAACATACAAATTCCTTGGAGATGTTGTCCTTGGTGGGATTTGAACCCAGGACCCATGCAGAGCAACATTGGTAACAACCATGTTTTAATACAAATTTGGCCGCATTTTTGCTCTGGAAACTAATACAATCCACAATTTTCAGGAGGACCTGTAATTTGTCAAAAACATTTTTTTTTTTTTTTCCCTCTGGTGTGAATGCCACTCTTCTCCTGAATCCGACAATGTTTTTCTTTTCTTCCTGCTCGTCTATGTTCCTGAGATATGGCCCTTTCTTCCTTGTATATAAATCTCATCTTTTTAGCCATCTGGGCGTGGTCTCCAATAAGACACCAATAGAGAAGATGTGAGGACCACTCCCTCTTGGATAAAAAGGCAAGATTTACCTACAAGGAATAGTGGGCTACATCTCAGGAATAGAGAGGCGCAGAAACAGAGGAAACACAAGGCTGGATTCACGAGAACAGCGGCTTTTACACTAAGTACAAAAATAAATATTTATGACAAATTATACAGGTCCTGTTTAAAGGTGTGTGCAAGTTTCTACGTAGATTTTGTGCAGAACAGCCACAGTTTGTTTCCTTTCTTGTATGCGGTCAGTCCTAAAAATGGGTGACTGTTATCTTAATTTTTCATCATGTTCCACCATTGATGTTTTTGTGCTGTTCCCCCCCCCCCCCAATGACTTCAGAGATTAAAAACAGGTGGTGAAGCTGCATGTAAAACCTATGGTTCTATCATTTATGTGGAACTACAATGTGGTTTTTCATAAAAACCGTTGAGAATATTTCCTAGAGCTTTGGTTCATGCAGTGTCGTAGTAGTGGCTGCACAACACTGGCGCTGCTTCTTCACAGAAACATGGGGAAACCTGTCTGTGTGACCTATTGGGACATATAGACCACGTAGAGGGGAGTCCTGTGTTCGGAATCCACCATTGTTAACCAAAGCAGCACCCTCACTGAAGAAAGAGAACATGGCCCAGCCATGTATTATATGGCCATAAAGGGGAATGTATTATTATTATTTATTATTATAGCGCCATTTATTCCATAGCGCTTTACATGTGAGGAGGGGTATACATAATAAAAGACAAGTACAATAATCTTAATCAATACAAGTCACGACTGGTACATAAGGAGAGAGGACCCTGCCCGCGAGGGCTCACAATCTACAAGGGATGGGTGAGGATACAGTAGGCGAGGGTAGAGCTGGCCGTGCAGCGGTTTGGTGGATCGGTGGTTGCTGTAGGCTTGTCGAAAGAAGTGAGTCTTCAGGTTCCTTTTGAAGGTTTCTATGGTAGGTGAGAGTCTGATATGTTGGGGTAGAGAGTTCCCGAGTAGAGGGGATGCGTTTGAGAAAGCTTGTATGCGATTGTGGGAAGAGGAGATAAGAGGAGAGTAGAGAAGGAGATCTTGTGAGGATCGGAGGTTGCGTACAGGTAAGTACCAGGAGACGAGGTCACAGATGTATGGAGGACACAGGTTGTGGATGGCTTTGTATGTCATGGTTAGCGTTTTGAACTGGAGTCGTTGGGTAATGGGGAGCCAGTGTAGGGAGAGGCTGGGGAATAGCGGGGGGACAGGTGGATTAGTCGAGCAGCAGAGTTTAGAATAGATTGGAGGAGTGTGAGAGTGTTTAGAGGGAAGGCCACAGAGCAGGAGGTTGCAGTAGTCAAGGCGGGAGATGATGAGAGCATAGACTAGGGTTTTTGCAGATTCTGGTTGAGGAATGTACGGATTAAGGAAATATTTTTGAGTTGAAGTTGTCGGGAAGAAGAAAGAGCCTGGATATGTGGTTTGAAGGAGAGATCAGTGTCAAGGATTACCCCGAGGCAGCGAGTTTGTGGGACTGGGGAGAGTGGGCAGTTGTTTACTTTAATGGATAGGTCCATTGGGTGGGTCGAGAGAGATGGTTAAAGCTGATGAATTCGGTTTTGTCCATATTCATTTTTAGAAACCCAGTGGAGAAGAAGGATGAAATAGCAGACAGACATTGTGGAATTCTGGTTAGTTGGGTGGTGATATCTGGTCCTGAGATGTAGATCTGTATGTCGTCGGCATAGAGATGATACTGAAGACCATAGGACTCTATGAGCTGTCCCAAGGCCAAAGGTATATATGGAGAAGAGCGGAGGCCCTAGGACTGAACCTTGCGGGACTCCGATGGGTAGGGGGCGAGGTGAGGAGGTGGTGTGCGAGTGGGAGATGCTGAATGTCCGGTTTGTTAGATACGATGAAATCCAAGATAGGGCCAAGTCAGTGATGCCAAGAGATGAGGGTCTGTAATAGTAGGGAATGGTCCTCTGTGTCAAAGGCAGAGGACAGGTCTAGGAGGAGGAGGACAGAGTAGTGCCGCTTGGCTTTGGCAGTTAATAGGTCATTGGTTACTTCAGTTAAGGCAGTTTCAGTGGAGTGATGTGGCCGGAAGCCAGATTGAAAACGGTCGAAGAGGGAGCAGGAAGAGAGGTGGGAGGACAGTTCAAGATGGATGTGTTGTTCCAGTAGTTTTGAGGCATAGGGGAGAAGTGATATGGGGCAATAGCTAGATACAGAGGATGGGTCAAGAGAGGGCTTTATGAGGATAGGTGTAATTGAGGCATGATTAAAGCTTGAGGGCAAAATACCAGTTGTTAGTGGTAGGTTGAAGAGATGGGTTAGTGTTGGAATGAAGACTGTGGTGAGGTTTGAGATGAAGTGGGATGGGATCGGGTCAAGTGCACAGGTGGTGAGATGTAATCTTGAGAGTAGAATGAAGAGTCGATCTTCTGTAATGGTGGAGATGTTTGTTTTGGAGGAGGAGGGTTGGGCACTTAGGAGGAAGACAAAAACTGTCTCTTCTGCTTGAAAAATGAGACAAAGTCTTCCTCCGAGATGAGTGGAGAGGGAGGGAGTGCTGGGGGACAGAAGAGAGAATTGAAAGTGTTGAATAACTGTTTAGGGTTGTGAGACAGGGAGGATATGAGATGAGAAATAGGTTTGTTTTGCTGCAGCAAGTGTGGCCTTGAAAGTAGTGAGGGACTGTTTGAATGCGATGAAGTGCTCATTGGAGTGATATTTTTTTCCATCTCCGCTCAGCAACCCTGGTAGCCCGTGTCAGTTCTTTGGTCAGGCTTGTGTGCCATGGGGCTGTCTGTTGATTTTGCGAGCTTTGGTATGTTTGAGAATGTATGTGGTTGGATGAAGCTTCTCCCTATCAGTAGCTCTATGAGCTACTCTGGCCTACACAGAATGTCTTCTTCATACAGCTTCTGCCTGGAGACCAGCTGGAAAACGTCTGCAGAAAATGAACATAATGCACAGCAGTGTAAAATTTACATTGCTGTGCACATGTTCAGTCTATTGTTATTTTTTTTAACCAGTTCATGGTTCTGTTAAGGGGAGTTGTTAGCGTGTCATAGCCAAAGTGTGGGCAAAACTGCCTGCAAAACCTCTTTAGGAATTAGACACTCTAAAATCCTCCTCAAATGTTCTTGGAAATCTCTTCCAATTCATTTCTATAACATATCCATATTTTCCTATCGCCACAACAGCACCCACTACAAGCACCCACTACGAGAGAGGTTAAAAAGGGGCGGTCCCCCTTGCCTCTCCAGTTTTGGGTTCCTGTCCGGCACGGGACCCTGCAGGTTAAAGAAGCTTACCCGAGTCCATCCAGCCTCTGCGGGAACGGCAGAGACGGGGGCACTGGAAGCAGCATCGGGGGTGTACTGCTTGTAGACCCTCCTTCGTCTGGGCAGAAGGAGGACGCAATCCCAGGGGCCGGGGAATGCTGCCCTGGGTCGCAAGAGCGCGGCGCTATTCAGAGTGCTTGTCCGGGAATACAAGCACTCGTGACCCGGAAGTACTGTAGAGGCAGTACTGCCGGGAGGAGGCGCGCGGCAAATTGTTTAAAACACAGCCGCAAATGGTGAACAGTGTGCGGTAAGATGTCCTCGGTAGGGGATGCAGAGCACCTTCAGGCGGAAGTGCCTGAGCAGCACAGGAAGAGCGATAATAGCCATTCGATGAGCAGCAGCGCTGTGGTACGAGGGCGGCAGAGTTCAAACACCCCAGCTTCATGTGGCAATTCACCTCCTCCGGAACCGGTACTCCATTGATCAGCCTTTGGCGAGTGTGTGATCTACATCTATTATAGTCTGTGTAAGTCAGCTGGAGGACCAGCTTAAAGCCAAAATTCCTAGAGATAAATTGCTAGACTCTCTATCCCAGATCCGTGAAGGGGTAGCGTATTTAACCCCTTAGTGACAGAGCCAATTTTTGCAATTCTGACCACTGTCACTTTATGAGGTTATAACTCTGAAACGCTTCAACGGATCCCGCTGATTCTGAGATTGTTTTTTCATGACATATTGTACTTCATGTTAGTGGTAACATTTCTTCGATATTACTTGCGATTATTTATGAAAAATGGAAATATGGCGAAAATTTTTAAAATTTAGCAATTTTCAAACTTTGTATTTTTATGCCCTTAAATCAGAGAGATATGTCATGAAAAATAGTTAATAAATAACATTTCCCACATGTCTACTTTACATCAGCACAATTTTGGAAACAACATTTTTTTTTGTTAGGGAGTTATAAGGGTTAAAAGTTGACCAGCAATTTCTCATTTTTACAACACCATTTTTTTTTTAGGGACCACATCACATTTGAAGTCATTTTGAGGGGTCTATATGATAGAAAATAACGAAGTGTGACACCATTCTAAAAACTACACCCCTCAAGGTTCTCAAAACCACATTCAAGAAGTTTATTAACCCTTTACGTGCTTCATAGGAACTGAAGCAATGTGGAAGGAAAAAATGAACATTTAACTTTTTTTTGCAAACATCTTAATTCAGAACCATTTTTTTTATTTTCACAAGTGTAAAAACAGAAATGTAACCATAAATTTTGTTATGCAATTTCTCCTGAATACGCCAATACCCCATATGTGAGGGTAAACCACTGTTTGGGCGCATGGCAGAGCTTGGAAGTGAAGGAGCGCCGTTTTACTTTTTCAATGTAGAATTGGCTGGAATTGAGATTGGACGCCATGTCGCGTTTGGAGAGCCCCTGATGTGCCTAAACAGTAGAAACCCCCCACAAGTGACCCCATTTTGGAAACTAGACCCCTTAAGCAACTTATCTAGATGTGTGGTGAGCACTTTAAACCCCCATGTGCTTCACAGAAGTTTATAACGTAGAGCCGTGAAAAAAAAAAATCGCATTTTTTCTACAAAAATGATCTTTTTGCCCACAAATTTTTATTTTCACAAGGGTAACAGGAGAAATTAGACCACTAAAGTTGTTGTGCAATTTCTCCTGAGTACGTCGATACCCAATATGTGAGGGTAAACCACTGTTTGGGCGCACCGCAGAGCTTGGAAGAGAGAGTGCCGTTTTACTTTTTCAATGTAGAATTGGCTGGAATTGAGATCGGACGCCATGTCGCGTTTGGAGAGCCCCTGATGTGCCTAAACAGTAGAAATCCCCCACAAGTGACCCCATTTTGGAAACTAGACCCCCCAAGGAACTTATCTAGATGTGTGGTGAGAACTTTGAATGCCCAAGTGCTTCACAGAAGTTTAGAATGCAGAGTCGTGAAAATAAAACATATTTTTTTTTTCCAGAAAAAAGATATTGGAGCCCCCAAGTTTTTATTTTCACAAGGGTAACAGGAGAAATTGGACTGCAATAGTTGTTGTCCAATTTATCCCGAGTACGCTGATGCGCCATATGTGGGGGTAAACCACTGTTTGGGCGCACAGCAGAGCTCGGAAGGGAAGGAGCGCCTTTTTGGAATGCAGACTTTGATAGAATGGTCTGTGGGCATTATGTTGCGATTGCAGAGCCCCTGATGTACCTAAACTGTAGTAACCCCCCACAAGTGACTTCAGAGATTAAAAACAGGTGGTGAAGCTGCATGTAAAACCTATGGTTCTATCATTTATGTGGAACTACAATGTGGTTTTTCATAGAAACCGTTGAGAATATTTCCTAGAGCTTTGGTTCATGCAGTGTCATAGTAGTGGCTGCACAACACTGGCGCTGCTTTTTCACAGAAACATGGGGAAACCTGTCTGTGTGACCTATTGGGACATATAGACCACGTAGAGGGGAGTCCTGTGTTCGGAATCCACCATTGTTAACCAAAGCAGCACCCTCACTGAAGAAAGAGAACATGGCCCAGCCATGTATTATATGGCCATAAAGGGGAATGTATTATTATTATTTATTATTATAGCGCCATTTATTCCATAGCGCTTTACATGTGAGGAGGGGTATACATAATAAAAGACAAGTACAATAATCTTAATCAATACAAGTCACGACTGGTACATAAGGAGAGAGGACCCTGCCCGCGAGGGCTCACAATCTACAAGGGATGGGTGAGGATACAGTAGGCGAGGGTAGAGCTGGCCGTGCAGCGGTTTGGTGGATCGGTGGTTGCTGTAGGCTTGTCGAAAGAAGTGAGTCTTCAGGTTCCTTTTGAAGGTTTCTATGGTAGGTGAGAGTCTGATATGTTGGGGTAGAGAGTTCCCGAGTAGAGGGGATGCGTTTGAGAAAGCTTGTATGCGATTGTGGGAAGAGGAGATAAGAGGAGAGTAGAGAAGGAGATCTTGTGAGGATCGGAGGTTGCGTACAGGTAAGTACCAGGAGACGAGGTCACAGATGTATGGAGGACACAGGTTGTGGATGGCTTTGTATGTCATGGTTAGCGTTTTGAACTGGAGTCGTTGGGTAATGGGGAGCCAGTGTAGGGAGAGGCTGGGGAATAGCGGGGGGACAGGTGGATTAGTCGAGCAGCAGAGTTTAGAATAGATTGGAGGAGTGTGAGAGTGTTTAGAGGGAAGGCCACAGAGCAGGAGGTTGCAGTAGTCAAGGCGGGAGATGATGAGAGCATAGACTAGGGTTTTTGCAGATTCTGGTTGAGGAATGTACGGATTAAGGAAATATTTTTGAGTTGAAGTTGTCGGGAAGAAGAAAGAGCCTGGATATGTGGTTTGAAGGAGAGATCAGTGTCAAGGATTACCCCGAGGCAGCGAGTTTGTGGGACTGGGGAGAGTGGGCAGTTGTTTACTTTAATGGATAGGTCCATTGGGTGGGTCGAGAGAGATGGTTAAAGCTGATGAATTCGGTTTTGTCCATATTCATTTTTAGAAACCCAGTGGAGAAGAAGGATGAAATAGCAGACAGACATTGTGGAATTCTGGTTAGTTGGGTGGTGATATCTGGTCCTGAGATGTAGATCTGTATGTCGTCGGCATAGAGATGATACTGAAGACCATAGGACTCTATGAGCTGTCCCAAGGCCAAAGGTATATATGGAGAAGAGCGGAGGCCCTAGGACTGAACCTTGCGGGACTCCGATGGGTAGGGGGCGAGGTGAGGAGGTGGTGTGCGAGTGGGAGATGCTGAATGTCCGGTTTGTTAGATACGATGAAATCCAAGATAGGGCCAAGTCAGTGATGCCAAGAGATGAGGGTCTGTAATAGTAGGGAATGGTCCTCTGTGTCAAAGGCAGAGGACAGGTCTAGGAGGAGGAGGACAGAGTAGTGCCGCTTGGCTTTGGCAGTTAATAGGTCATTGGTTACTTCAGTTAAGGCAGTTTCAGTGGAGTGATGTGGCCGGAAGCCAGATTGAAAACGGTCGAAGAGGGAGCAGGAAGAGAGGTGGGAGGACAGTTCAAGATGGATGTGTTGTTCCAGTAGTTTTGAGGCATAGGGGAGAAGTGATATGGGGCAATAGCTAGATACAGAGGATGGGTCAAGAGAGGGCTTTATGAGGATAGGTGTAATTGAGGCATGATTAAAGCTTGAGGGCAAAATACCAGTTGTTAGTGGTAGGTTGAAGAGATGGGTTAGTGTTGGAATGAAGACTGTGGTGAGGTTTGAGATGAAGTGGGATGGGATCGGGTCAAGTGCACAGGTGGTGAGATGTAATCTTGAGAGTAGAATGAAGAGTCGATCTTCTGTAATGGTGGAGATGTTTGTTTTGGAGGAGGAGGGTTGGGCACTTAGGAGGAAGACAAAAACTGTCTCTTCTGCTTGAAAAATGAGACAAAGTCTTCCTCCGAGATGAGTGGAGAGGGAGGGAGTGCTGGGGGACAGAAGAGAGAATTGAAAGTGTTGAATAACTGTTTAGGGTTGTGAGACAGGGAGGATATGAGATGAGAAATAGGTTTGTTTTGCTGCAGCAAGTGTGGCCTTGAAAGTAGTGAGGGACTGTTTGAATGCGATGAAGTGCTCATTGGAGTGATATTTTTTTCCATCTCCGCTCAGCAACCCTGGTAGCCCGTGTCAGTTCTTTGGTCAGGCTTGTGTGCCATGGGGCTGTCTGTTGATTTTGCGAGCTTTGGTATGTTTGAGAATGTATGTGGTTGGATGAAGCTTCTCCCTATCAGTAGCTCTATGAGCTACTCTGGCCTACACAGAATGTCTTCTTCATACAGCTTCTGCCTGGAGACCAGCTGGAAAACGTCTGCAGAAAATGAACATAATGCACAGCAGTGTAAAATTTACATTGCTGTGCACATGTTCAGTCTATTGTTATTTTTTTTAACCAGTTCATGGTTCTGTTAAGGGGAGTTGTTAGCGTGTCATAGCCAAAGTGTGGGCAAAACTGCCTGCAAAACCTCTTTAGGAATTAGACACTCTAAAATCCTCCTCAAATGTTCTTGGAAATCTCTTCCAATTCATTTCTATAACATATCCATATTTTCCTATCGCCACAACAGCACCCACTACAAGCACCCACTACGAGAGAGGTTAAAAAGGGGCGGTCCCCCTTGCCTCTCCAGTTTTGGGTTCCTGTCCGGCACGGGACCCTGCAGGTTAAAGAAGCTTACCCGAGTCCATCCAGCCTCTGCGGGAACGGCAGAGACGGGGGCACTGGAAGCAGCATCGGGGGTGTACTGCTTGTAGACCCTCCTTCGTCTGGGCAGAAGGAGGACGCAATCCCAGGGGCCGGGGAATGCTGCCCTGGGTCGCAAGAGCGCGGCGCTATTCAGAGTGCTTGTCCGGGAATACAAGCACTCGTGACCCGGAAGTACTGTAGAGGCAGTACTGCCGGGAGGAGGCGCGCGGCAAATTGTTTAAAACACAGCCGCAAATGGTGAACAGTGTGCGGTAAGATGTCCTCGGTAGGGGATGCAGAGCACCTTCAGGCGGAAGTGCCTGAGCAGCACAGGAAGAGCGATAATAGCCATTCGATGAGCAGCAGCGCTGTGGTACGAGGGCGGCAGAGTTCAAACACCCCAGCTTCATGTGGCAATTCACCTCCTCCGGAACCGGTACTCCATTGATCAGCCTTTGGCGAGTGTGTGATCTACATCTATTATAGTCTGTGTAAGTCAGCTGGAGGACCAGCTTAAAGCCAAAATTCCTAGAGATAAATTGCTAGACTCTCTATCCCAGATCCGTGAAGGGGTAGCGTATTTAACCCCTTAGTGACAGAGCCAATTTTTGCAATTCTGACCACTGTCACTTTATGAGGTTATAACTCTGAAACGCTTCAACGGATCCCGCTGATTCTGAGATTGTTTTTTCATGACATATTGTACTTCATGTTAGTGGTAACATTTCTTCGATATTACTTGCGATTATTTATGAAAAATGGAAATATGGCGAAAATTTTTAAAATTTAGCAATTTTCAAACTTTGTATTTTTATGCCCTTAAATCAGAGAGATATGTCATGAAAAATAGTTAATAAATAACATTTCCCACATGTCTACTTTACATCAGCACAATTTTGGAAACAACATTTTTTTTTGTTAGGGAGTTATAAGGGTTAAAAGTTGACCAGCAATTTCTCATTTTTACAACACCATTTTTTTTTTAGGGACCACATCACATTTGAAGTCATTTTGAGGGGTCTATATGATAGAAAATAACGAAGTGTGACACCATTCTAAAAACTACACCCCTCAAGGTTCTCAAAACCACATTCAAGAAGTTTATTAACCCTTTACGTGCTTCATAGGAACTGAAGCAATGTGGAAGGAAAAAATGAACATTTAACTTTTTTTTGCAAACATCTTAATTCAGAACCATTTTTTTTATTTTCACAAGTGTAAAAACAGAAATGTAACCATAAATTTTGTTATGCAATTTCTCCTGAATACGCCAATACCCCATATGTGAGGGTAAACCACTGTTTGGGCGCATGGCAGAGCTTGGAAGTGAAGGAGCGCCGTTTTACTTTTTCAATGTAGAATTGGCTGGAATTGAGATTGGACGCCATGTCGCGTTTGGAGAGCCCCTGATGTGCCTAAACAGTAGAAACCCCCCACAAGTGACCCCATTTTGGAAACTAGACCCCTTAAGCAACTTATCTAGATGTGTGGTGAGCACTTTAAACCCCCATGTGCTTCACAGAAGTTTATAACGTAGAGCCGTGAAAAAAAAAAATCGCATTTTTTCTACAAAAATGATCTTTTTGCCCACAAATTTTTATTTTCACAAGGGTAACAGGAGAAATTAGACCACTAAAGTTGTTGTGCAATTTCTCCTGAGTACGTCGATACCCAATATGTGAGGGTAAACCACTGTTTGGGCGCACCGCAGAGCTTACTTTTTCAATGTAGAATTGGCTGGAATTGAGATCGGACGCCATGTCGCGTTTGGAGAGCCCCTGATGTGCCTAAACAGTAGAAATCCCCCACAAGTGACCCCATTTTGGAAACTAGACCCCCCAAGGAACTTATCTAGATGTGTGGTGAGAACTTTGAATGCCCAAGTGCTTCACAGAAGTTTAGAATGCAGAGTCGTGAAAATAAAACATATTTTTTTTTTCCAGAAAAAAGATATTGGAGCCCCCAAGTTTTTATTTTCACAAGGGTAACAGGAGAAATTGGACTGCAATAGTTGTTGTCCAATTTATCCCGAGTACGCTGATGCGCCATATGTGGGGGTAAACCACTGTTTGGGCGCACAGCAGAGCTCGGAAGGGAAGGAGCGCCTTTTTGGAATGCAGACTTTGATAGAATGGTCTGTGGGCATTATGTTGCGATTGCAGAGCCCCTGATGTACCTAAACTGTAGTAACCCCCCACAAGTGACCCCATTTTGGAAACTAGACCCCCCAAGGAACTTATCTAGATGTGTGGTGAGAACTTTGAATGCCCAAGTGCTTCACAGAAGTTTAGAATGCAGTCATAAAATAAAATATATATATATTTTTCCACAAAAAGGATTTTGTAGCCCCCAAGTTTTTATTTTCACAAGGGTAACAAGAGAAATTGGACCCCAGAAGTTGTTGTCCAATTTATCCCGAGTATGCTGATGCCCCATATGTGGGGGTAACCCACTGTTGGGCGCACGGCAGAGCTCAGAAAGGACGGAGCACCATTTGACTTTTTGAGCGCAAAATTGGCTATCGTGTTTGGAGACCCCCTGATGTTCCTAAACAGTGGAAAGCCCCCAATTCTAGCTCCAACCCTAACCCCAACACACCCCTAACCCTAATCCCAACCTGATCCATAATCCTAATCACTAACCCTAACCATAATCACAACCCTTACCCCAAAACAACCCTAATGTCAACCCTAACCATAACTGTTGTGAATTCTGTGGCTGAATTCACTCCTGTGGTCACAAGTGGTACTGCAGCTTCTGAGCTTCCTCCCTCAGGTGTTCTGGTGAGCTCGTTAACTGCTTCATTACTTAACTCCGCCTGATGCTGCTATCCTTGCTCCTTGTCAATGTTTCAGTGTTGGATCTGAGCTTCTCCTGATTGTTCCTGTGACCTGCTGCTCTGTATAGCTAAGTGCTTTTTGCTTTTTTGTTGCTTTTTTTCTGTCCAGCTTGTCTTTTGTTTTGCTGGAAGCTCTGAGACTCAAAGGGTGTACTGCCGTGCCGTTAGTTCGGCACGGTGGGTTTTTTTTTGCCCCCTTTGCGTGGTTTTGCTTTAGGGTTTTTTTTGTAGACTGCAAAGTTCGCTTTACTGTCCTCGCTCTGTCCTAGAATATCGGGCCCCACTTTGCTGAATCTATTTCATCCCTACGTTTTGTCTTTTCATCTTACTCA
The DNA here is from genome assembly GCF_032444005.1 of Ranitomeya imitator. Classification (NCBI taxonomy): domain Eukaryota; kingdom Metazoa; phylum Chordata; class Amphibia; order Anura; family Dendrobatidae; genus Ranitomeya; species Ranitomeya imitator. The sequence continues at coordinate 43,061,614 of NC_091287.1, read as the reverse complement.
CAGTCATTATATGTGGGGGGCTGCCTTTTCCTTTGGGGAATTTCTCTGGGGCAAGTCAGGCCTATTTTTCTATCTTCAGGCTAGCTAGTTTCTTAGGCTGTGCCGAGTTGCCTAGGTAGTTGTTAGGCACAATCCACAGCCGCTTTTAGTTGTGTTTAGGATAGGATCAGGTGTGCAGTCTCCAGAGTTCCCACGTCTCAGAGCTCGTTCTTGTATTTTTGGGTATTTGTCAGATCACTGTGTGCGCTCTGATCGCTAAGCACACTGTGTTTCTGGATTGCCTTCATAACACCTGTCATTAGCAAACATAACAGTACAAGGAGCCAACACTAATGATTCTCAATAGAGGGAAAGAAAAAGTTCTGACAATATTTTTTTTTTTTTCTGCTCTGTGTTCACTTTTTTTTTTCCCCTAGACATTTGGGTGATTCTGGACACAGGTGTGGACATGGATATTCAGGGTCTGTGCTCTTCAATGGATAATCTCGTTATAAATGTACAAAAAATTCAAGATACTATTGATCAGAAATCTATGTTAGAACCAAGAATTCCTATTCCTGATTTGTTTTTTGGAGATAGAACTAAGTTTCTAAGTTTCAAAAATAATTGTAAGCTATTTCTGGCCTTGAAACCTCATTCTTCTGGTAATCCTATTCAACAGGTTTTGATTATTATTTCTTTTTTGCGCGGCGACCCTCAAGACTGGGCATTTTCTCTTGCGCCAGGAGACCCTGCATTGACTAGTGTCGATGCGTTTTTCCTGGCGCTCGGATTGCTGTACGATGAGCCTAATTCAGTGGATCAGGCTGAGAAAAATTTGCTGGCTTTGTGCCAGGGTCAGGATGATATAGAAGTATATTGTTAGAAATTTAGGAAATGGTCAGTACTCACTCAGTGGAATGAATCTGCGCTGGCAGCTTTGTTCAGAAAGGGTCTCTCTGAGGCTCTTAAGGATGTCATGGTGGGATTTCCTATGCCTGCTGGTTTGAATGAGTCTTTGTCTTTGGCCATTCAGATCGGTCGACGCTTGCGCGAGCGTAAATCTGTGCACCATTTGGCGGTACTGCCTGAGGTTAAACCTGAGCCTATGCAGTGCGATAGGACTATGACTAGAGTTGAACGGCAGGAATACAGACATCTGAATGGTCTGTGTTTCTACTGTGGTGATTCCACTCATGCTATTTCTGATTGTCCTAAGCGCACTAAGCGGTCCGCTAGGTCTGCCGTCATTGGTACTGTACAGTCCAAATTCCTTCTGTCCATTACCTTGATATGCTCTTTGTCGTCGTTTTCTGTCATGGCGTTTGTGGATTCAGGCGCTGCCCTGAATCTGATGGATTTGGATTATGCTAAACGTTGTGGGTTTTTCTTGGAGCCTTTGCGGTGTCCTATTCCATTGAGAGGAATTGATGCTACACCTTTGGCCAAGAATAAACCTCAATACTGGGCCCAGCTGACCATGTGCATGGCTCCTGCACATCAGGAAGTTATTCGCTTTCTGGTGTTGCATAATCTGCATGATGTGGTCGTGTTGGGGTTGCCATGGCTACAAACCCATAATCCAGTATTGGATTGGAATTCCATGTCGTTATCCAGCTGGGGTTGTCAGGGGGTACATGGTGATGTTCCATTTTTGTCGATTTCGTCATCCACCCCTTCTGAGGTCCCAGAGTTCTTGTCTGATTATCAGGATGTATTTGAAGAGCCCAAGTCCGATGCTCTACCTCCGCATAGGGATTGTGATTGTGCTATCAATTTGATTCCTGGTAGTAAATTCCCTAAAGGTCGATTATTTAATTTATCCGTGCCCGAACACGCCGCTATGCGCAGTTATGTGAAGGAATCCCTGGAGAAGGGACATATTCGCCCATCGTCATCACCACTGGGAGCAGGGTTCTTCTTTGTAGCCAAGAAGGATGGTTCGCTGAGACCGTGTATTGATTACCGCCTTCTTAATAAGATCACTGTTAAATTTCAGTATCCCTTTCCATTGTTATCTGACTTGTTTGCTCGGATTAAGGGGGCTAGTTGGTTCACTAAGATAGATCTTCGTGGTGCGTATAATCTGGTGAGAATCAGGCAAGGAGATGAATGGAAAACTGCATTCAATACGCCCGAGGGTCATTTTGAGTATCTAGTGATGCCGTTCGGACTTGCCAATGCTCCATCTGTGTTTCAGTCTTTTATGCATGACATCTTCCGTGAGTATCTGGATAAATTCCTGATTGTTTACTTGGATGACATTTTGATCTTCTCAGATGATTGGGAGTCTCATGTGAAGCAGGTCAGAATGGTTTTTCAGGTCCTGCGTGCTAACTCTTTGTTTGTGAAGGGATCAAAGTGTCTCTTCGGTGTGCAGAAAGTTTCATTTTTGGGGTTCATCTTTACCCCTTCTACTATCGAGATGGATCCAGTTAAGGTCCAAGCCATCCAGGATTGGATTCAGCCAACATCTCTGAAAAGTCTGCAAAAGTTCCTGGGCTTTGCTAATTTTTATCGTCGCTTCATCTGTAATTTTTCTAGCATTGCCAAACCATTGACCGATTTGACCAAGAAGGGTGCTGATTTGGTTAATTGGTCTTCTGCTGCTGTGGAAGCTTTTCAGGAGTTGAAGCGTCGTTTTTGTTCTGCCCCTGTGTTGTGTCAGCCAGATGTTTCTCTTCCGTTCCAGGTCGAGGTTGATGCTTCTGAGATTGGAGCAGGGGCGGTTTTGTCACAGAGAGGTTCTGATTGCTCAGTGATGAAACCATGTGCTTTCTTTTCCAGGAAGTTTTCGCCCGCTGAGCGTAATTATGATGTGGGCAATCGAGAGTTGCTGGCCATGAAGTGGGCATTCGAGGAGTGGCGTCATTGGCTTGAAGGAGCTAAGCATCGCGTGGTGGTATTGACTGATCATAAGAACTTGACTTATCTCGAGTCTGCCAAGCGCTTGAATCCTAGACAGGCCCGTTGGTCGTTATTTTTTGCCCGCTTCGACTTTGTGATTTCGTACCTTCCGGGCTCTAAAAATGTGAAGGCGGATGCTCTGTCTAGGAGTTTTGTGCCCGACTCTCCGGGTTTATCTGAGCCAGCGGGTATCCTCAAGGAAGGAGTCATTGTGTCTGCCATCTCCCCTGATTTGCGGCGGGTGCTGCAAAAATTTCAGGCGAATAAACCTGATCGTTGTCCAGCAGAGAAACTGTTCGTCCCTGATAGGTGGACTAATAAACTTATCTCTGAACTTCATTGTTCGGTGTTGGCTGGTCATCCTGGAATCTTTGGTACCAGAGAGTTAGTGGCTAGATCCTTCTGGTGGCCATCTCTGTCACGGGATGTACGTACTTTTGTGCAGTCCTGTGGGATTTGTGCTAGGGCTAAGCCCTGCTGTTCTCGTGCCAGTGGGTTGCTTTTGCCCTTGCCGGTCCCAAAGAGGCCTTGGACACATATTCCGATGGATTTCATTTCTGACCTTCCCGTTTCTCAAAAGATGTCAGTCATTTGGGTGGTCTGTGATCGCTTTTCTAAAATGGTCCATCTGGTGCCCTTGGCTAAATTGCCTTCCTCCTCTGATTTGGTACCTTTGTTCTTTCAGCATGTGGTTCGGTTGCATGGCATTCCTGAGAATATTGTTTCTGACAGAGGTTCCCAGTTTGTTTCAAGGTTTTGGCGAGCCTGTTGTGGTAGGATGGGCATTGACCTATCCTTTTCCTCGGTTTTCCATCCTCAGACTAATGGCCAGACCGAACGAACCAATCAGACCTTGGAAACATATCTGAGATGTTTTGTTTCTGCAGACCAGGATGATTGGGTGTCCTTTTTGCCGTTGGCTGAGTTCGCCCTTAATAATCGGGCCAGCTCGGCTACCTTGGTTTCTCCATTTTTTTGCAATTCTGGGTTCCATCCTCGTTTCTCTTCAGGACAGGTTGAGTCTTCGGACTGTCCTGGTGTGGATTCTGTGGTGGATAGGTTGCAGCAGATCTGGACTCAGGTAGTGGACAATTTGATCTTGTCCCAGGAGAAGGCTCAACTTTTCGCTAATTGCAGACGCCGTGTGGGTTCCCGACTTCGTGTTGGGGATCTGGTTTGGTTATCTTCTCGTCATATTCCTATGAAGGTTTCCTCTCCTAAATTTAAACCTCGTTTTATTGGTCCGTATAGGATTTCTGAGGTTCTCAATCCTGTGTCTTTTCGTTTGACCCTCCCAGACTCCTTTTCCATACATAATGTATTCCATAGGTCGTTGTTGCGGAGATACGTGGCACCTATGGTTCCATCTGTTGAGCCTCCTGCCCCGGTTTTGGTGGAGGGGGAATTGGAGTATATTGTGGAGAAGATTTTGGATTCTCGTATTTCTAGACGGAAACTCCAGTATCTGGTTAAATGGAAGGGTTATGCTCAGGAAGATAATTCCTGGGTTTTTGCCTCTGATGTTCATGCTTCCGATCTTGTTCGTGCCTTTCATGCGGCTCATCCTGGTCGGCCTGGGGGCTCTGGTGAGGGTTCGGTGACCCCTCCTCAAGGGGGGGTACTGTTGTGAATTCTGTGGCTGAATTCACTCCTGTGGTCACAAGTGGTACTGCAGCTTCTGAGCTTCCTCCCTCAGGTGTTCTGGTGAGCTCGTTAACTGCTTCATTACTTAACTCCGCCTGATGCTGCTATCCTTGCTCCTTGTCAATGTTTCAGTGTTGGATCTGAGCTTCTCCTGATTGTTCCTGTGACCTGCTGCTCTGTATAGCTAAGTGCTTTTTGCTTTTTTGTTGCTTTTTTTCTGTCCAGCTTTTGTTTTGCTGGAAGCTCTGAGACGCAAAGGGTGTACCGCCGTGCCGTTAGTTCGGCACGGTGGGGTTTTTTTTGCCCCCTTTGCGTGGTTTTACTTTAGGGTTTTTTTGTAGACTGCAAAGTTCGCTTTACTGTCCTCGCTCTGTCCTAGAATATCGGGCCCCACTTTGCTGAATCTATTTCATCCCTACGTTTTGTCTTTTCATCTTACTCACAGTCATTATATGTGGGGGGCTGCCTTTTCCTTTGGGGAATTTCTCTGGGGCAAGTCAGGCCTATTTTTCTATCTTCAGGCTAGCTAGTTTCTTAGGCTGTGCCGAGTTGCCTAGGTAGTTGTTAGGCGCAATCCACAGCCGCTTTTAGTTGTGTTTAGGATAGGATCAGGTGTGCAGTCTACAGAGTTTCCACGTCTCAGAGCTCGTTCTTGTATTTTTGGGTATTTGTCAGATCACTGTGTGCGCTCTGATCGCTAAGCACACTGTGTTTCTGGATTGCCTTCATAACACCTGTCATTAGCAAACATAACACATAACCCTAATCAAAACCCTAAATCCAACACACCCCTAATCCTAATCTCAACCCTAACCTCAAACCTTAACCCTAATCCCAAACCTAACCCTAATCCCAAGCGTAACCCTAATGCCAACCCTAACCCTAATACCAACCCTAATCCAAACCCTAACCCTAATCCAAACTCTAACCCTAACTTTAGCCCCAACCCTAGCCCTTACTTTAGCCCCTAACCCTAGCCCTAAGGCTACTTTCACACTTGCGTTGTTTGGCATCCGTCGCAATCCGTCGTTTTGGACAAGAAACGGATCCTGCAAATGTGCCCGCAGGATGCGTTTTTTGCCCATAGACTTGTATTGCCGACGGATCGTGACGGATGGCCACACGTCGCGTCTGTCGTGCACTGGATCAGTGTTTTGGCGGACCGTTAGCACAAAAAAACGTTCAATGTAACTTTTTTTGTACTTCGCATCCGCCATTTCTGACCGTGCATGGATGAAAAACTACATCCGCTGCCCACGTTGTGCACAATTTTCACAACGTGTGTCGGTATGTCGGGCCGATGCATCGCGACAGCCCCGTACCGACGTAAGTGTGAAAGAAGCCTAACTCTAAATTTAGCCCCAACCCTAACTCTAAATTTAGCCCCAACCCTAACCCTAAATTTAGCCCCAACCCTAACCCTAAATTTAGCCTTAACCCTAATCCTAGCCCTACCCCTAGCCTTAACCCTAATCCTAGCCCTAACCCTACCCCTAGTCCTACCCCTAACCCTAACCCTACCCCTAACCCTACCCCTAACCCTAATTTTAGCCCCAACTGCTCTTCTCCTGCCGGCCGGCAGATGGAGACAGATGGCGGGTGCACTGCGCATGCGCCCGCCATTTTCTTTTGCCGGCGGCCAAGGAGGAGCAGCAGGAGGACCCAGGGACACAGGTGAGTATGGCAGGGTCCCCGAATCCCCCTATTTCTCTGTCCTCTGATGTGTGATCACATCAGAGGACAGATAATTATACCTTGACTTTTTTTTTTTTTTGCGGTCGCCGGCAAACAGTTAATTACCGGCGATTGCAAAACGGGTCGGTAAAACCGACCCCGATCATGCTCTTTGGGGTCTCGGCTACCCCCGGCAGCCGAGACCCCAAAGATTCTCGTGGGGCCGGCCGGCGGGCGCACTGCGCATGCGCCTGCCATTTTGAAGATGGCGGCGCCCACCGGTAGCCACGAGGAGCATCGGGGGAGATAGGTAAGTATTAGGGGGCTACCTGGGACCTCTTTTCTCTGTCCTCCGATGTGCGATCACATCGGAGGACAGAGAAATTAAAAAGAGATCGCGTTTTTTTTTGCGATCGCCGGTAAACGGTTAATTACCGGCGATCGCAAATGCGGGGTGGGTTAAAAACCCCCCGAATCATGTTCTCTGGGGTCTCGGCTACCCCCGGCAGCCGAGACCCCGGAGAAAATCCGACTTTGGGGGGCGCTATTTACTTTTTCCACAGCGCCGTTAATTAACGGCGCTGTGGTTTAAGTACCCTTAGCGGCCGCCGTTAAAAGGCGTATCGGCGGTCGCTAAGGGGTTAATCCTGCTTTCAGAAATGCCTTCAGAAGACGAATGCCTTTCTGGAGACCTCATTCAGACTGAGATTGGGAACCAGCGGAGCAGAAGAAAAGAGGTGCTTACTTCGGGGGATCATCATCCATCATTCATCCATCATTCATCCATCCATCATTCATCCACCATTCATCCATCATCAATCATCCATCATCATCAATCATCATCCAGACGCAACTATAGATAAGACTGATCTCCCAGTGGGGGGCAGATTAAAATATTTCTTTACCCAATGGGCCAGGATAACATCTAGTAGCTGGATCTTGGGTATAGTTGCTTCAGGGTTGAAATTGGAGTTTGAGAATACCTCCAAGTCATTGTGTATTAATTACTCTTGATTCTTCGGACCAACAGCAGGCCCTAGAAACAGAAATTCAGCAGTTGAGGAAAAAGCAAGTTATTGTAGAAGTCCCAAAGGACCAAGAAAGGGAAGGGTTTTACTCTCCTCTATTTTTAATTTCCAAACCTGATGGATCCTTTAGGACCATCATAAATCTGCGGAAATTAAATACATTTCTACAATATCGTGCCTTTAAAATGGAGTCCATTAAGTCGACAACTAAACTTCTATTTCCCAGGTGTTACATGTGTGTGTTGGATCTAAAAGATGCATACTATCATCTTCCCATTTACAAAGATCACCAACAGTTCCTCAGAATGGCGGTGCAGCTAAACGATCAGGTTAGGCGTTTTCAATTTGCAGCAATGCCTTTTGGCCAGTCCATGGCTCCGAGGGTATTTACTAAGATAGGGGTGATGGTATTTTAGTGTTGTTTAAGGAATAATTATCATGTACTAATTCATTGGCGGTATCCCTTTTACTCTGGAACACAAACTGGTGAGGCGAGGGGGACCGCCCCTTTTTAACCTGTAGGTTCCCATCCTGATGGTGAGCGGATCCCCTCTCTCGTAGTGGGTGCTCATAGTGGGTGCTGTCGTGGACTCTGTAAAATCCTATTACCGGTAAGTAACAAATTCCCTTAAAGAAAGAAACTCTTCCAGAACTCTTCCCCAACGAAAGGATTTTCCTGAAACCGTTTCGTCTTGAAAATTCATTAATTATGAACAGTTGAAATTTTTTTTCATAAAGCGTGAAAAGAAAATACAAATATATATATATATATATATATATATATATATATATATATATATATACATATATATATATACATATACATATACATATACATATATATATATATATATATATATATATATATATATATATATATAGTTAAGTAAATAAGGCAGCACACTGCAGCGCTAAAACATGCAAACTTGAAAACATGAAATTTGAACTGCACTACAAATATATGAAAAATGAGAGCTTTTAGCGCATAAAAATGGCCAATTTTATGTGTACCTGGTAGCCTCTTTACGGCATCTCTTATACCAGGTCCTACGCTTGCCTTACCTCGCTGAGAATAAACGTCTCCATCTGAATGGGTACATGTGAAACCTCTTCTTAGACTAAAATGCTCTCTTTCTGTGGAGGGGTATTGGACCTGCTGTAATTAAAACACCTGAAGCTAGGAGGCGGAGTGCACGATCAGAAGGCTAGAGAATGCATTTCAAAAACCTGACCTGCACATCCAAACATAGACTAAGTGTGAACAGGTGCTGAACCCAGAGGTAGGGCAAGCGTAGGACACACACACAGACTGATAGATGATAGATAGATTGGATGGATGGATAGATAGGATGGATCTATCTAAGACCGATGTTTAGTAATGAATATAATAAAATGGTACATAAAGAGTTAGGCCGGGATCACACATGCGAGAAACTCGGACGAGTCTCACATCTTAATACCCGGCACTGCCGACGGCACTCGGGAGCGGAGCGTGCTGTTGCATGTATTTCTCTGCAGCCGCACGCTCCGCTCCTGAGTGCCGGCGGCAGTGCCGGGTATTAAGATGTGAGACTCGTCCGAGTTTCTCGCAGGTGTGATACCGGCCTTAAATAAAGACACACACTTCGAAATCTGCGTTAGGCCGGGGAGGTGGAGCTGCATATTGATTACTGTAAATGCACATAGATCTTTATTTTAAACACTATTATTCATATCGTCTCTGCAGCAAACGCTGCTGCAGGGAAGATATGAATCGCGGCTTCAGCACCAGTGGGGGGGACAGCGCTTAATGTAGCGCTGTCTCCTGCACGGCACACGGACTGCACACGGACAACGTCCGTGTGCGGTACGTGTTTTACACGGACCCATTGACTTTAATGGGTCCGTGTAATCCGTGCGCTCCCACGAACACTGACATGTCTCCGTGTTTGGCACACGGAGACACGGTCCGCAAAAAATCAATGTCATCTGCACAGATGCATTGATTTCAATGTGTCTACGTGTGTCAGTGTCTCCGCTAGCCACTGAGCCACTGACGTGTGAAACAGGCCTTAGGAGGTGCTGGTCAGTCTTTTTGTGTGTATGTATGTATGTATGTATATATATATATATATATATATATATATATATATATATATATATATATATATATATATATATATATATATATATATATATATATTTTATCCAGTGGTTTGTGAAAGTATTCACCCCCTTGGCATTTTTCGTGTTTTGATACCTCACAACATGGAATTTCCCTGTTTGTTTTTTTTTTTGCATCGCTTTATGTAAAGACCATGCCTACAACCGTAAACATTTGGTTTTCTTTTTATTGTAAAGCAAACAACAAATAGGACAAAAATACTGAAACCGTATCTATGGTGATTTTATATTTATTGTTACCGGTATATATTTTCTTATTTAGAATGCATCCTTGATAAAGGCTAATTAAGCCGAAATGTTGGGAAGTTTGCTTCTGCTAAAAAATTCTCTTCTGTTTATCCTTGGCTGTGAAATCCCGGATTTGAATTTGATGAAATAAACCTTTTTTTCAATTGCAACGTGACTTCCCTTCTTAGTGTGTGCCCGAGGTTACTGTATGAACATTATCTAGCTTCTTTTCTTCGGTGGCACCAACCTCATTTACTAAGTGCAAATCTAGACCTTTACTTCCAGTGTGCATAACTATTCACCCCTCTAAAGTAAAGGCTTTTTTTTTCTGCACCACTCTTCCATAAAGGTCATCTCTATGGAGTTTGTGGTTGCATGGACAGATACTCTAGTCTCTGCTTTTGATGATGTCCTCTCTTGGCAGGTTTGTTGTGTGTGGTACCATGTTCTTTCCATTTGATGATAATGGATTTGATGGTGCTCCGTAGGATAATCAGAGATTGGGATCTTTTTTTATATCCCAATCCTGACTTGTACTTCTCAACAACTTTGTCCCTGACTTGTTTGGAGATCTCCTTGGTCTTCATTGTGATGTTTGAAGATCTCCTTGGTCTTCATGGTGGTGTTAGGAGATCTCCTTGGTCTTCATGGTGGTGTTTGGAGATCTCATTGGTCTTCATGGTGGTGTTTGGAGATATCCTTCGTCTTCATGGTGGTGTTTGAAGATCTCCTTGGTCTTCATGGTGGTGTTTGGAGATCTCCTTGATCTTCATGGTGTTTGGTTAGTGGTGCCTCTTGTTAATGATTGTTGCCGCCTCTGTTGCTTTTCAGAAAAGGTAAAGTGTATATACTGACCGACATGTGACACTTAAATTGCGCACAGGTGGACGTCCACCAAAAGGGTTGAATACATATGCACATGGCAATTTTTAGTTATCTGACCCCATAAATTTAATTTATGCCTGTATTTTTCTCACGTCACCAACTTAGACTATTTAGTGCTGATGCATCACACACAAATCCGATTACAAAAATATTTAAACGCACGTTGCAATGTAACAAAATGGGTATAAAACCAAGGGAGAGGGGGTGAATACTTTCGCAAGCCACTGTAGGTTGAAGTGATGGGCCATCTATGCACTTTTTTCTTTTATCCCAGGGTTTTGTAGCTCTTGGATCTTTTTGTTTTTTTTCTAGAAAATTAAATCTACTGTATGTTCTGATTTCTATGAGCCCACATTTCTAGTGTCAATTGAACATTAGGGTATGTGTACTTGGTGGCTTGCGACGCTGGCGAAACCGCTGAGCTGTTCAAGGTTTTAAACGCAAGCAGTCGTTTTTCTGAAGCCTCTTCGCCAGCACTTCTGCCATATTTTAATGTGACTCCTTTGTCAGCATCTTTTTACTGTAATTTAAGCTATAACTAGTGGACGCCGCAGGCAGAATTAGCATGATACTTTTTTTTTCTTTCTTTTTTTAACATTCTTTCTTATTTTAACCTTATGTCACTTCTTTTAAAAGACGTGACAGAAGACGGACCATGTGCACAGCAATGTCATTTTGACGTGCTCATTTATTATGGTGGTTTTGTGACATCTGCGGGGGAGGAAAAAACACCGCAAAATCAGTCCACAAAATTTACCTCTTATTAAAATCAGTCCACAAAATTTACCTCTTATTAAAAAAATGAGAGGTAAATTGGGAAGTTGCTTCTTTGAAAAGATGAAACTGCCTCTTTTAATACAGACGGATTGTCCTACACTTAATTTGATTTCAATTGAATTTTTTTTTTCTCGCAGTCCCGTCTGTGCCGCGCGATCTGGAAAGAATATAAAAGTGAATTGTACCTTGTGCAACTGTTTATAGGCGATAAAACTATCATTTTCCATAACTGATAAGAATCAACTTCCGGTTTTGTATTCATGAAAGCTTTTCGATTCATCGTTCTTCCTCTTCACGTTCCGGAATCTCCATTCCATAACTGCAGATATCGGATATTAGACCAGTTCTGTGTGCAGAGTCCTATAGATCTTGTTTTATACAGAAAGTAGTTTCCACTTCTCTTTTCTACTTCTTCTCGCTCCGTGGGGAGGATACTTGTCACATGCACGCGGTGGATTATGGCGGCTCAATGATTATTTAGGATAATGCAGTACAGCGGTGAGTTGAATATTCATGAACCGCTCAGATCCTTCTGAAAAAAAACCCCCCAAAAACCTGAAAATTAAACTATTTAAATAGATTTAAGGTGATTGCTACCTTATTCAATTCTTCCTATATGCGGACCTGTCAATAAGTGAAGTTTGTTGCATATTCCTCTTTTTTTTTTGTGGGGGCAGACTGCTATATGACCCCTTCCTCTCACGTAAGTGAATATAAGTAGTCTTACTGTCCACCCCTTCATTTTTTTATTATTGCGCATTGCTTTAATAATATTGGGTTCAATGTAGAAGTGATCTCTAATTCTGACTGCAGAAAGTCAGATTTTTTTCTGCTATATTAAGGCTTGTGGACATCATTGAGGGGTGTTCTTGGCTGAGGACCCCTCTCTATGAGCCAGAACACAGCACCGCTATGTGCGAGAGGCTCCCGTTCTGGCAGACTTTACCCATCTTTGTATTACAGCAGTGGCTGCGGCTGCAGAACGTCAATGTCTGTCATTGCTTGGTGGCAGTTTTTTTTTTCCGCTGACAGCACACTGACACCATTATAATCTGTTGGACTGTTCACACGTCAAGATTTTTTATTTTTTTATGTCTGATGATCTGCATCCGCAAAAAAAGCACACACAAAAAAAAAAAAACTTGACCACTGATGAAAGTTAAGGCTATGCTCAGAGCGATGTTGCCATTTAAAAAGTACCTGTCACTTGCCACAAATATGTAATTGTTGTGGCGCAAATCTCGCTGTTCTCCTGAATTCGGCGTTGTTTTTCTTTTATTTCTGCTCCTCTCCAGTCCTGAGATATGGCCCTTTTTACCTTCGCATAAATCTAGTCTTTTTAGTCAACTGGGCGTGTTTCTCATGAAGTCTCCCAGACAGAAGAATTGAGGACCACGCCCACTTGACTTAGAAGACTAAATTTACCTACAAGGAAGAAAGGGACATATCCTGGAAAAGGAGAGGCGTAGAAGCAAAAGAACAACTACGACGGATTCAGGAGAACAGCGGCATTTACACCAACCCCCCAAAAATACAGATTTATGGGAAGTGACAGGTTTCCTATAAACGAGCAATGTAGTCTGAAAAATGGGCGAGACTAAAGCATGCTGTAAATTTTTAGCACATAGGCTAACACTGGTCAGTGTGCTGTGTACATGGATAGCACAACGCCCGAAAATCGAAAATAAATTAGAACATTTGAGCATAGCCGTAGGGCGAACCCTGTGGTTAGCTTATAACCACAATTGCTGATGATAATTAAGGGGTTATCTCCAATTGGAAAACCTATTTAGCCTTCTCATTGCAGATTATTTGATGTCTGTTTCAGATGTTTCTGATGTATAAAGATTAAAAATTAATTTTCACAGACTTTTGGGCGTATTTTTTTAAAATCACACACACACACACACACACACACACACACACACACACACACACACACACACACACACACACACACACACACACACACACACACACACACACACACACATATATATATATATAGCTTGAGGTGTAGACATAAAGGAAATCCAGGCTTTAAAGTTGAGTCTATTAGCGCCTAATCTGACCCTGATTCCAGCAATGTGTCACTTACTGGGCTGCCTGCTATACTTTTGATAAAATCACAGTTAATAAATAAAAGCAAAGCATAAGTGGCATTTTTCAGCTTTTCTCCTGATTTTCAATGCATTTTTTGTAATCCTCAGAAGAATATGAAATTTGGTGCAGCCTTGCTATGCAGGGAATGCAGCGTTTTACAGCTCCATGACACGCATGGTGACCATGAATGTTATCCTCCCCTTTCTGTGCCTAAGGCCCAACTGCAGCATTCTCTGGACTGAGAAGAAGGAGAAAACTTGGCTCTATAGACGCTTTCTACCGAGTAAAGTGACATGTTGCTTAAAATGAATTGTACATTTAGTGCTTTGTGGGCTGAAAGCCAACATAGCTGGACACCAGCGTTGTCTCCAGAAGAAGAAACCCAATCCGGACCCTCCACCCACCCAAACAGCGTTATTGGTATGCGGCAAACAAACAATGACCTCACAGAGCTCGGAGATGTGGGCCTGCAGAACGATTCTAGCATGACAGGCATTTTAACTCTTTTCTTTTAGCTTTGTGTTCTTCTTCTGTCATTGAAACCATTTCTAGAATATCGATGGGATTTGTCTTGAGAATCCAACCACCAATCCCAAGAGTGGAGATGCCAAGTCCTCTAATTCTGGGGAAACGTCAGCTTCACGTGGTCCAGTAAAGTCTATATAATGTAGAAAGACCTCACACGGGTAACATTCCTAGTGAGGACGTAAAGCCTAAGGAGTGTTCTCCAGATGGGCTACCTTACTGTTGGACCAGCCATCATCTCTTCCAGGATTGTGGTGGCCCCTGTGATCCTAATTAATGCCGCTCATTAAAAATCCCTTTTAATAGGAAGACCCCCTGTTCCTCAGTGGAGACTTATGAGTGACTGAGACAGGTTAGCAATGGGTGATGGTCACAATAGTTGGACCCCCACCAATAATTGGTGGAGAATGGTTGAACTTGATGGACCTAGGTCTTGTTTCAACCTTTGTAATAACCTAACATTAATCACTCAACCAGTGAAGGCTTTAGTCCAAGAAAACCCCTTTCAGATCTTGGGTGCAAGGGGCACTTTTTTTTTTTTCTTTTTGGATCAATCCCCTCAAAATCAGTTTGGCTCCATATTATGTCCCACATCAAGGAGCAGATCCCCTTATAATTTTGATAGTCCATCCCCTGTAGGCCTCATTCAGAAGTTCTTGAAAAATACGGATAGAACCCATTATACTCTCAAAGGCTGTTTGTATGCCGACATTGTCTTCTCGTGCTAACAGAGTGTCTTTGGCGTGCTCAAAAAATATATTGGAGTCCCCGCGGCTTCATGTCTCGCGGCTGTTCAACAGCCACCACACATGGAGGGATTGCAAAGCAAACAGGTAATCCCTACATGTGTTGCAGGGAACAACCGCAAGACATGCAGGTGCGGGCACTCAAATGTATTTTTCGAGCACGACGAAGATAACACCTTATTTATTAATTGGCCATCTGTTTTTTTGCTTACTGGATCATTTTCAAATTAAAGAAAAACTGATGACTGTTTGGCAGATCTGTTTCCCATAGACGTCAAAATGTTAAAAAAAAAAACCAAAAAAAAAAAACCATTGACTTCATTTGCTTTACAAAAAAAGTTGTCTGCACATCTTTTTTATTAACAGATTGCTGCTGGATCCGTTCTAAGGGATGGTTACTGGACGTGCGAACTTAGCCTAAATGTTAATTAGTAATCGATTTATTAATTATTCTACTTGGGACGATAAACTTAATTTGCCACAAATAACTAGGCAATGTAAGTAAATTTGACTTTTTTTTTTTCAAGACTCCTGTAGGTCACTTTTTTTTTTTTTTTTAAATTTAAAGACTCTTTTTAAAACTTATAAGGTTAAATTAAAAATTGTCAAAATAATGTCCTTGGCTCGCTCCATTGTGCGCTATTTGCTTTCATGATATATTTTAGAACACTATAATTGGTGACATGTTGGGGAAACCTTTTGCTCCATTTCCTACAGAGAAGACGGATGGTTCATTCATTGGGACTGGCGATGATAGCAGAGCGCTTCACTAGGCGGACTGTAAACGGGGCGACCCCTGTTCTTTTCACTTTGATCGGTGGGGTCCAAGTCATGAGACCCCCCTACACATGTCCTGAGCTTAGGAGATATACAGTATGTCAGTGATTGGACAACCCATTTTAAGAGTCTGATTATTATTTTTTTCTTCTTTCCCAGAAACAGTGCCCCTCTTGTTCATAGGCTGCGTATGGTACTGCAGGTCAATGGTTCCGGTGAATGGAGTTGCGTCGCAATAAGACACAACCTTTACACAGGATTTATTTGACTCTTCCACAATCCCATTAAATGCAAAAAAAAACAGGACTCTCTAACAATATTTTGGGAAATTTCTCCGAATAGAATTCCCTAATATTTTTTTTTTTTTAAATTGGATGCAACTCTGAGTCTTGCTGTGAATGTAATGGTTCTTATAAGGGTAGAGCTGAGGATTATAGACAGTCGAGACCACATTAGATATTACCGTCAGTTACCCCCGTCCCCCCGTAATGCCGACCTTTTATCCCTGGTACATGATCGTCTTGTTTGGTAACAATCACACTCAATTTCATCCTTTCTCTGATTTTCCATGCTGCTGCCCTTGCGGTATGCTTCGTCTGAGATCTGGAGAAATATTAGCTAAGGGCATAGAATGACAATGTTCTTTAATATTTCACTGTTGCTTGTACGATAAGCTCTGAAAGAGAAAGCCTGTAGATTTTGGAACAACACTTTTGTGTACCTTGGAAAGTGGCTGTAGGCGAGGCCAAGACAAACACTGTTCCTGTTTAGTGATCTAAATTTAAGCATCGGCTCCATATAGGTCTTTTCAGTTTATAATCTAACTTTGCTAACCTCGCTCTAATTTTCCAGACTTGTTACCTTAACTCACTTTAACTTTTTTTTGTAAAGTGCCCTCCAACCACCCCCTTAAAAAAAAAAAAAAAAAAAAAGGAAAAAAAATGTAGAAAGGTGTTCTACTTTAGAGACCATTGGAGAAAGCCAAGCTAGTCGAGGGGGCCATATGTACATTATTCGCATATTTTATTTATTTTTTTCAGAGAGGACCTTTCACCAGGACAAAATTGTCCAGTTTTTTCTGTTAATTTATTTCTCTCCTTGACTTTTCCATTTTTTTTTTTTTTAGGGTAATTCACCATATGTTTTCCCAAATATGGGCCTTTTTATTTTATTTTTTTATGGTCTTTACCTAGGGGGCGTTTCTCATATCCTAATAGACACACCCCAGAGGATCCAGGGAACCACTCCCCCTTGCTAAAGGCCATGAAAGTATAAAAAGAGCCATATCTCTGGAACTGTTACAGGGAAAAAAAATAAATTGATTATTCAGGGGAGCAACGGAAATATAATAAGAGCAAACACCAGCCTCTTTTGAGAACATCTCTCTCTCTCTCTGGAGGACCTATTCTGTCCTGCATTACACAGGCAGCCCAATGTTTTGATTAAGTTCTGTGTAATGCCTAATTTCTCCTGGAGTGGTGCTGCAGTGTAATTGAACCTTTCCAGCCCCATAAACCCATAGATTACAGCTCATCACTAGTTGTCTCGGCACAGGGGCTCTTTGTGACTATCTGATTGTCAAGAGACCTTCATAACTGGTAGGGATCATTCAATGTGGACGATCACTTTTAGGTTCAAGTGTAGAATCTAACCCGAAAGCGACTAATTTTTGCTTGGATTCTGGGCTCTCTTTGGTCGAAAAAAATACAAAATTTATATCTAAATAGTATAATTACAAAGGTACCAAATTAAAGGCATTTAATTGCAATGCTGCATACTGTAGTTTCAATAGGGGGTCACGCCTACGAAACATCCAGGTGTGTCGTCCCTTGCTAATCTACTCTGTGCGGTGTCTCATGCTGAGAATGGATTGCCAATTTATGGAATTGTATTTTTATACTTTTTTTTTTTTTTTTGTACCATGGTGTGATATGGCGTTGATAAGTATTTTACTCACTTAAATAACCTCATCGTATTCTGTAGCGCTTTACAGATGTCATCACTGTCCCCATTGGGGCTCACAATCTACATTCCCTACCAGAGTGTTTTCGAAGTGCGGGAGGAAACCAGAGAAGTCGATAGAAACCCACGCAAACACGGTGAGAACATGCAAGTTCCTTGCAGATGTTGTCCTTGGTGGGATTTTCACCCAAGACCCCAGCACTGTAAAGCAACAGTGCTAACCACTGAGCCACCGTGCAGCCCCATGGCAGAAATAAATACACAGAAAAAGAATTTCTTTGCCGGTTCATTGCTGTCCCTATGTGATTGTCTGTAAACTCCTCCGTGCTCCTGCAGCTGGTATGTGTGAGCTAAAAAAGGAATGAAGAGCAGCTGTGCTGTGTATGGGAGACATTACTGCGGCTTGTCTCTTCTCACCAGCTCAGAATCAACTGCAAATTAGCGATAGAGCCCATAGAAGGGTAAACTGGTGAAAATGCGGGATGCAAGTGGTATGAGTGTTATTCCTTTTGTATACACACAGGACAGTTTATTCTGAAAAGTTACTTGAAACTAAGATTAACCTTTAAATAAAAGGTATGTTTGGGGGGTTTAATTGCATTTTTCATGCACCGCTTCTCTTTTCCTTTGTAAAAATGTTATTTTTGGGTGTGTGGCTATTAATGTGCTTTGATTGATACCACTGTGCCAACCTAATATTTTGATTCCAAAGTGACATGCCATCACCCTCTATAGTGGAGGAACCCCTTTTAAATCTTTGTTTTGTTTGTGCTTCAGCTCTGTAGTACAGCTATTTTGTCTGTCACTTAGCTTTGCTTTTGTATTGTCCATTTATTCCAAGGTGTATTGGAATAAATGGACAGTAGTATTCTATTTACGGAGTTCGGTAGAGCCCCTCGGGGCTGGAAAATCCTTTTAAAACTTATTTAAGATGTCAATGTGTATTTCAATGTAATAACATCCCAGTATTCTGTTATACCTCTTTTATTCAGGTGTAATGAGATTATATTTAGTAGTGTCTGACATTTAACAGATTCTTTATGCACTAAAAACGATTCCTAATTCTCTGTGCCCGTGGGATCTGTAACTGGACTTATATTAGTTGTCATCTAATTTTCCCATAAGCCGATGTAACCAACTGAATAAAATTTGCAGAATGTTTTTATATTCAGTTTTATGAGAAAATTCTCTATAAATGGGCTGTCTCGGACGTTTGTCCTGGCCGTTATGACATCATAGAAGTGATCAATATCCGTGACCATTATGTTCCTTAAAATAAATATCAAGATTAGCAGCTGCCAAGGCAAACAGGATCATGGGGTGCATTAACAGAGGTCTGGATACACATGATGAGAGCATTATACTGCCTCTGTACAAATCCCTAGTTAGACCGCACATGGAGTACTGTGTTCAGTTTTGGGCACCGGTGCTCAGGAAGGATATAATGGAACTAGAGAGAGTACAAAGGAGGGCAACAAAATTAATAAAGGGGATGGGAGAACTACAATACCCAGATAGATTAGCGAAATTAAGATTATTTAGTCTAGAAAAAAGACGACTGAGGGGGCGATCTAATAACCATGTATAAGTATATAAGGGGACAATACAAATATCTCGCTGAGGATCTGTTTATACCAAGGAAGGTGACGGGCACAAGGGGGCATTCTTTGCGTCTGGAGGAGAGAAGGTTTTTCCACCAACATAGAAGAGGATTCTTTACTGTTAGGGCGGTGAGAATCTGGAATTGCTTGCCTGAGGAGGTGGTGATGGCGAACTCAGTCGAGGGGTTCAAGAGAGGCCTGGATGTCTTCCTGGAGCAGAACAATATTGTATCATACAATTATTAGGTTCTGTAGAAGGACGTAGATCTGGGGATTAATTATGATGGAATATAGGCTGAACTGGATGGACAAATGTCTTTTTTCGGCCTTACTAACTATGTTACTATATTGCAGTTCATTGCATGGCGGAAGAATGCCAAATGAACTTTCACCTATACCAAAGGGCGTAACCCCACTGCTCAGAAACTAAAGGCCTATCCTAGCAGTGTGCCACAACACTGTTAGCTGGTAATACCCT
Organism: Ranitomeya imitator; assembly: GCF_032444005.1. Classification (NCBI taxonomy): domain Eukaryota; kingdom Metazoa; phylum Chordata; class Amphibia; order Anura; family Dendrobatidae; genus Ranitomeya; species Ranitomeya imitator. The sequence continues at coordinate 43,042,137 of NC_091287.1, read as the reverse complement.
TCTTGGTTCTGGCAATGAAATTCTTAATTTTAAGTCACTATACTTTTTTAATAGGACCAGTGAATCCTAGCAGCACTGTGGCGTTGTGGTTAGCACTGTAACCCCATTGGGGACAATGATGATGATATTGTCTATAAGCTGATGTAAAATATAATGGTGCTTTAAAAGTTTGTAAAATTATACTAAATAGTAAATCAGGTCACAATACGATGGGAACAGCAATGAATAATAGAATAATAAGCTTTTTGGGGAGATCTGAGGTGGGGTTTAAACTTTCCCTTTTTTATACAGTATGAGCTCCCACATAGCCCCCTATGTGCAGTAAAAGCCCCCCACATAGTCCACTATGTACCGCATATCCCTATATTCAGTTAGAGCCCTCACATAGCCCCCTATATACATGTACACATACATACATGCATACATACATACAACACAACTCCTGTTCCTCCAGTCTCCGGTGCACTGACGCTCCGCACAGCAGACGCGATGTAGTGATGTCATTGCGTCTGCTGCCTGAGTAACACGCTAATTGGTGGAAGATGGAACCAACAGCTCCGTCCTCCACAAATGTATTCTCCGCTAGCTGCATCCTAAGGACGGGGGCGGCACAGGGAAGATGCGGGACGTGGGCTACTGTTTTTCAGCCCTATGGTTGTCTTGGTCAACGCGTGGTGGACAGGAACAGCCAAGACTTCTCGCGTCCTGCGCCTATTCTTTGGATTGCATTACGCAGGACAATTTGATTAATCCCCTATACCAATAATTTTAAGCGAGCCCTAAAAACGCATTACTTTAGACGGACCTCTCGCCCCACCCCACTTATCTATAATCTAACTATTGTGTGGACAACTTTTGTGTTTGTCCACACAAAATTTTCTTCCAAAATCAGGACCCTTGTAGCATCTGTTCACCCAACCCTCCGCTCACTTATTAGCCCTCTGTGTCTGTACCTGTTCTGATACTGGCTGGTGACCGGATTGTGCAGCGTTGTGAATCCCCCTATGTATTTTATTGATGGCTGGACTTCACGGTATTATACAAGCATTTTTTTTACACTATCACACTTCTCCTTTTCTAGGAGTGGAGTCTATGTAATGAATGCATGTAATATATTAAAACCTGAAGAAAAAAAAATCACGATTTTGTCTTGAATGTTTCCCACATTTTTGTTAATTTGCAACAAGTCAAACAAGACCGTGCAGAAGATAAGTGGCATATCATTAAGAGCAGCCTCCACCACTACTCTCCAAACATCTTGCGGAGTGGTCGGTGGTGTTTGGGGGGCTCGTCTGCTGTCGTTTCTCCGATGTCTGGAGACAGGGAGTCTGGGTGGGTTTGTTCTTCCTAACAAACTGTCTGCTCGCGGCCTCACATACTGTCCAGAAGGAGATTTTCAAAAGCTTTTGTTTATCCTAAGAGAAGACAACATCAGATTTACAGGCCGGTATTGAAAACACTGTGGTCCAGATGTAACAATTAATGATCATTTTCCGGCGCGGTTACAGCACCCTGGAATGCGGGAAGCCTCCGCAATAATGAATTACATACAACGTCAGATCATGGCCCATGTATCAGTGAATAATCCTCTGCAGTCTCTCGCTCACATTAACGTTACACTGCTGGAATCAAATTTATTTCCTACTTCCATTTGTATTTTTTTGGACATTCGCAGTGAATTCCTACGAATTTCAATTTTAAGATTCGGACACTCCCAAAATAATAATTTGTCTCATTCCCTCGCGAGGCTTCCTAGTATCGCTGATATGACTGCTCGCCTGACTCCGTGTAAGTGCTGGAACGATAATACAGTTGGGACGAAAGTATTGGGACGTCCCCACGTTACGTCTACAGGAGCTTTTATCATATCCTGGTCATTTTGTCATGGCCTGTTTTGTAGTTGTTTGGTCAGCGCTCCAGGGGTTAAGGCTGGCAACCTCTCTCTGGCTTGGGGAGGGCCTTTTATAGCCTTTGTAGGGCCCTGCTCCTGGTCAGTTATACTTTTGTCCTCGGCTGAGTTAGTTGACCCCTATGTGCCTTGTGCCTGTGTTCTTGTATTATCTTTTGGTTTTGACCCGGTCTGTTTCTCTGTTGTGGTTTTGTCTGCTGATTTGGTACTGTCTGCTGATATTTGTCTGGTTGCTGACTCCTGTGTGATCTGAGACTACCCGTTCTGTCTGTCCCTTCGGTACTGTTGTTTGCCTCTCTCGGTTTCTGACACATTGGCCTGTCCCTGACAACTCTCCCCGCTTCTGGTGCTCATACGAGGCGGTCCTTAACTCGGTCTCTCAGGGGTCCTGTCGGTCTCCGCCGTATCCCGCTATCATCTCCAGGTACCTAGCGGTCGGCTCTGCCCTGGTCCCTCCTCCCTACGGTCACATGCCGCAGGTCCTGTACATTGGCAGTTGCGTGCCGTCCTGGACACCGTGAGCCCCGCTTGCCTGTACTTCACAGAAGACTTACTCCCCAGGGGGTATCAGGTACGCGGCTGCTGCCATATTTTCTGATTAAGATTTCACTTCAATATAACTCCAGGTTGTTTAAAATGACTTAATAGCCACTTACCGGTGACTTGGAAGCTGTGATATGGGGTGGTGCCTGACGGGGTCAAGAGCAGGTGGCCCCAAGTGTTTTATTTCCAATATCCCTCTTTCCCACTACTGTCAATCCCATCTCTTTGAATTTAGTAGAAAGAAGCATGACTGAAATTACATGTGTAACAGCAGAGAAGTGAAAAGTTACATGCATGATCTCGTAAATCTTAATTTTCCCCAGTGCTTTGAACATGCGACCAATGTGTGTCAACGTAAGACACCATAAACGAGAATAAATATATAAAATTTAGCAACCTGATTAAACTTTTTTTTTTATTTTATTTTGTAATACATTAGGTTTAATTTTTATGCATTTTATTTTCTACTAGCTGAAGAGCCCGGCGTTGCCTGGGCATAGTAAATATCTGTGGTTAGTTATAGCACGTCACTTCTCTTATTTTCCCATCACGCCTCTCATTTTCCCAATCACATCTTTAATTTTCCCCCTCACATCTCTCATTTTCTCCCTCACACCTCTCATTTTCTCCCTCACTCCTCTCATTCCCCCCTAACACTTGTCATTTCGACCTCACATCTGTCATTTTCCGATCACTACACTATTTTCCCTCACTCCTCTCATTTTGCATTCACACCTTTTCATTTTCACCTCACACCTCTCATTTTCACCTCAGTATATACATGTTTGTCATCTCCCTTATATATAGTATACACCTGTATTTCATCTCCTGTATATAGTATATACCTGTATGTCATCTCCCCTGTATATAGTATATACCTGCTGTGTCATCTCCCCTGTATATAGTATATACCTGTATGTCATCTCCTCCTATATATAGTATATACCTGTATGTCATCTCCTCCTATATATAGTATATACCTGTATGTCATCTCCTTCTATATATAGTATATACCTGTATGTAATCTCCTCCTGTATATAGTATATACCTGTGTGTCATCTCCTCCTATATATAGTATATACCTGTATGTCATCTCCTTCTATATATAGTATATACCTGTATGTCATCTCCTCCTGTATATAGTATATACCTGTGTGTCATCTCCCCTGCATACAGTATATATCTGTGTGTCATCTCCTCCTGTATATAGTATATACCTGTAGGTAATCTGCTCCTGTATATAGTATATACCTGTGTCATCTCCTCCTGTATATAGTATATACCTGTATGTCATCTCCTCCTGTATATAGCATATACCTGTATGTCATCTCCTCCTGTATATAGCATATACCTGTATGTCATCTCCTCCTGTATATAGTATATACCTGTAGGTAATCTGCTCCTGTATATAGTATATACCTGTGTGTCATCTCCTCCTGTATATAGTATATACCTGTATGTCATCTCCTCCTGTATATAGTATGTACCTGTATGTCATCTCCTCCTCTATATAGTATATACCTGTGTGTCATCTCTCCTGTATATAGTATATATCTGTGTCATCTCCCCTGTATATAGTATATACCTGTGTGATCTCCTGTATTAGACCTCGTTAACACGTTATTTGCTCAGTATTTTTACCTCAGTATTTGTAAGATAAATTAGCAGCCTGATAAATCCCCAGCCAACAAGAAGCCCTCCCCCTGGCAGTATATATTAGCTCACACATACACATAATAGACAGGTCATGTGACTGACAGCTGCCGTATTTCCTATATGGTACATTTGTTGCTCTTGTAGTTTGTCTGCTTATTAATCAGATTTTTATTTTTGAAGGCTAATACCAGACTTGTGTGTGTTTTAGGGCGAGTTTCGTTTGTCAAGTTGTGTGTGTTGAGTTGTGTGTGGCGACATGCATGTAGCGACTTTTGTGAGCTGAGTTTTGTGTGGCAACATGCGTGTAGCAACTTTTTGTGTGTCGAGTTGCATGTGACAGGTTAGTGTAGCAAGTTGTGTGCAGCAAGTTTTGCGCATGGCGAGTTTTGCGCGTGGTGAGTTTTATATCTGGTGCCTTTTGAGTATGTGTAAGTTTTGTGTGAGGCAACTTTTGCATGTGTTGCAAATTTTGTGCATGTGGCAATTTTTCCGCGTGTGCAAGTTTTGCGTGTGGTGAGTTTTCCATGAGGTGAGTTTTGCACTTGTGGCGAGTTTTGCGTGAGCCTAGTTTTTGCATGTGGCGAGTTTTGCGCGTGGCGAGTTTTGAGCGGCGACTTTTGTGTTTCGACTTTTATGTGGCGAGGTTGGTGTATGTGTGGTGAAATGTGTGCTGAGGGTGGTATATGTGTTCAAGCACGTGGTAGTGTGTGGCGCATTTTGTGTGTGTGTTCATATCCCCGTGTGTGGTGAGTATCCCATGTCGGGGCCCCACCTTAGCAACTGATCGGTATATACTCTTTTGCGCCATCGCTCTCATTCTTTAAGTCCCCCTTGTTCACATCTGGCAGCTGTCAATTTTCCTCCAACACTTTTCCTTTCACTTTTTTCCCCATTATGTAGATAGGGGCAAAATTGTTTGGTGAATTGGAACGCGCGGGGTTAAAATTTCGCATCACAACATAGCCTATGACGCTCTTGGGGTCCAGACGTGTGACTGTGCAAAATTTTGTGGCTGTAGCTGCGACGGTGCAGATGCCAATCCCGGACATACACACACACACACACACATTCAGCTTTATGTAGTAGATTTTTTTTTTTTTCATGAGATCTCAGAAAAATATAAAGGAAAAAATTAGCACAAAGTGCCACTAAAATATTTTTTACACAGTTGTATTAAATGGAGTATAAGAGTATGTGTTTTTGTTTGTTTGTTTGTTTTTTAAACTAGCCATTGCTTTATTTTTTTTCAACTATATTCTTTTATATTTATTTTATACCATACAATTTTATACATACTATACAATTTTTCAAATTTTAAGCTGCGTCTTACAGTACCAGCAAAGGCGTTGAGATTTCAGAAATCTCATGCACACACGTTGTTTTTTTTTTTTTTTTACTGATTTAGTCACTCCTTTCAGCTTTTTCAACGTATTTGCAGTGTTTTTTTGACCTATAGGAAACCATAGGTGTAAGTGCAAAAATGCAGAAAAAAATGCAGGGAACAGTTTTTGCTGCATTTTTGGTGCAAAAACCTAAGTAAGTTGCATCAGGCTTTCTTTGGGCCACTATACTTTTTCAACATGCACAACAGACAAGAAAATCGCAGCAAAACCTTCTTTTTGTAAGCAACTTCTTTACTGCCAAGAAAGCAGGTTTTGCCTGCAGAAATAAAACTCTGCAAAAATGCAACATATGAACATAGCCTAAGACTATGTTCACATGTTGAATTTTTGGTTATTTTTTTTTTTCTGCAGATCTTCTGCATCTAATGCAAGTCTATAGGAAAAATTAGTCCAGAATACTCAGCGGTCCGTAAGAGAAATTGGCATGCTGCGCACTGCAGGTCCGTTTACGCTGAGTAAAATAAAAGCACAGTAGACAAAAGATTTCAATAAATCCCATCCACTTTGCTGGAACTGTAAAACACCACAAAAATACGCAGCTTTAAAAACTCATCGTGAGAACAGAGCATAAGGCTATAAAAGAAACATTGGGGGACAATTTCAACATTATAATATATTGGGGTTTTTTATCGTTGACTTACCTTTTAACTGGCGCTTGCTTATTATCTTCAGTTACAGGACAAATGCAGCCACAATGCTTCATTGTAGACCTGAGCTGAGTCTGCTAAAATCCAGTTTTTCTTGCACCTTCCCGCCGATCATAGGATTTAAATGAGGAAGCATTATTACCTGAACTGTATACACATTTATTCCCTACTGTTTGTACAGCGATCAAGAAGGCAGAGCAGGTAATGAACCGTATCTGCCTCCTTTATGGGGAGTCCAGGCCAGCTGTCTCCAACAGCGACTCTAAGCTCAAGTGATCAAGCATAATCTGAAACATCCAAACATAATTCGCAAGTACAGTCATGGCCAAAAGTATTGACACCCCTGCAATTCTGTCAGATAATACTCAGTTTCTTCCTGAAAATGATTGCAAACACAAATTATTTGGTATTATCTTCATTTAATTTGTCTTAAATGAAACAACACAAAAGAGAATGAAGCAAAAAGCAAAACATTGATCATTTCACACAAAACTCTAAAAATGGGCCAGACAAAAGTATTGGCACCCTCAGCCAAAATAACTGCGAACAACCGTGTCCGGTAACCATCAATGAGTTTCTTACAATGCTCTGCTGGAATTTTAGGCCATTCTTCTTTGGCAAACTGCTCCAGGTCCCTGATATTTGAAGGGTGCCTTCTCCAAACTGCCATTTTTAGATCTCTCCACAGGTGTTCTATGGGATTCAGGTCTGGACTCATTGCTGGCCACCTTAGAAGTCTCCAGTGCTTTCTCTCAAACCATTTTCTAGTGCTTTTTGAATTGTGTTTTGGGTCATTGTCCTGCTGGAAGACCCATGACCTCTGAGGGAGACCCAGCTTTCTCACACTGGGCCCTACATTATGCTGCAAAATTTGTTGGTAGTCTTCAGACTTCATAATGCCATGCACACGGTCAAGCAGTCCAGTGCCAGAGGCAGCAAAGCAACCCCAAAACATCAGGGAACCTCCGCCATGTTTGACTGTAGGGACCGTGTTCTTTTCTTTGAATGCCTCTTTTTTCTCCTGTAAACTCTATGTTGATGCCTTTGCCCAAAAAGCTCTACTTTTGTCTCATCTGACCAGAGAATATTCTTCCAAAACATTTTAGGCTTTTTCAGGTAAGTTTTGGCAAACTCCAACCTGGCTGTTTTATGTCTCGGGGTAAGAAGTGGGGTCTTCCTGGGTCTCCTACCATACAGTCCCTTTTCATTCAGATGCCGACGGATAGTACAGGTGGACACTGTTGTACCCTCGGACTGCAGGGCAGCTTGAACTTGTTTGGATGTTAGTCAAGGTTCTTTATCCAACATCCGCACAATCTTGCGTTGAAATCTCTTGTCAATTTTTCTTTTCCGTCCACATCTAGGGAGGTTAGCCACAGTGCCATGGGCTTTAAACTTCTTGATGACACTGCGCACGGTAGACACAGGAACATTCAGGTCTTTGGAGATGGACTTGTAGCCTTGAGATTGCTCATGCTTCCTCACAATTTGGTTTCTCAAGTCCTCAGACAGTTCTTTAGTCTTCTTTCTTTTCTCCATGCTCAATGTGGTACACACAAGGACACAGGACAGAGGTTGAGTCAACTTTAATCCATGTCAACTGGCTGCAAGTGTGATTTAGTTATTGCCAATACCTGTTAGGTGCCACAGGTAAGTTACAGGTGCTGTTAATTACACAAATTAGAGAAGCATCACATGATTTTTCGAACAATGCCAATACTTTTGTCCACCCCCTTTTTTATGTTTGGTGTGGAAGTATATCCAATTTGGATTTAGGACAATTCTCTTTGTGTTTTTTCATTTAAGACAAAGTAAATGAAGATAATAATACCAAAGAATTTGTGTTTGCAATCATTTTCAGGAAGACAATGAGTATTATCTGACAGAATTGCAGGGGTGTCAATACTTTTGGCCATGACTGTACATAAATTGGTTGTCCCAATAGGACTACCCTTATCCATATGACCTATTAAATGCATTAAACAGTTGTCTTCCTGCTGTAGATGGTGGAGTCTTCTTGACATTTTCCGCCTTTTAGTTGTAGAATTTTAAGGAAGTTCTCTTTCGTCTTTGTAGACGACCTTTCTGATGCCCCTCGCTGACTTTTCGCATTTCCTAGGATTAGTTATGATCAGTAACGTTGTTACCTAAGTGGGAAATGTGTTCCTTTTAATTTACTTTGTGATATATTCTATAATATGTTGTGTTGAATTTGTTTTGTTTTTTTCACTTTCAAGATCCTCTCTAATCGCACATACCAATCTTACTGTTAAATGTCAAGAAAATAACTGAAAATGTCAAATGCGAAGGAGAATGTGTAAAAAGAAGGATGGGGATCAGTGGAGCGGGGCAGGATGTTATTCTTGCGCGTCCTTAGTGTAGGAATATACAGGGTAATTCTTTATTTCTTGAGATGTAAGGAAGAATGCGTATTACATCAATGCTCTCTGTTGTCTTACCGCCTGGAAAATGTTGCTTAATTGTGCATGAAACTGCCTTACTGACATTTATATGGTAAATTTGACATACTTAATTTGATATAAAAAAATATATAATTTAACAATAAAGGAAGCCGAAATGTGATAATGGAGGAAATGTGGGACAGCGGCGCCATGGAGGAAGTGTGGGACAACAGCGCCATGGAGGAAGTGTGGAACAACGGCGCCATGGAGGAAACGTGGGACAGCGGCACCATGGAAGAAATGTGGGACAGCGGCGCCATGGAGGAAGTGTGGGACAACGGCGCCATGGAGGAAGTGTGGGACAACGGCGCCATGGAGGAAGTGTGGGACAGCGGCGCCATGGAGAAAACGTGGGACAGCGGCGCCATGGAGGAAACGTGGGACAGCGGCGCCATGAAGACCTAATGTAGCTGGACTCGTTTTATGAGAAATGGCTTCAGCGAAACAATAAATTAAAAAGTGATGATATATAATGCTGGCGACTAGGGATGAGTGAACTGAAACTTAAAAGCTTGGGGTTCATACTGGGCAGTTAGTGTACGTCGCTAAATGCCAAAATATGACTTCTCCAGGAAATCCATTGCAGAGAGAGATTTTTTTTTTTTTTTGCCAAATCTAAAGTTTAGGTCTCCATTATTTTCAATGGTGTTCAGGTAGAGTCTTAGTACCCGAACCGAACTTTGGACTAAAGTGGAGGTCAGGTACCAGACCCCGATCTTCCATAGGTCCGCTCATCCCTACTGGTGACCTTTTAGGTATAAAGGAGCCATTGGAATCTCTTGGACATCAGCGCCTGGGTGTGACTACTATTTTTGCACCCCCTAATATCACTTCACTGGATACTTGGTTTGTAATTGAGCAGTATTGGATTTCTGCTGCCAAAACCTGTTTAATCTCTTAAGGGCGCTTTAATCACAAAACCTTGCACATCCTTACGTACATGCGCCGTTAATTTACATGCGCATGTACAATACCATCCCTAGCCTCATCGGAGCCAGAAGCATCTGCTCAGTGTAAGAGGCCCAGGGAATTCTGTGCTCGCAGCGGGGATCAGAAGATGCAACGAGGACCGGACATGTGATGGTGAGGAGACAGAGAAGTGAGCAGTAAGGTGAGTACCAATTTTCTCTATCCCCATGATGGCACCATGGAGAGAGGGGTCCGCCCCCAGGGACAGGAAACCTACAGATGAAAAAGGGCGTACCTCTCTCCCACATCAGTTGGTTTCCTGTCCCTGACGGGGAACCTACAGCACGTACCTGAAGGATTCTTCGTGGGATTCCAGGGAGCTGGCCGGTCGGTTCCTAACAGGGGGCGCCCTGTCATGGCTGGTTACAGCGGGTTTTCTCCCCCCTTTTATTCCAACCCTGAAGCACCACCGCTGGGGTCGGCGGGCCCTGTGGGTGAGTGTGCCAGGGGAAGGCAGTGAAGAGGTTCCAGCCTGCCTTCCCCGTGGAAAAAAAAAAGGGGGAGGAAGGAGGCAGGTGACGGCGGTCACCGATTCAGCCTCTGTACCGCTAGTCGGTACATGGAGGTAGCGGTGGCTATCTTTCCATGGCGGGCGCAGGAGCGCTAGAGCAGAAAGCGCCCTACAGCACCGCCGATCACCGCCGCCCAAACCGGAAGTGCGGGGCAGGCGGAACGAGAGAACGCGCGCACAGGCGTCCCCAATAATATCTTCCCTATAGGATGCCTGTGCCGCGAACCGGAAGTGACGCGCGCGCCTGCGCAGATGGTCGCTTCTGCCGGCGGCAGATTCAAAAACAGCGTTCCCTAAGGAGTAAGCGTGGAAATCCCCTCTTTGCTAAAAAAATTGCAGAGTGGAGCCACTATGAGTGGTAGAGAGGAGCAAGAGGCACAGGAGTGTGCACAACTGTCACCTGAGCAATTACAGGTGCAGCGGCACCCGCGCTCACAGCATCAGCGGAAGGGAAATGCTTCGTCCCAGCAGCGCAGCAGCAGTAGTCGCTCAGGGTCACAACGCAGCCAAGTCTCTGGGAAATCTACACGACCGGCGACAAATCCAGTGGATGTAGTCCCGAGGCCAGAGACGGTATCTCTCATTCACAAAGGGTGAGTGATCTACGTGAAAGTAATAATGTAATACGAGATTACTTTTTCTTCTAGGGAAGGAAGTGTACAACTAAATCAAAGCACAAAGTTTGTGCGATATGTTCGGAAGAACTACCTTCCTCCTGGGAAAAAAAGCTATGCGGGTCTTGCATAGAAAAAAACATTCAGGAAGAGTCCCCGGCGTTCGCATCAGACCTGAAAACATTAATAAAAAATCAGGTGGAGAGTGCCCTCAAAGGCATTAAAATTCCGAAGGAAAAACGTAGATCATGTCATAAGTCTCCTGAACCCAGCATAAACGAATCAGAAAGTGAAACATCTGACCCTAATGATTCATCAACATCCGAGACCTCTTCACTATCGTCAGAAGGGGGACACAGTTGCTTTCCCATCGAAGAGACAGACGCACTGGTAAAGGCCATTAGAACAACCATGGGTCTGGTAGATGAACGTCCCAAAAGAACAGCACAGGACATAATGTTCAGCGGATTAGAACAGAAGAAAAGAAGGGTATTCCTGATAAATGAGAAGATTCATTCTTTAATCAAGAAAGAATGGAAAAAACCGGATAAAAAAGTTCTCTTGACTCCCAAGAGAAAATACCCGTTCGACGACCCAGCCTGCTCATCCTGGAGCAAGGCACCCAAACTGGATGTGGCCATAGCAAAGGCCTCCAAAAAGTTTGCCCTGCCCTTCGAGGACATGGGCACTCTAAAAGAGCCGATGGACAAAAAAGCAGACACTTTCTTAAAACACTCATGGGAAGCAGCAGGAGGTGGTCTAAAACCAGCCATCGCAGCCACTTGCACGGCCCGTGCTCTAATGGTATGGCTTGAACATTTGGATTCCCAGCTAAAGGGGAAAGTCTCAAGAGACACAATACAAAAGTCAGTGTCCATGATGAAAGGGGCAGCAGCTTTTCTGGCGGACGCTTCGGTGGACTCAGTGAGATTATCAGCCAGGTCAGCCTCTTTTTCCAACGCAGCAAGACGTGCCCTGTGGCTAAAGTGTTGGCCGGGGGACTTGCAAACGAAGACCAAGTTATGCTCAATACCTTGCGAACGGGAATTCCTGTTTGGATCAACATTAGATGACATCCTCGACAAAGCGGGGGATAAAAAGAAATCTTTTCCCGGGTTCCCTAACCAGTCATATAGACGTTCCTTTCGGAACAGAAAGTTTATGCGGAGAAGACCCCCAAAAGGAAATAAGGATGGATGGGAAGACAGAAGAAATAAAAATAGGGGCTTCTTGTTCAACAAACCCCCCCCTCCTGATAATAAAAAATCCCAATGAAGGTATTCCCCAGGTCGGAGGGAGACTAGCCGAGTTTCTTCCAGCCTGGGAAAGAATTTCAAACAGCCCCTGGATCTTAGGCATTATACGAGAAGGCCTCAAATTCAAATTTCGTGTCCCTCCCGGCAACTTCTTCATGATAACGCCTCAAAAACAATCACACGAACAGTCATCTCTCCAGAAGGAAATTCTGAACCTAGTCCAGAAAGGGGTATTGCAAGAAGTCCCATACCAGGAAAGAGGCACAGGTTTCTATTCTCCCCTCTTCCTCCGCAAGAAGCCGGACGGATCATACAGAACGATCATCAATCTAAAAAAATTAAACAGTTTCCTAGAGATACAACATTTCAAAATGGAGACAATAAAATCTTGCGTAAGAATACTCTTTCCCTTGTGTTTCATGACTGTTCTAGATTTACGAGACGCATATTATCATGTGCCCATCCACAGAGATTATCAAAAATATCTCAGACTGGCAGTGAATATCCAGGGGGAGGTAAAACACTTCCAATTCCGGGCTCTCCCCTTCGGGATAGCTATTGCTCCTCGGGTATTCACGAAAATAATGTCAGAAGTAATGGCCCACATACGGGAGCAGAACATCCTAATAGTTCCCTATCTGGACGACCTCCTTGTAGTAGGGAACTCATTCCAACATTGCGAACAACAGTTGAATCAGGTCATGACTTCACTGTCGAGTCTAGGGTGGCTGCTAAACATAGCCAAGTCCAAGATGGTGCCATCCCAGGTACAGGAGTACTTAGGGATAGTCCTAGACTCGATCACCCAGAAATGCTATCTTCCTCAGGAGAAGATTCAGAAAATGACACAGGCAGTGTTGCAGCTGACGGTATCCCCAGTCACTACCCTGAGGAAAGCAATGTCCCTGTTGGGCTCCATGACTGCCTGTATTCCGGCCGTACAGTGGGTACAATGTCATTCCCGGGATCTACAATGGGAGACTTTAGATTCAGGCATATCTCTGCACGGGAATTTAGACGAGCAGTTAAGTATATCACCAAACACAATACACTCCCTAGCATGGTGGGCGGACCCAGGGAATCTAACCAAAGGGGTTCCTTGGGCTCTACCGACAGAAAAAATTCTAACGACAGATGCAAGCCCCTGGGGTTGGGGAGCTCACATAGACGATCAAGTGGCACAGGGGAATTGGAACAGAAGTCAAGAGCTAGACTCTTCCAACATGAAAGAACTGTTAGCGGTAAAGCTGGCCCTAACACATTTTCTATATCTCCTTCACGGGCATCATGTAAAAGTCTTCTCGGACAACCAAGTAGTGGTCGCATATCTAAACCACCAAGGGGGCACCAGGTGTCGAGCACTGATGGAGGTAACCCAATCCATCTTCCACATAGCGGAACACAGTCTAACGTCCTTGACAGCTCTCCACTTAAAGGGCTCAGAAAACCAGACTGCAGACTTCCTGAGCAGGACATGCTTAAAGCAGGGAGAGTGGGAGCTAAATCAGTTGGTCTTCGATCAAATCGTGAATCTCTGGGGTCTACCAGAAGTAGACCTATTCGCGAACAGCCAAAACCACAAAGTGAAAACATTCTGCTCAATAGATCCCCGGGGGAACCCTGTAGCTCTAGACGCACTAACAATTCCTTGGAACTATCATCTCGCCTATGCGTTCCCTCCAATGTCGCTCATCCCCTTAGTGTTGAGGAAAATTCGGGAGGAGAGAGCTACAGTGATAGTAATAGCGCCATTTTGGCCCCGCAGAATATGGTTTTCTTGGCTAAGAAACATGTCCATATCGAGCCCTTGGGTTCTACCAGACTCTCCAAAACTTCTGTCCCAGGGTCCAGTATTTCACCCCAATGTAAAAAATTTACACATGACAGCATGGCTTTTGAAAGGAGGTTGCTGAGGGATAAAGGGTTCTCTCCCAACTTGGTGTCCACTCTATTACAGAGTAGAAAACCCGTAACCACTAGAATATATGGGAAAGTGTGGAAAAAGTTTATGTCGGTATCAGGGGCAGACCCGTCCGGGGAGATCCCAATAGGGAAAATACTTGAGTTCTTACAGAAAGGTCTGGAAAGAGGTTTAGCTACAAGCACTCTAAAGGTTCAGGTGGCAGCCTTAGGAGCACTGTATAATTACGACTTGGCCAAAAATTGATGGGTCATGCGTTTCATTAAAGCCTCATCTAGATCCAGACCCATTCCCCTCCACAACTCTCCTCCATGGGATCTAAACCTTGTGTTAAACGCTCTAACCAAACCTCCCTTTGAGCCCCTGACAGAAGTTCCTTTAAAGATCTTATCCCTAAAAACCACACTCCTAGTGGCCCTAACCTCGGCTCGTCGTGTCAGCGATATACAAGCGTTATCCTCATGTCCACCCTTTATTCAGATACTTGATGACAAAGTCATTCTTAAAACTGACCCGGCTTATCTCCCTAAAATATCGTCACAGTTTCATAGAACGCAAGAAATCTCTTTGCCCTCCTTTTGTCCCAACCCTAAAAATGAGGGGGAAAGAACACTGCATACCCTAGACGTAAAAAGATGTCTGATCCAATATCTGTCAGCCACTAGGGAGTACAGGAAGGATAGGGCTTTGTTTGTCTGCTTCCAGGGTCCACGGAAGGGACAAAAAGCATCGAAAGCCACGTTAGCAAGGTGGATAAGAGACGCCATCGCCCTATCCTACTCATCCTGCGGGACAGCCATCCCGGAGAATATAAAGGCTCATTCGACCAGAGCAATGGCATCATCCTGGGCGGAGAGAGCTGGCGCTTCGATACAACAGATATGTAGAGCGGCCACTTGGTCTTCCCAATCTACATTTTTCAAGCATTACCGCTTAGACTTGACCTCCTCTGATACTACCTTTGGGCGAAGGGTTCTAGAGGCAGTGGTCCCTCCCTAAGAGCTATCTATTCAAATCTCTCCGTGGTGCCATCATGGGGATAGAGAAAATGGTAGTTACCTGCCGATAACGGTATTTCTCTGATCCCATGATGGCACCCGTATATTCCCTCCCTTTTCACACACAGGTGTGCACTTGGTAATGTACCAGTAATTAGTTTTAGTCACGGTGCCTCTGTTAAGTTAAATTGGTTAAGTTTAATTCGTACAAATATTAAGTTGCAGCTGAAGTTCTGTATAAGGCTCTGTAATCCAACTGATGTGGGAGAGAGGTACGCCCTTTTTCATCTGTAGGTTTCCTGTCCCTGGGGGCGGACCCCTCTCTCCGTGGTGCCATCATGGGATCAGAGAAATACCGTTATCGGCAGGTAACTACCATTTTTTTTTTACTGTTCAGAAAAATGGTGTCCAGCACCCTCCCTCTTGCTGCATCTGCACTAAAGCAAATTACAAACAATGCTGAATTTTGATGAATGCAGATATTTGTAAAAATTCAATTCCACTTTAATTTATTGTCTTGTAAATAAAAGATAAAACAGAAAAGCCTACATTGGTCACAAAAAGCAAAACACTTCAAAGATCACATTGATAATATTAACAAATGAATGATGTTGTTATGCAACTTTTAAGATATGGATATACCGTAGTTACCTTGATTTTATAAATCTATTTGCTATAAAAAAAAATTATTAAAATAAATGCTAAATAATAATAATAATAATCCTTTTTTGACATAAATGCGGTTTTACCTTGAACTGTGGTGTGTTAATAACCCTGTAACTAAGCGAAATAAAGCGAATAACTAAGCGCCACATGTAAAGCCACTAAGCTCTACTTCTGCACAATTATATGGGACCGGTGTAGTTTTATTTTGACTTTTAAGGAACCAGAATTAAAACTGAAATGGGGAACGTAGTGGTGTCATTGTAGCTGATATCCACATCCTCAAATTTCTCCATAACCCTAATTTGACCGACACGGTGAACTCTTTTGTGCTCAGATACGTACAGTAACGCAACTTCGCAGACAGCGATTGGTCTCCATTAGGCAACATGACCACTTTATAGACACCAAGTTGATATTCCGCTTCAGAACAGTGAAATGAAGGAGGATTTTAAAGATCTGTACATAATAATTATTTTTTGTAAAATAGTTTTATTTATTAATACTATTTATTAGTTTAATTTGTAATGTCTTAGGTAGCTGATTTCGAACCTATATGACCAGTATAAAACCAACTGAAAAACTCACACATTTCACTGATCACCCCACCATTACTTAGGTTTCCTTTTGGTGGTGAAGAGCAAGATTTCACTGTTATGATTTTGATGGGCATGTTCCTATAGGACAAAAGCACAACTAATTTTCCATTGCAAATTTAGTGGAAGGGGTGGGTGGGAATCAGGTGCCGTACCAATGTTTTACGTGACATTCTAAGAAATCTCATGCACTTATGAGAAATATCCATAGTTTAAACTATAACCATTTCAGTTTATCCTGTGAATGGTCTTTCTTATTTTACCCATTATAACGCACCCACCAATTTTCCCATTATTAAGATGAGAGATGACAGTTGGTGCTCATAACATTCTATGGAATTTGTTTCCCTGTAGCTCCTCCCTCCTCCTCAATCCATAGAATCTTATAAGCACCAACTGTCATCTTCTTTCTCTGTAATGGGAAAATCTTTCTTCACTGAATACAGATTTTAATAATGAACTGAGGGTGACACAGGAAACCCAGGGTTAGAAAGTAGATTTTTTTTTTGGTAAACTGGATTACAGAGTTGCTCATTTCCATGTGTACTATTGATCTGTAACATAAAAATTAAAACAACGATTATTCTTTCAGTCTTCCATCACACGCTCACTATTTTTTTATATATATATTTTTTTCTTCTAAAACCGGAAATGAAAAATACGATGAGTTTTTTTTTTTTTTTTTTTTTTTTAAAGATTACCGTATGTGTCTATAATTTGTTGTGGTGCTTTTTATTTTGTGACATTCTGGGGGTTTTCTTATATATTTTTGGGAGGGGGGGGGGCTTGGGTGGTTGGGAAATGCCAGGCAAAATGCTGCAATTTGAATTAAAAAAAAAAAACTCTCTAAAGGTAATACAAAAGCAAAAATGCAATGTATGTAGACGTCCCTAGTATTTGGTCACCGCTTTTTTGAACTTTAAAGAAAAAGGGAAAAATTGCAATAAAAATGCCACAAAAGACATGTTTATAATGTGTGAACCCGGTATACGTTAATAGTGGGACCTAAACTGAGAACATGTTTTATTTTTTTCTATAGATATTTATGAATGTACACACACCATACAGAGCTATGCTGAATAATTTTATGTTTTTTTTCCCGTGTCTCCTTTTTTCCTAACTTATGAATCTGCACACATGATATATTTTGCTTGCATTTTATAGATGTCTGGACATAAAAGAGGAACATTTCTGCAGTCTATAATTATATTTCTTATAGACAGACCTGGGTTTTTTTTTTCTTGCCCTCATCTGGATGACTTTTATTGGCTCTTTTGAAGTTTTACTTGTAAGTTTCAAAATGTGAAGTAAACAAATCCTAAAGCATACAATCAGCAAATTTTATTTTATTTCAGCCTTTCTACTAAATGATGATCTCAGGCAGGGGCGTACATAGAAATTATGGGACCCCATAGCAGATGTCCTAATTCCTCCCCCTCCTCCACCCCAAAAAATATAAATATATTTGGCATGATCACAGAAGAGCATATCTCACAAC
The DNA here is from genome assembly GCF_032444005.1 of Ranitomeya imitator. Lineage (NCBI taxonomy): Eukaryota > Metazoa > Chordata > Amphibia > Anura > Dendrobatidae > Ranitomeya > Ranitomeya imitator. Next base: position 43,024,491 of record NC_091287.1, on the reverse strand, counting down.
TTTAATAAAGTCCCTTTGTGTTCCCATGCACTGAAATACCCCTTTCATGGCCCCCATAATGTATGGTGCAAAAAAAGCCCCCACAAACACAGTATGATCCCCTACAGTGAATTCCTCCATAGTAGGTTCCAAGTGCACAGTAAGATGACAGTTTGATGCACCCACAGTGACCCCATCACAGTATGATGTCCCCCACACAGTAGGATGGCCAAGCACAGTTGTCAATACAGTATGAGGCACACCACAGCTATCCACACGATATGATGGTCCCCCAGACCATAAAATATAGGATAATGGCCCCTACATCCCTCCACTCAGTATGGTGGACCACACACAGCACTCCAAACATAATGGCTCCCCTTAAAGCCTTCCAAACAGTATAATGTCCCCCACATAGACCTTCAAACAGTATAATGGCCCCCACATAGACCTTCAAACAGTATAATGGCCCCCACATAGACCTTCAAACAGTATAATGGCCCCTGCATAGACCTTCAAACAGTATAATGGCCCCTGCATAGACCTTTAAACAGTATAATGGCTCCCACATAGACCTTCAAACAGTATAATGGCCCCCCACATAGACCTTCAAACAGTATAATGGCTCCCACATAGACCTTCAAACAGTATAATGGCCCCTACATAGACTTTCAAACAGTATAATGGCCCCCACATAGATCTTCAAACAGTATAATGGCTCCCTCATAGACCTTCAAACAGTATAATGGCCCCTGCATAGACCTTCAAACAGTATAATGGCCCCTGCATAGGCCTTCAAACAGTATAATGGCCCCTGCATAGACCTTCAAACAGTATAATGGCCCCCGCATAGACCTTCAAACAGTATAATGGCTCCCTCATAGACCTTCAAACAGTATGATGGCCCCCATATAGACCTTCAAACAGTATAATGGCCCCTGCATAGACCTTCAAACAGTATAATGGCCCCTGCATAGACCTTTAAACCGTATAATGGCCCCCACATAGACCTTTAAACAGTATAATGGCTCCCACATAGACCTTAAAACAGTATCATGGATATCCAGGATGTGAGTGTGGTGTCATTGTTGTAGAGAGCAGTGGAGTACCTCTATGTTCACATGTCCCTAATTTCGGTCTAAGTGCTGACCGCGAAAAGAAAAACAGCCCAAACCAATGTTATTCAGTAGGTCTGATTAGATTAACTTTTTTTTTTTTTTTAACATGGGCCAAATGACTGCTTGAAAAGAAATCAACATGCACTATTGTCTTACGTATTTTGGATGAGACTCGCCAGTTCCAGACTATAGGTGCACAAAAAAAAATTGTGTCCCATACGGATGAACCGTATAACATCCAACTCGGATTAATTCCAATTCTTTAGCATTGGAAACTGTATTTAGTTTTGTAAATTTTAATAACTGCTGACGTATAAAAACGAATGACAATATGGATGAAAAATAGTCTATTTGTTTCTCCGCAATGAATATTGGACAATGTGTTATACGCTCATGTGAACTTGGCCTTAATTGGAGATTACTCTCTTTGCTTTCAGGTATATTCAAGCAAGATTTTACGGGCTGCAGATTTTTCTCAGAGGCAAAAATTGCACTGAATTTTGTTGCAAAAATGCTGTTGATTTGCATCAAATGTCACTTTTTTTTTTGTTTTGTTTTTTTGCAAAACCTCATCCACTTTGCTGGCTGTATAATAGGCTACAGATTTTCTGCAGAAATAAGCATCATATTTTCTACATGTGAAAATCCTCTTAAAGGCTTTGGACACATTTGTCATTCTTGCGTGTGTTAGGCCTCTTTCACACTTCCGTCTTTCTTTTTCCGTCACAATGTGTCGTTTTGTGAAAAAAAACGGACCCAGCAAATGTTTCTGCTGGACCCGGTTTTTTCTCATAGACTTGTATTAGCGACGGATGGCCTCACGTTTCATCCGTCTTGCACTGGATCCAGCTGTCCGGCGGGCGGAGACAATACACAGAGGAACGTTTTTTTTTGTACGTCGGAAAATCGCTCAGCGACGGATCCTGCGCTGTCCGTTCTTGGCTATAATGGAAGCCTATGGGCGCAGGATCCGTCACTGACTGTGAAAAACAGGAATCCAGTGACAGATGCCGCCTTATCAAACTGAGCATGTGCGGAAGAATTTCCCATCAGGGAAATTCTCTCTCGCTCTCAATATCTCTTTTTACTCTTGATGCTGCCTATGCAGCATCAATAGTGAAAAGATATAATGTTAAAAATAATTAAAATAAAAAATCATGATATTCTTACCTTCAGGCGTCTCGCGCGGCCCCCGCAGCCTTCCAGTGATGCATAGCGAAATGACCCTATGACGTAGAGGTCTCGCGAGACACACAGGTCATTGTCTCGCTATGCATCACTGGGAACGGAACATCGGGAAGGCTGCAGGGTCTGCGCGGGACTCCGGAAGGTAAGAATATCACAATTTTTTTTTATTATTTTTATCATGGGTTGTGTTGTGTATGCATTTTCACAGCGTAAAACCTCAGCGAAGATGCATTCACAACCTGTGCACATAGCCTTCTAGGATGCACTGAAACAGTCAAAAAAAAATGGCTCCAGTGCACCCGTTTTTTACAATCCGCACAGGATCCGTCTTTTCAACATTTTGACAGATTGTGACCGATTGTAAAAAACGGAAGTGTGAAAGAGGCCTTAGTGGTTACCTTTAGCCACCAAAATTGCACAAAGTTTCAGTCTGCAGTCTTTATTCCTTCATTCATTTTAGGACGCCATGATAATTGAGTTTTGAGCATGTTCCAGATTTCAGATTTTGCTCTTGTGGGAGTGTCTCTCCAAGTAATATAGGCTGGATGTGAGATCTTTGTTTATCCAATGTGCTGTTGTATTTATTAGCTCATATATCAGCAAAGCTTTCATCATATTTTTTTTTTTTTTTACATCTTTTCCTCCTTTCCTTATTTACATTGTCCTCAAAATGCTTTCTCCACTGTTAAGACTAGAAATCTGTATGCATGCCCTTCATCCTTCCTGTTGTTATCTCTAACACTGAAAGAAGGGAGCAGGCGACAGAGAGTCATCAGGACCTCTTACAGATTTGCATCTGACAAATGGACCAATGTTACTGAAATGCCTGGTCATGCTACCCCAACACATCAGATTCTTCATGGGGGTTATTTTGCGGATTGAGGTAGTTTTGAATAAAACAATTACACCACAATTTCTTCAAAACATCGGCCAGTGATTGGCTCAGTATACATTTCTTGCCGTTTCATGTGTGTCAAGACAGGACCAGAAAATAGTCCTGTGGGGACTGGATAAGTGCCAGTACAGGAGTTACAGGGGATCAGGAAGAGTGGCTATCATTTAATAAACCAGTCTGATCTCTTTGAAAAAGATCTTTCTTCTCTGGGCAACCCATTTAAGAGGCCAATAATTACATTGGGAAATTATCGACTTTTTTTCGTTTGTTTTACTATGGGTTTAAAAACTTAACAGGTGGGTGGCAAGTTGGTAACAAAGGCAAAGACCTGCCTATGCTTCCTGGCACTGGCTCAGAGCGGTCACCGACTGCTCCTGGCTGCAGTTAAGCCGCATCACGTTAACAGAGCAGCTCTTTCTCTTGCTCTTCTGGACTGCTCTGTTGATGGGGGCATGCCTGTTAGCATCATGCTGATTGACAGCCAGCTCCCTGCAGTTAGGCAGTGTGGAGCAGGCTGCCAATCAGCATGACGTCTGCCCTCCGCACCCAGTCAACATAGCAGAGAAGCCGCTGCTCTGTCGACGTGATATCAATGGCAGTTTCTAAATCACCGGCAAGAGCAGTCTGTGTCAGTAGAGTAGTCAACAACTACCTGTCTGTTCGTTCTTAGGTCTGTAGTAATAAAATGAAATAATCCTGGAAAACCCCTTTAAGTTAACTTAAAATTTTGGGATTTAAGAACGAGCTACAAACTTTTCAACCAGGTACCATTAACTATGCCCCTGAATAGGAGGCATAACCATATACAGCAGGAACCCAGCAAAGTCTATAGGTGCAGTCTTAACTTGTCCACTTCTGAGGCCTTAAAATACTTTTTTTTTGATAGTTGAAAGAAGAGGTTTTAAACAGCCCAGGTGCGCCAGGTTTTTTTTTTCTGTTGGAAAGTTGCAGCGCTTCTCTTTCATTGTGTTGATCGCTAGATTAGACCGGAGTTTCACCTGCGACGGCTCAGGACAGTTTGCGGTGAAGTGCCATTAGCCAGTATAAATTACACAACCGAATACCTGCAGCCCCAGCCCATCAGACAAGCAGCTGTGCCACCTCGACCTCTCATTACTTTACAATAGTAGTGTAACCGAACACCGTGTTCACCTTCTGTCGGCCTATATCTGCAATCTGATTCCTATATTTTAGATATAAACATGTGGCCGTCGCCTTAGTAAAGCCAGGGTCACACATTGCCGGGGCATGCTTCGCTGTGCCGTCTCTGACGCTGTGCGAGCTGACATTTAGCGGACGGGATCAATATTTATGAGACTGCAGAATATCACTTAGAAACTAGAGATGTCACAGAGGCACGAGCTAATGCACGCCTCGGCGAGAACACGCGCCCATAGTGCATTGATTGGCTGGATATTACTGCAGCCTACATAGTGACCGCTGATTTCATTTCCAGCACCCAATGTATCACGTCGAGGTGAAGGTTTTGAAGAAATTATGGTGTAATTGTTTTATTGAAAATTACTATTTTATATTATTTTGATAAAAAAAAATCTGTGAACGGAACATGGAGCCCAATATGTGCGATAGCGGACACCAGTGGCAAGGGTTCAGTTTCCACCTTTGTTCTGGCACTGATGTCCCCTGCCGCTTACAAAAAAAAAACACAAATGTTCAATCATAAACAATATATAGTCAGCCTCTTTTCCCATAGATTCAGCGGCTGGTGTGCGTAGAACTTGGAAGGATCTCTCGAAGTCCATGCACATGACTTTGTACGGCAGGACTTCTTATGGAAATCGTGAAATCGAGCAACTGCAACCATGCCTTGATAGAATTCATCTTTATTACATATCCGTTAAAAAAGAAAATCTCAGAAGCGCCATACAAAAAAATTAGAAAAATCTCAAACACGTTTCAGAACAACATCCTTAATCATTGCACTCCTAATGGGTCCTCATGGTGGATCTATAGATGCGCCTTGATGCACAGTATTCTTTACCAGTACTATGGTTTTGCGATATCATGTGATACGAAAACAAACAAAAAAAAAAAAATTAAATTGAACAAGTCCGATCCTTCTATCCACTGATATCAGGCAGGCCCCATGTTCAGTCTGTCCCAACAAAAGCAGCAGGTTTGGATAACTCTAGTGTGTATGGAGCCTTCAGTATATGATCGTAAGCACTTGTATGATGGATGTAAACCACAGTTCCTTGATAACTTGAGGGACTGCTCAATTGCCTAGTAAAAAAGTTTATTGAAGCCAAAGGACTGTAAAAGTTTTGTAGAGCAATGTAAGTGGTGGATCTCGGTATCGGGGGGGTTGTACAGTTCTCAGCATTATATACAGTGTCGGACTGGGGTGCCAAGGGCCCACCTGTAACCAACTCCAGGGCACCACTTTTCAGCTACATGCAGATGTGACAATATCCTCAATCACAAATTTATAGAACAATGAACTAGGTAGATTGGTAAATGAATAAGATGCCGCCTTTATCTGTACACAGTGATTCAAGTATATAGTGCCAAGTACTGCTCATATAAGAGGGTTTGGTGGCCCACCGGAGGATTCTCCTGTTCTCCTGTGGGCCAATCCAAGCCTGAGCATACAGGTTCCTCAAGGTCCCGTATGTACAGAAATATGGTATGATAAAAGCAATGCGTCTAGAGAAAACATCACCATACCTGTGGGCATCCAATACATCTTGCCACAATTTTCTTTCCATTGTATATAGAGTTGCAGAACGTTCCCTTTAGTTATGCCTTCGTCAGATATATTCATTGCAGCAAATGCATCTTGGGGTATGAGCACACTGAGTCTTTTTGCTTAGTTTTTGGACGGACACCGAGCAGAAATACTCCAAATCCTCCATTCAAAATTCTTCAAAAACTTGGAATTTCTGCTGGAAAAATGCAATGAAAGGCTCAGTGTGCACATACCCTTAGATGCATTTGTTACAATGAATATCTCTTAAAGAAAAAGAGGTTAGATTATACTCAAGCGGGCGATCTGATCCGATGGCCGTCGTGGTCCGGTCCGGGGCCTCTCATCTTCTTACGATGACGTCCTCTTCTTGTCTTCACGCTGCGGCTCCGGCGCAGGCGTACTTTGTCTGCCCTGTTGAGGGCAGAGCAAAGTACTGCAGTGCGCAGGTGTCTGGAAAGGTCAGAGGCCCAGCGCCTGCGCACTGCAGTACTTTGCTCTGCCCTCAACAGGGCAGACAAAGTACGCCTGCGCCGGAGCCGCAGCGTGAAGACAAGAAGAGGACATCATCGTAAGAGGATGGAAGGCGCCGGACTGCGACACCCATCGGACCGGACCACAGCGGGACCACCCCTGGATGAGTATAATCTAACCTCTTTTTCTCATCTTTCAGGATACATCGGGGGCTTATCTACAGCATTACAGAATGCTGTAGATAAGCCACTGATGCCGGTGGGCTTAGCTCAACTTCCATTTTGGGGGTGACAGGTTCTCTTTATGTAGGCATAATTAAAGCGAATGTTCACGGATGCTTACTGCTACTCCACATGCCTCCAAATCCAATGGAAATAAAGCTGTGCCTTGATCTATCGGAATACTTTAGGTATGGAGATCTTTTCCTTAGAAGTGTCCCTGTCCGAAGCATCTAACATGTGACTGTAAGGAACATCTTGTGCTCGCTCTTTGCTTATCTATTTGCAATGAACGTTCTTCTGGAGTAATGTTAGAAGCTTTCTACAGAATAATGGACCCATTCTAAACGTTCTTCAACAATGCTCCATAATGGCAAAATTTCAACGTAGTTTTATCACCAGAAAAAAATTTTAAAAAAATCTCTCCGTCTGCTCCTCTGGTGCGTGGCCACACCGACGGTATTTTCTGTTCTGTTAATTAGTTAAATGACAGCTTAAAGGACATAATTAATCATTGCTGGAAAATAAGACCAGCAGTGATACAGCTGCTCGGAGATTGGCACAGCGGAGCAATGAGAGAAGCATCCAGGGTAATTCCAGTTCATTCTCCGTTAGTTATACAAGAAGGGTCTTATTTCAACAGATCGGGTTCATTCAGATGTTTTTTCTTACAGATTTGCTTAATTAAAATGGGTGCAGTTTTCGGTGAATGATTCACTGGCCGCTGCATTTTTTTTTTAGAACACGTGTGGCCTAACGAGGATTCTAAAGATCACAAATCAAATTTTGAGTGTTTTTTTCAGAGCAGAAACTGAGCTGGAGCTCTTCAGATCTCACAACTCCTCAAAAACTTTGAGTTTCTGCTCAGTCTTTGCTCCAAATATGCACATACCCACACTGTGCTCTCTGTAACCCCGGAATGTACACTTCCCTCGCCTGTCCGTCCCTCTTCCAAAGTGTGTACGTCTTCACTATAGTTCTTTCATTCTATTTATGAAGATCAGGATGGACAAAGCTGTAGATGACCACTAATTACCGGTAGTGGCTTTTTCTTAGAGTGGTAAGAGTGGCCAATACATCATACATTTACCATCTGAAAACCTGCAGCCTATTACAATAGCCGCTAAGTGGATGAAATTTTACCAAAAGAAAGAAAATTTGCAGCGAAAATTGACCTGCAGTGCGGATTTTAAATGTCTCAACTTGTGCAGTGGATTTTCACCTTTGCAAAACATCGAGAGAAAAAAAATAAAATTCATTGCAAAATCGGCAGCAGACAATTGGCACTGCAAAAATTTGTACAATTAACGTACCCATGATGCATGACTTTTTTTACATGAATTTTTGCCGATTTTTCCTCTAGGAGAGCCCTGCCTGATTCCCCTGGTAGCAGCTAAACTCTAGAGAAGAAAACCGGGCACGCCGGATCCTTATCTCCTCCAGACCCCATTTGTCCAGAAGTCTCTCATAGACTGATAGCGGAGCCGTCTGTAGGTTCAGATGACGTTAGTCCAATGTGAACGGGGGTCTTTACTTTTTACCCAATCTTCTCGCTGTATAATTGGGGATTTGTTATATCAAGGTCACCGGGGGGAAATGCCGCAGATAAGCGTGATGTCTGCTTGGCAGAGGGCACGCATCTCCGCTCTGACATGGCACCATGGCAGGGTTACCTATCACTTAGCCTGGGCACAGCTATCCAGTGAAGTTTCCATTGCTAATCTGATATCTTCTTTTGTTACTGGATTTATAACTTGTAGCTTGGAAGTGCTTTTTACATAATCATTTTTAAGGTGAGAGGTAAACCAGTTCTTTTAGCATCCAGCGTTTAGTTATTGCCATTATTTGTTCTAATTTTACACTTTTTTTTTTTTTCACTTAAAATTGTATATTTGCTGTATATTATGGGATGAGGTTGGTTGTTTAAAGGGGTTCAGCAGGGTTAGAAAATATGGTTGGTTTTAGCCTAAAATCGTGCCATGCCTGAGTGTGATATTGCAGCTCAGCTGTACTCCTTTTAAGAGTAGGTTCACGCGGACGATTTTTCCATATCCGAGTATGTATGTATGTATGTATGTATGTATGAACATGCTTGTCTATGTATGTGTGTACATGTAGAGGTATGTATGTGCATGCATGTGCAGGTCTATGTATATATGTGCATATACGTCTATGTATGTGCATGCATGTGTTGGTACATATGCGTGTGCATGTGGTGGTATGTATGTACGTATGTGCATGCATGTCTCTGTATGTATGTATGTGCCTGTATGTATGTGCATGAATATTTTCGATTGCGCTCCTTTGATAGTATGAACTCTGCGCATGTAAATGCAACCAAAATGTTTCTTTCTGATGGTGCAATGTGTCAGCATTTGTGACCCCACCTTAAACTTTTGCCCATGGCCCCACTTTGTCTGGCAGCAGGAACAGCAAAATGGAAGGAATCTGACAAGATTTGGGGTTTAATATCAAAATAAGTATGTGAATATATTCCACACTCCTAATCTTGCTGCGATCCGAGCTCGCCTCTTCCAGGTTGCCATCTCCACCGTATGTCAGGAGCTTCTATGATGTCTACATCCGCGTGGCTGTGTCACTGGCATCATCTCGAATGCTTTTTGATGCCAAATGTAGAACAGTCTGAATTTCATTGTATATCAGCAAGTGTTCGCATTGGATGTTTTCCATTAGTTTGTATCTATGTTATTATATATTATATTTTTGTTATGCCTTATGAATAGGAAATGCATGGCTGACAAGTGATCTGGTTTTCCCAGGTCAGGACACCTTGGCCGAATAGATCAGAGGAGTACCTAGGATGGATGGGGTGTCACAGGGAGGGGCAAGGATGGGGACCTTAACCAAACCCTGAAATGTTGGCAACTATGAGAATATCTGACATATTGGACTACTGGACAGTCACTGAAGTTTCCAAACCTCGACAACAAAAACTTATAACCTTTTTTAATTCAGAGAATGTATTGTTTTTTCCTATTCATTTTTCTGCTTCTGGTCAACAAATTAATTGTAGTTTGGTGCTGCAAAAATAATGTTGAATTTAATTGGATGACCAATTAAATGTCACGTATTTATGACCATATGATTATTAGATATTTGACTTCTGGGACCTCTACGATCCTGAGAACGAAGCTTGAGATCAGAGCTCTAAGGACCCTCCTCCATCTTGGGTGGAGCAGAGGTGCGAATACTTGACCTCCGCTCCATGGGATTTCGGGATGAATCTGCTTTGTGACCTGTTAGAACATTGTAGAATGTTTCATTTTCGAAGTAGTCAAACTTTATCCATTTAACACTAGAAGTCCCAGAGAGGGGTCATTTAACATTTCTACCTTTTTGGAGCTCGAAATTTCTGGGACTTCTAGTGTTAAAACCAGAAAATTTATTTTAAGGGGTTAAAGGCCAAATATTTTTTCCTGAATTCTTCGGTTGTAAGTCTCAGCGTACGGTGGAAGTGGCTGATCTGGGCTCACGTCCCAGATATTGAGGAAGTCCAATGATGTGTCTGACTGCCTTACAATTATATTGTATCCTGTTTATATTTGCAGCACGGGATGACCAGAGCAGCATTACATTATATGTCGCACCGAGCTGCCTTTCTGCAAGGGGGTGTATTTGTATAGAACATCTTGATAGGTGTAATTCATTACCGATTGGAAGATTTGTAGGGAGATTTTGGGATTAGAGTTGGCCCAGAGTTAAGTTATTTTTGTTACATGCAAAAAAAAAAAAAAATTAGGAACAGATTAATGGACTAAATGATCCGATGCAAACAAAAGCAGAGGGGTCTCACTGATTATTACGGGGTCAGGCTTGGTTCCAAAATGCAGGAATTTTTCCGTTCTAAAAAGCAAAACCCATAATAATCAGTGGGGTCACTTTGATTCTATTTGCAGAACAGGTAACTTTTTCCCATTGTCTGTCTCGATTTAGAAATAGAGAAAAAAATTTTTTTAGAATGTAAGAAAAACTTCTCAATAGAGGGCATTTTCCTTTAAAATAAAAAACTTATTTTTTTTTTCTCGGTTTTTAAAAAGGGATAAATAATGGAATGCAAATGGAAGCAAAGGGGTCCCAAAGAAAATGAAGATACCGTATATTAAATTACTGAATCTAGCAGGCAGGTAGAAACAGTGACCAGGACCAAACTACACCCTTACTGTATCTGTAAAATATGCATAAGACAGATGTATTAGCTTTAAACGCATATAAAGAATGGAGAAACATCAGCAATCCTAAATCAGTAATAAACGTCCTTTACTTACTCAAAGTATGATGTAATATTTAAATTGACTGTTTTAGCTGACATGGAGAAACCCATCACACGCAGGAAACCAGCGTTTCACTTTTTAGAACCGAAAAAATTCAGCTTGGAACCAAGCCTGAACCTATAATAATCAGTAGGACCCCTCTGCTTTTGTTTGCATTAGATCACCTATTCCCCTAATCTGTTTCTCAAACAGGACAGACAAACAAGTAAGCAGAGACTAACATTTGTGATCTGTGATCAGATTTTTAGAAAGGAAAAACACTTGCATGCAGAGGTTTTTCTTCCAGTCAAAAAACAAATACTGACACCAAACGGACCCTGTAATAATCAGATGGACCCCTCTTCTTCCATTCACATAGCTGATGCATTGGATCACGTATTCCTAAAACTGGACAGACTGCAGAATTGTCCGAACGGACAACTGAGCAGAGCCTTATAGAGAATGATCTCGTTAGCTTTTCTCCTATGTATGTTGCATTTTGGAGCTGTGAGAATATAAATTAGACATGTAAACATCAAGTCTCTAACCTGATTTCCACCTCCTGTACAAGCATCTGACATGGGATACCAATTTATTTCATGTTCTCACTCGCCAGATGCCTGATGCATCTCGTTATTTTATTTTGTATCCTGCTTTTGTGATTAAAAAAAAAAAAAAAAAGCTTGACAACCTGAGCACCCAGGAGGAAATACAGGGATGGAGATTTGCTGGTGATCTGTCATTTTTTTCATCTAAAATGTCTATTGTTTTTTTTTTTTTTTTTATTACAGATCAATGAGCTCAGCCACGTCCAGATCCCCATCATGTTGATGCCGGACGACTTTAAAGCCTATTCTAAAATTAAGGTGGACAATCACCTATTTAACAAGTAAGTTGTATATTATTGGTGATAAACCCGTCTATAGCTGTGTACCATAATCTGCTTGCGTTGTCAGAGCTTCTGCATCAAATTGTGTGCTTAGTCTGGCAAGTGTGCACAGGACCCAATAGAGACATTTCTATACTCACCCACCCATCATTTTCTGTCAGTGGAATCATTAAGTAAATGCTCTAGAAATTTGTTTTCAACCCCTTTATATGTTAGTAATTCAGCTCTAAAGTCTAGACCTGGACAATTTTTTTTTTAACTTGATATTTAAAGGGGATTTCCACTGCTTTGATATTGTTGACCATGGCTTAAGTCATTAATTTCAGATCAGCAAGAGTTCTACACCAAGCATTCTCCACTAATCCGCTATTATCAGGTCCACCAATGGGAATTTTGCTGTTTTGTGTCTCTAAAGCATTGCCCAAAACTAAGTAATTTATTGAGGTATAACCCATTCATTCATTATTACCTAATCACATCAGAGACATTTAAAATGACTTAAAAATAATACTAAGATAGTAGTCAAATACCTCCCACAGTATTCCAAAGAATATGAAGATATATTAAATTACTGAGTCTAGCAGGCAGATATAAAGTGACAAGGCCTTACCTACACCTTCACTGTATCTGTAAAATATACATAAGACAGATATATTCACTTGAAACGCATATAGAGAATGGAGAAACATCCTTTACTTACTCAAAGTACTTTGTAATATTTAAATTAACTGTTTTAGCTGACATGGAGAAACCCATCACATGCAGGAACCAGGGGAAACAGGATCAAGCTTACTTTTATAGGATACACTGAGACTTTGCAATTATGCGTCTGCAGTTATATGTCACCAATCTTATCTTGCTGCCCTAAGAGCAAATGTAACCTACAAAAAGAAGAGTCTTGATAGAAGATGTAGGCTGTATTAAGGAAACTCTATGAGAGAGAAAGAAGGACCATTATCGCAATGAACACTAGTAATGTCACATAGTAAAAAAAACAGCCATATTATTTAATAACTGCCTATAATTTCCTGTATAGGCCAAAAAATGGAGCAGTGCTTTTTTTAAAAAATAGTTGTTGATTTTAATTACACGATAATCTTTCTCATCTGCAATAAATTAGTAAATGAAATATCATCTGAAAGGACGAGATGCATTTCTTATCAAATTTTAAAAATGATTCTTCTATGCAGTTCAGATGCTTGGAATGCTTGCACACATTCAGGATTTTTCACGTTTTTTCGGCTGTAAAAAACGCATACATAAGCATCCCATCATTTTTAATGCACTCTGCAATTTTTGTGCACATGATGCGAAAAAAACGCAGCATGTTCATTAATTTTGCGGATTTTTCGTGTTTTTGCCGCTATTTAATGCATTGGGAAGCTCCGGGGGAAAAAAACGAGAAAAAAGCGCATGCGGATTTCTTGCAGAAAATGTCCGGTTTTGTTCAGGAAATTTCTGCAAGAAATCCTGACGTGTTCACATAGCCTTAGCGCTCTGCTGAAATTTGCATTTCAAAGACTTTCTACGGCAGTACAAGAATACCCACTTGATTCATAATTTACGGCTTCAGAGTCGCGCTGTATGGTGGAGTCTTCGATTTGAAAACCGACCCCCATTATGTTTTTTTTTTTTCTTTATAAAATACATACAGTAAGTGAAAGATGAAAAGCCGGGAATGGCCCACCAGCGGTTCCGTATGCATTGTAGTTGTTTCAGCAGCAAACGAGGGCTCGGTCTGAAAGGCAGAGATGAATTATGGGCGACACTGGATGATGTTTGCTTTAGTCATAACAAACAGAAAAAGTCTTTGTTCTCGTGTATTATTGGCAGGTATTATCAGGGTAGAGGGATTTAGAGGACTTTCGGTTATCAAAGGCAAACCACAGTGGGGACATTTTTTCCCACTTTATTTTGGTTTTCACAAATTGATTTTTATTATGTTGGGCAGAGGTTTTGTACTGAAAATCGCAGCTGGTATATCTTTAAGCCTTGGCTAGATGCTCACTTAAGTGAGTCGCACAAATCAAATAGAAGGCAATGGAAATGTTGAGTGCTGCGGTATCGCTTTCCGTTGACCTCACACAAAATGTTCACTTGGGAAAAAAAATTAGCAGGAAAGTAATAAGTTTCAGCCTTCGATGCTTCTTACAAAATATGCCACTGTTCATTCCTATGGAACAAAACTTTCGCAAAACTCTTAATTCCATTTGCAGAAAATGTATCATGAGTTAGGATTAAGAAGCCTTGCGATTCGAAAGGCGTCGCTTTATCCATGTGATGTTAATATTTTATTCTTGCTTTTCTTTTTTTCGCCATGTTTTTAATATTTTAGTAAAAATTATCTATTCACATTATGCTATGGGGATTTATTTGCTATGTCCAGCTGGATATGTGCGTCAAATCTACACTCATTTTTTTTTATAAAATAGGATTTGCCAGCTATGTTGAATCTGTTTTTTTTTGTTTTTGTTTTTTTATGGGATGTTAGCTATACTTTTCAGTACAGCATAAAAAAAATGTATACCAGCACAAATACCATGAACGTTTGCCGACAGAACACTCTTCTATCGGGTCAATGGACTGCAAATGGGTCTACTGAATATATCCACTAAAACTAATGTGCATGTCGCCTAACACAGGGTCATGCAGAGCAAGGGTTGCAAGTGGGATTAACTTGCTGTAATGGGGTGTATGTATAATTTTTTACTATGTCTCTAAAGCTAAAACCAAACGCTCCTGCTGGCGACTTCAACTGTTCCTAGAGCAGCTCCTCTTCTTCCTGGCTGCTCTGTCAATGAGCCATGACTGCTGACATACTGATTGACAACTGGCTCCCCACAGTTAGGCAGCGGGGAGCCGACTGTTAACCAGCATGAGCTAGGCAGTCACGCTCCATCAGCAGAGCAGAGTGGAAGAAAAGCCGCTGCGCTGTGGAAATGACGTCAGCGTAAGTTTGTGACAGCACTGTGCCGGCAGAGATCGGTGCCGGCAGAGAGGCACTACAGACAGGTAGTTAGCAACAACCTGCCTGGTAATTCTTAGGCACTTTGTGAAAAAATAAAGTCCCCAGTTCCACTTAATGTTTCAGTGGGCAGTAGTATATCATTTGCTGAGCTTTGCGTGGTGAGATTATATTATACACACTGTCGGCGCGGTACAGCTGACGAGGCAATCATCTGACAGTATTGTCAATTATAATACGAGCCATGTTTGAGCCACTATAAAGATATGCAATTATTAACCACTGACGCACACTGGACTCCAGGAATACAAGTTAGCGACCCATAACTATGTGCCATTGTTGATCATGAAAATCAATATTAACCTCATCATCAGCCTGGCCTATTCTAGAGTAACATAGAGTAATAAATAATAGACTTTCATATATAACCTGTTATAACTGCATGTCTACGGCTAGGTTCACATTAGCGTTTCTGTGCGCAGCGTATCATCTGCATACTCAAACTCATGTTTATGCTGCATTTTTTATCCGCATCAGCTTACGCATGACTGCAAAAAAAACGCTGCATTTTTGCCTGAGTTTGCGTTGTTTATGTGCATGCGTTCGATATTTCCAGGAGGGCGTGTCTCAGTGGGTGTGTCTCAAAACAGTTCCTGGACATGCGCAGTCCGAAGTACGCAAGCGCATTGAAAGCATGCGTATGCATGCGTTCCCATAGACAGTAATGTGTTTTTTGGCGCATGCCTGCACACATTTGACGGATTTTTGACACCTCCAAAATGCAACATGTTGCGTTTACCTTGCCCCACCGCACACCATGAATCAACGCATGTGTACGCATGTTAAATATATGTACGCATGACGCAAATGTGAAACCAGCCTTACAGACAGGCAATCCTTGCATATGTTGCAGCTGTCAAACAACTGGGAGACATGCAACCGCGGGGTCTCGAACATAATTTTCGAACACGCCTAGGGCTCTTGGTTAGCACCCAAGCATGCTCCGATAACTCCTTATCCGAGGACGTTCACTCATCACTAGTCCTGAACGTTTTATTTATTATTGTGTGCATAGAAAATGTGATTTACCTGCCAGGCTATTAAATGGCCTCCGATCAGCCCATAAGTAGCCAAAAACAAGCATCCATAAAGTCCAAGCTATAATCCTACAGTTTTCATCCACAGGAAGGCAAAAACCACGGTGAGGCGGATGTCAGTGATTCCATGTATTACTAGAGATGAGCAAATATGTTCGGAAAACGATTGCCGAATCCGAATGTGCCATATTTGTACCATATTCGTGCCGAGTTTATGTTTGATGATTGGTTCCAAATATATTCTCTCTTCTGTACTCTTATTGACTCCAATGGCGTTCCGCTATATTTGGCGAATATTGCAAATACAACTATCGTAATTTGTACCGAATATTGAAAAATCTGCTCATCTCTATTCCTTACTCGTTGTATGGCAAATATGGTAGAATAAATGCAGGGTCCAACGTCCAATCTCTAAAATTGTAGTGCCCAGGACAAGGCCTCTTCTTGAACTTATGTGCGGTCCTGTGCGCCATTCCGAGGTCCGGTCAGTCTTGTTGCAACTCCGAACAATACTATCAAATTATTAAATCTAAATGATCCAAGGCACTGGATGTTCTCCTCGAAAAGCTTATCTTTATTATATCACAGCATATACTGCGTCAAAAAAAAAAAAAAACGTTTCACCCACATAGGACCTTTTTCAAGCCATATACCAAAAGGAATATGTAGTTCTTTTTGGTATCTAGCTTGAAAAAGGCCCTATGTGGGTGAAACATCGCTTCTTTTTTTTTGCCCAGTATATTGTGTCTTAATAATAACCTTGGATCATTTGGATTTCACTTCTTGAACTTACTAGATATGTATGGGAAAATGCATTTTGTGGCAACGGAGAGATTGCTCATGCCGGCTACATTACACATAGTGATTCAATATTGGTGACCACCATTGTTTGCTGAAGGCTTCCTAGCGCTTCTGATACATACAGCAAACAGGAGACGCTAATCCACCAGTCACACCCTTGTAGTCAGAGAGCGGACTGTCTAATCCATCACCAGTTTGCAGTTACGTCTGTTGTCGCAAATGGGAATTAACTTTGGAGCATTTGATTTAAAAGGGTTTTTCCACCCATTTTATTTATTTATTTATAAATAACAATGGAGCAAGTTCTAAAAAAAAAATAAACTCCTATTTTACCCAATTTCTGGCTCTCCTGTTCTAATGCTGGTTTCCATGCTTCTTCTTCTGGTTTTCCTTCTATTCAGTTTTTGGACACCGTCCTCATTGAGTACAACTGTCTGTTAGGCCGTCCTTATTGCCTAAAGCAACAAATCAGAGCTCAGCTTTGCTCAGAGGAAAAGAAATCAAAGCTCTGATTACTATGGGGAAAAAAAAAAAGTTTTATTGTAAGATCAGAATCTCCGTGGTGGAATTTTAGGTGTGAGGAAAGTATCGGTAATTTTTTTTTTTTTTTTTTTTTTTTAAATGTTCACATTAAATGCAATTTGAAAATGTTCATAGTTGAGATCCTTCTTAGAATTGTAGAGATTCTAACATCTTCCTGTTTGCTTTTCAGAGAAAACATGCCGAGCCACTTTAAATTTAAGGAATATTGCCCCATGGTCTTCCGAAATCTGAGGGAAAGGTTCGGAATTGATGACCAAGATTTCCAGGTAAGATGGTCTTATGGAGCACGTACGGACATGAACTTTTTCTTAGCTCTCTGTATGTTTCCTTAGTGGTGTATTATAAAGGATTTATAGTAGGGTGGTTATATGGGGTCAGACCTACTCCGTCCACTCTCAATGGTACAGTTATGGCCCTATCAACAGACCGTGTGGCTACTAATAAATATTGCTTTAATTTTTTGTTTTATTTAAATGTGATTAATGATCTGGTGACTTCTTGTTTGTTTGTGCCCTAAAATGTATGACATATTTTCTTTCTGATGGTAGAGGACCCCTTTAAATGACTTTTTATGCATGTATTAAAGGGAATCTGTCACCTACTTTTTCGTATATAAGCTTCGGCCACCGCTTTCAGGGGCTTATCTACAGCATTACAGAATGCTGTAGATAAGCCCCCGATATAACCTGAAAGATAAGAAAAACAGGTTAGATTATACTCACCCGGGGCGGTCCCATTACGGTCCGGTCCGATGGGCATCGCGGTCCGGGGCCTCCCATCTTTTAACGATGACGTCCTCTTCTGGTCTTCAGGCTGCGGCTCCTGCGCAGGCGTACTGATTTATCCTGTTAAGGGCAGAGCAAAGTACTGCAGTGTGCAGGCGCTGGGCTTCCTTGACCTTTCCCTGCGCACTGCAGTACTTTGCTCTGTCCTCAACAGGGCAAATCAGTACATCTGCGCCGGAGCCGCGCAAGGAAGAGGACGTCATCGCATGAAGATGGGAGGTGCCGGACCTGGACTGAGACGCCCATCGGACCGGACCGTAGCGGGACCGCCTCTGGGTGAGTATAATCTAACTTGTTTTTCTTATCTTTCAGGTTACATCAGGGGCTTATCTACAGAATTACAGAATGCTATAGATAAGCGCCTGATGGCGGTGGCCGTAGCTTATATACGAAAAAGTAGGTGACAGATTCCCTTTTAAGGGTAGAAAAAGTCTAACGCTAGCCTAATCAACAACTTAATATAGAGGTAGAGACCCTTCTTCCAAGATCCATCACATTTTTATTTTGCCGGAGTTTTTCTTGTTTTGTTTTGTTTTGTTTTTTTGCGGGGCGAGTTGTAGCTTTGATTGACACCATGAAAATAGAAAAATAATTCCAAATGGGGTGCAACCTAATAGGCTTCTTTACCTGAAAGACCCTGAGACCATTGTTTAGCTTCCGGCTGCCAGAGCAACCATTGGCACTTCACAATCACATTGCGCATGGAGTGGGGTACACAAGGAGCCTCTCCCTCGGTCAATCGGCTAGATGCCACTCGGACACCCACTGCTGGTGGTTCAGCTCATGGTGCTATCCTATCACCAAGTATGTGGCAGTAGCACTATGGGCGTCAACTCCTGATATTTTTGTTTTCAGTGAAAATAAACCGCAAAAGAGTTGTTTGGCTTTGACTTTATCCCCTGTCCCCTCTGAAATCTCCTAAATGCACAGCTAAGTCAGACTTTTGTGAGTATGGAAGAGTCTGGAGTATGAGTGCTGGACCGACAGCTGTCTTACATGCTATGTGCACTTTTACTGTGGCGATGTCATATAGGGTCATGTAAGACCTAAATGTTGCCCTTTTCTACCTCGCAAAGTTGGTCCTTTTGGCTCTGACCCAAGTTCTGAGTTTGTCTTGGCTCGCCCATAGAGAGTATGCACCATTTGCAGCCAACACAGAGTTACCGTGTCCTTAGTTGATCGCACCGTTTTCAAAACTTTAGAATGTTTGCTTGGGAAACTTTGACTTGGGTTGTGGCTTGTGAGAATATATATTCCCAGTATAGTGTCCTTACGGTGGACCTACAGAGTCAATATTACTGGTGGGCCCTTGGACTTTACAATGAGCACAGTATGGCGCAAGAGGATTGGGCACAACAGTGACTTCAGACTGTATTTGCCCCCTCTAATCCTGACCAAATGCCAATTTTCAGACTCCAAAATCCAAACCCCTTAATTTAGCCCCCGGACCAAACCCCATCATTCATTCCAGCGGTCCCATTGACAATGAATGAAGTGTTGGCAGAGCATGTTCACCTCCGCTCCATTCTGGATGGGTGGGGTTTCTGCAAAACCCCGTTCTCTGGATTCCTGGGGTTCACAGTTGTCGGACCCTCAGCGCTCAGCTAGTTAACTCATGGATAGGGAAAAAAACCTTTATTTTGGGAACACCCCATTTTAGAAAAACAGGAAAATTCTGGACTGTCAGCAGCTATGAGGTTTTCTACCTGCCAATTAATGATGGCATCTGTCTTATGCCGTGAGCATTGATCTGAATGAGTCGAGTGCTCTATAAATAAGTATTCAGATCTCTGTGTCGTAATTGGCAGAAAGTTGAACAATTGTGACAATTATCCACTGACGCTGGAACCAAGAGGTGACAATGTTGTGAGTTTACCGTTATTGCACTTTGTATGGGCACTATCCACGATCGCGGCAATCATTAATCTTCATCCTTCTGACTTGTTTCTCTTCCTGTTTAAAAAGTGAAGAAAGCAAAAGTCGCTTTTCCAGGTGAAATTTGTATAACGGCATAGGAACAAAAACAAAGCAAGTCACAGACGTCTCGCGACTTTCAGAGCTGAAATTCTAAAAAATTCACAAATTTTGTATCGAAATTTGTCTCCTCTCTAACTAAACACCTGCAGATGTTATATGGATCAGAGGAATTCCTGTTTTTTTACGCCATTTTTTTCTGTTCTGAGAGGGCACGTCTTTCCTTATGGAGTCCAATTGGGAATGTCCCATAGAGAAAGCAACATCTATGTTTTTTTTGCTATGACGTAAAAAAGCCATTTCTCCAGTTCTACATCCTTTTGTCATTGTCTGACCCTTGCTCAAGCCTTACAACATCTAATATCCCTGGTCATATTTAAAGTCTTGTTAAAGGGAATCTGGCACCGGGTTTTTGCTACAACATCTGAGAGCAGCATAATATAGAGGAAGAGACCCTGATTCCAATGATGTCACTTACTGGGCTGTTTGCTGTAATATTCATAAAATCACAGTTTTCCCTGGTGCAGATCTAGCAGTTCTGTGATTGCTGTGCTCTGTATAACCTTACCCACCCCACTGATTGGCTGCTTTGTGTTCACTGCATAGGCAGAAAGCTGCCAATCAGTGGTGGGGCGGGCTTATTTATGCAGAGCGTATGAATAAGGAGGACAACTTGACAGCAAGGTTACTAGTGATAATCTCCTGCTGATAAAGCTGTCATTTTATCAAAACTACAGCAAGCAGCCGAGTAAGTGACACATAGCAGGAATCAGAAACTCTGTCTCTGCATTATTTTGCTCTCAAATTAGGTGGCAAAAAATTGGTACCAGATTCTCTTCAAAGGGTCAGACAATGACGTATTTGGTAGATACCTGCAGGAGGTGGCACATACGGGACAACTTTTTGCCCTTTGGGGAAAAAAACAATTTATGGTACATTTTTTATTTTTTTTTATTTTTAGAATTAGTTTTCCCCTAAGGTAAAAACACCACCTGTAAATATAAACCCTTGCGGTATTGTCTTCTCTGACTTGTTTTCTTCGGTGTATCTGTGGGAGATCTGAGCATTTTGTGACCATTTATGCTGCTCTTTTATTGTTCACAGAGGTCGTCACACAAGTTTCCTAGAGGCGTACATCGCAATTTACTTTGTCATAATAAAGTTGTATAAATGGGTAGATTCGATGTTCAGTGCTGGACCTTATAAAAGCTTAAAGGAACCACTAAACTTAAGGTACCTTCACACTGAGCGACGCTGCAGCGATCCAGACAACGATCCGGATCGCTGCAGCGTCGCTGTTTGGTCGCTGGAGAGCTGTCACACAGACCGCTCTCCAGCGACCAACGATGCCGGTAACCAGGGTAAACATCGGGTTACTAAGCGCAGGGCCGCACTTAGTAACCCGATGTTTACCCTGGTTACCATAGTAAAAGTAAAAAAAACAAACACTACATACTTACCTTCCGCTGTCTGTCCCCGGCGCTTTGCTTTCCTGCGCTTAGTAACCCGATGTTTACCCTGGTTACCAGCGAAGACATCGCTGAATCGGCGTCACGCACGCCGATTCAGCGATGTCTGCGGGGAGTCCAGCGACGAAAGAAAGTTCTGGCCTTCTGCTCCGACCAACGACATCACAGCAGGGGCCTGATCGCTGCTGCCTGTCAAACTGAACGATATCGCTAGCCAGGACGCTGCAACGTCACGGATCGCTAGCGATATCGTTCAGTGTGAAGGTACCTTAGACATAGAAGAAATCTTCTGTCCTCACGGTTTGTTCGTCTGCAGGATTTTTTACATGATCTGGAAACAATGAGGAAAATCTCCTGCCAATCGTTTCCAACTTCAGTCATAGGGGTTGTTCGTGACTTTAACATTGATGGCTAGTCCTTAGGAACGGTCAACAATTTGTAAATGGATGTGACACCAGGCACCCTACCGATCAGCTCCGCTCTTGAAGCTCATCAAGAGAATGCCAAGAGTGTGCAAAGCAGTCATCAAAGCAAAAGGTGGCTACTTTGAAGAACCTAGAATATAAGACATAATTTCAGTTGTTTCACACTTTTTTGTTAAGTATATAATTCCACATGTGTTAATTCATAGCTTTGATGCCTTCAGTGTGAATGTACAATTGTCATAGTCATGAAAATACAGAAAAATCTTTAAATGAGATGGTGTGTCCAAACTTTTGGTCTGTACTGTGTGTGTATATGTATGTATGTGTGTGTGTGTATATATATATATATATATATATATATATATATATATATATATATATATATATATATATATATATATATATATATATATATATATATATATATATATTAGAAATAGATATATTAGAAATAGATATATTAGATATAGATATATTAGATATAGATATATTAGATATAGATATATTAGATATACGGTAGATATATTAGATATATATATATATATACATAGATATATATATATATATATATATATATATATATATATATATATAGATATATATATATATATATAGATATATATATATATATATATACATTAGATAGATATAGATACTATATATCTACCTATCCATATATATATGTGTGTGTATATATATATATATATATATATATATATATATATATATATATATATATATATATATATATATATATATGTGAACCCATGTAGCTGCTAAGGAGAATCTCTTTGGTAGGAATCTGACTCATTGCTATGAGCTGTGTAACCAGCGTTGTCAAAGTCCCAGGGAATATAATCAAAATGCTTTCCTCTCCTCCTGAACGAAATAACCGGTCTCTCTACTAGAGCCTGTACATCTGTAATGACAATTATTCACCGCCCTTTGGAAATTATGGTTTATTGGCAAAAGTCCCAAACTTTCTGCTGTTTTCAATAAACCATCCAAACAAGAACAATTTGAAAAACTCAACACGACTAATATATCAAGAGGTTTCTCCAAATTCAGCACAAAATGCCACTTTTACTCACTACTGCTGTCTCAAAATTATTCTCCCCCTGCTGAAAGGCATTTTTCAGTACATAGTAGAGCACCTCTGGCTGTTATGACCTGCTGTAAATGTGATGCATTGCCAGACACCAGCTTCTGGCAGCGTTCCTGAGGAATTTTTGCCCACTCCTCATTGGCAATGACCTCTGGGTCACTAATATTGGATTTGCCAGTTTTAATTGCCTTTAAGTTCAACAAAAGATTTTTTTATTAGGTTCAAGTCAGGTGATTGTGAGGGCCACTCCAAAATCTTCCAGGACTTCTTCTGGAACCAAGCCTTGGTCGATTTCAGAAGGTCGAATAATGCGTAAATTTCAATTTCTTCACCTTAGACTTGGCTGTAATTGTGCATTCAGGATTCTGAGTCATGCTGCCCCTGGTTTGGGCATGAATCAGCTGACCTGTTCCCTTTAAAAACGTAGTAAAGCTGAAATATTAAATGGTAATGTATAAAAAAAAATTTTTAAAAATAAAATAGAGGTGCCTTCCTAGTTATACATACCTTCCAAAATGTATTGGTCTTGGCTAAGCTTTTCAGGCCTTATAGATGCTACATTCCTGGCAGGTCAGACTGGACATGGCCTACTAGCATGCCCTCTCTGCTCGGTGACTTTTATTGCCCAGAGGCCCAGACCGTTCTTAGTCTGCTCCTGGTAACAAGTGCCATGCATTTCATTTGCCTGCTAGTTTGACGTGTTTCAAAATTTGCACTTGAATGTTGTTTGCAAACAATCTAGGACATTAGACATTTTAGAGTTTGGTCACAATAGTCCATTTGTCTCTGTCCTTCGTGTATCCTGGTTATCAAGTACTCCACATCTGTGACCTCGTCTCCCGGTACTTACCTACCCGCAACCTCCGATCCTCACAAGATCTCCTACTCTACTCCCCTCTTATCTCCACTTCCCACAATCGTATACAAGATTTCTCTCGCGTATCACCCCTACTCTGGAACCCTCTACCACAACACATCAGACTCTCGCCTACCATCGAAACCTTCAAAAAGAACCTGAAGACCCACCTCTTCAGACAAGCCTACAACCTGCAGCTACCACCGATCGACCAAACCGCTGCATGACCAGCTCTATCCTCACCTACTGTATTCTCACCCATCCCTTGTAGATTGTGAGCCCTCGCGGGCAGGGTCCTCATTCCTCCTGTACCAGTTATGACTTGTATTGTTTAAGATTATTGTACTTGTTTTCATTATGTATACCCCTCCTCACATGTAAAGCGCCATGGAATAAATGGCGCTATAACAATAAATAATAATAATAATAATAATCTACTGAGGAGCTGAGAAGCCTCATGTGTTTCTTAGAGACGCCAGTGGTGGACGGTGCTGGAGTCTTTATCTGACTAGTCCCCTGTGGTGTTACGTTGCCAGTAATCCCCTAGAGTCCTGTAGGCTGATGCTAAGAAAACCACTTGCTCTCATCTGGCGTTTGCTCATAGGTAAAGAATGCAACGCAGAAGAGCGGATCCATTAATTGTCGTCTTCCTTTTCATTTTATCTGTAAAAATATTTACTTTGTGGCCCCGTTCTGTCACCAAACGACACAACTGAGACGACCGTAATTTATAGTTTGGTGTTCAGGGGATTCACGAATATGACCTATGACCTTACAGTGGGCCAGAGATCCGAGAAGTCCTGGACATGTGGATGAGGCTGTAGACTGTGTGGGAACGCACCTTATTGACAAAGGGAACATCCCGCTGTCAGTCACTTTACGTATTTCCAGGAAGTATAAGAGAGGGACTGCACCATATTTTTCTCAGTATAGGAACTCTGTGTTCTATATATATATATATATATATATATATATATATATATATATATATATATATATATATATATATATATATATATATATATATATATATATATATTGTATTCTGTATAGATTGATACATTGTTCATTGGTTTATTGGGAGATATTTCTTTGGTGCTAAATGTACCACAACTGCTGCTCCTGTGCAATCTACAATAAATGCTTCCATTTATATTTTATGCACCCAGGGCCAATCTTGTACCGATTCAGCGATAATAAAGCCTTCAATTATCTATGATATGTCACAATAATCTGAGTCAGCCTGTGATTCTGTGATTCTGGGATGAATTATAGTTGACCTAATTTGAGCTTTGAATTTAATCGTCGTGGCCTCTCGTTCAGCGCAGTAATTTCCCAGTTTTGCCAGACACAATGTACTTAAAGAATTTTGCAGTGTTCCCCCATAGTATGGCCAGGCACAATGCTCCACCATAGTATGGCTAGGCGCAGCGCTCCCCCATAGTATGGCCAGGCACAGCGCTCTCCCATAGTATGGCTAGGCGCAGCTCTTCCCCATAGTATGGCCAGGCACAGCGCTCCCATATAGTATGGCCAGGCTCAGCACTCCCATATAGTATGGCCAGGCTCAGCACTCCCATAGTATGGCCAGGCACAGTGCTCCCCCATAGTATGGCCAGGCGCAGTGCTCCCCCATAGTATGGCCAGGCGCAGCGCTCCCCCATAGTATGGCCAGGCGCAGCGCTCTCCCATAGTATGGCCAGGCGCAGCTCTCCCCCATAGTATGGCCAAGCACAGTGCTCTCCCATAGTATGGCCAGGCGCAGCGCTCTCCCATAGTATGGCCAGGCACAGCGCTCCCCCATAGTATGGCCAGGCGCAGCTCTCCCCCATAGTATGGCCAGGCACAGTGCTCTTCCATAGTATGGCCAGGCGCAGCGCTCCCCCATAGTATGGCCAGGCACAGCGCTCCCCCATAGTATGGCCAGGCACAGCGCTCTCCCATAGTATGGCCAGGCACAGCGCTCTCCCATAGTATGGCCAGGCGCAGCGCTCTCCCATAGTATGGACAGGCTCAGCACTCCCAAATAGTATGGCCAGGCGCAGCGCTCTCCCATAGTATGGCCAGGCACAGCACTCTCCCATAGTATGGCCAGGCACAGCGCTCTCCCATAGTATGGCCAGGCGCAGCGCTCTCCCATAGTATGGCCAGGCGCAGCGCTCTCCCATAGTATGGCCAGGCGCAGCGCTCTCCCATAGTATGGCCAGGCGCAGCGCTCTCCCATAGTATGGCCAGGCGCAGCTCTCCCCCATAGTATGGCCAAGCACATTGCTCTCCCATAGTATGGCCAGGCGCAGCGCTCTCCCATAGTATGGCCAGGCGCAGCGCTCTCCCATAGTATGGCCAGGCGCAGCTCTCCCCCATAGTATGGCCAGGCACATTGCTCTCCCATAGTATGGCCAGGCGCAGCGCTCCCCCATAGTATGGCCAGGCACAGCGCTCCCCCATAGTATGGCCAGGCGCAGCGCTCTCCCATAGTATGGACAGGCTCAGCACTCCCAAATAGTATGGCCAGGCGCAGCGCTCTCCCATAGTATGGCCAGGCACAGCACTCTCCCATAGTATGGCCAGGCACAGCGCTCTCCCATAGTATGGCCAGTCACAGCTCTCCCCCATAGTATGGCCAGGCGCAGCGCTCTCCTATTGTATGGCCAGGCGCAGCGCTCTCCCATAGTATGGCCAGGCGCAGCGCTCTCCCAGGAAGACTGAGGTAAAGGTACAGGGGGCAGAGTAAATGCTGTTTTCGTTACATAGGGTTACTTCTGTTCCTTTGCTTCCGCTGTATCTGCTCCTTATGATGGTTGTGCTCAGGGTGGTCATCACCTTCACTGGTAAACCGCCCATACTGGGTAATTGCACCTGATTGACCTCTCAATGTCAGCTCTGTTGGCCAAATTACCCAAGTGTCTGAGGAATCTCTCACCCCCAAGTCTGGTGAGATCAGATGTCGCAAGTTCCTGACCTTGACTTTGAAGCTGAGAATGTCAGTTTCGAGCTGATTTATTGCAACTATCATAGAAGATTGAAAAAGCTTGTGGCATCTGCCTCATTGCTGTGCCCGGATCATCCACAATCCTGCAAACTCTCTATGTGTTCGCTTTAATCTTACTGGAGTGTAATGTGACCCGAGCATTTACCACAATCTGGCGCTGCTCTGCTGCTTTCATCTGGGGATTATGGACTCACCTGCCACCTGGTGGACATCATCGGACACGTACACGCCGGTCACCCAGAGTAGTCACTAGGAGGCCTGGCGGTGCACAGCGGGCTGTCTGTATGAAATGCAGCAGTCTATGAATATGGATGAGGCGGCTAATACAGCGGTGTAAGTACGAGGCATATAAGCGACGCGCAGCGCCTGGTATATTTGCCGAGTGTGAACCAAGGACTTGCTGTACAGAGATTAATTCGTACAATCCTGTGGAAGCTGTTCACGGGATAATACGGATATGCTGACCCAAAACTTCCCCGCTATGCTCAGCACAGATCTGCAAAAATATATTTGTGAATAAAAGGCAAACAAAAATGAAAATGGGCTACCGTGGGAAAAATTTATTTCATGTTTATATTTTAGATATACCAGTAGTTTAATTTTTTTTTCTGTTTATTTGTCAAAGAAAAAAAATAAAATCTTATTAGTAAAAAAAAGAAACATATACATAACACAGGATCCACCATTCACAATAAGTCTTAGTGATGGCTCACCTCCTCCTCCTCTCTGCTCAATGACCTCTGCACAGGTTGTAGAGCGTGCCCACAACATGCTCCAACAGAAATAACTTTTCAGTCGTAATCTCATTATCAGACTGGATTACAATGACCTGTGTGGTCTATATAAACATAACCCAGGACCCATCATTCAAAATAGGTGTTAGTGACAGCACAACTCCTCCCTGCACAATGACCCCTGCGTAGGTCACTGAGCATGCCCATAACACACTCCAATAATAATAATCACTGCCATGATTACAATGACTGTTATCACCTCTATATAGGTAACACAGGATCCACTGCTCACAATAAGTGTTCGTGATGGCTCTCCTCCTCCTCCTCTCTGCGCAATGACCTCTGCACAGGTCATAGAGCATGCCAACAACCTGTTCCATCAAAGATAGGTGTTAGTGACGGCACAACTCCTTCCTACACAATGACCTCTGCGTAGGTCACTGAGCATGCCCATAACACACTCCAACAATAATAAGGATAATCTCAGTCAGGATTACAATGATTCGTCTCATCTATATATATGTAACACAGGATCCATCATTCATAATATGTGATATCCACAGCTAACCTATTTTTCCTCCCTGCACAATGACCTCTGCACATGTCAGAGAATGTCCACAAAACTTTTGAATAGAGATCACTGGTTGGCAGTCTTATTAACACTGCCAGAATTACAATGACTGGTATCGCCTGTATATAGGTAACACAGGTTCCACCATTCATAATAGGTGATAACCACAGCTCACCTCCTTTTCTTACCTGCATAATTACCTCTGCACAGGTCACAGAGCATGCCCACTACACTCTCCTATAGAAGTCAACTTCTCCAGACACTAGTTTCCTAGGTCTTTGGAGCTGTAGAGCTAATCACTTAATGTTGTTACAGCAACTCTGTATGGATGGCGCAAATGAGGTGCAAAAATGAAATAAAAATCTAACATGATCAAATAAAAACTAAGAAAAAGAAAAATGTAGCATTGTTTATGTTTGTAAAAAAATAAAGGTGATGCCATCCCTTTAAGGACATGAGCCGTAGAGTCATAATGAATGGCAGGAGTTGTATGCATGTGTGCCTAGTAATGATTTCTTCTTATTTACAGAACTCCCTGACGAGATACGCCCCTTTGGCTAATGACTCTCAGGCTCGCACTGGCGCAAGGTTTCACACTTCTTGTGACAAGAGGTATATTATAAAAACTATTACAAGTGAAGATGTGGCGGAAATGCACAATATACTAAAGAAATACCACCAGGTAAGTCCGGGATGTCTCTGGGAATATGGTGAGTGGAAGTTGTGACCAGGAAGAATGCTGGAGCTAATGGGGAAAGTATGTGAGAAGTTTTCTGTAACTTTCTCGTTAATGCTTCCTGCTGGGAGGACGACGACGACGACGGTGGCTTTAAAGCCCAATACTGCCATTTTTTTTTCCGCAGACCCAATCCCTATTTTTGGAGTACTCCTCTACGCGCTTCTTCCAAGTCCCCTGACTCTGTGGCCGTGACTCTGTCCTATGACGAATCGTCCCGGCATCATGCACAAGAAAACTTTCAGATGTGCTGCTTTCTAGTAAATTTTGGGAGCACCCCCATGACATTTGCCAACACTTCTGCATAATCATCATTTCAGTTTTTATTTTATAAAACAATGGTACACTTGAAAATAAGAAACTTTGTAATATATCTTATCAGACAAATCTGCTTCTGTCTCCTCCTGGACGGAGTTATCATTCAGAATTCATGGGTAAAATCTGTATTCGGTAAAGACACATCTTCCCATTGCTGAGATAGGAGATGACAGTTGGTGCTATTAATATTCTATGGAGCGGCTGGTGGTGATGGAGACAAACACGGCTGCTGTAATAACATTCTCCTGAAATAACAGCTTACAGTTCTCCATTGAGTGGTCTATCTCCGTAATGGGAAAATCTGTATTCACTGAAGGCACCTTTTACCCTTGAATTGAGTATTCTGAGAATAAAAGTTCAGTCCAGGAGGAGAAAGAGGCAGATTTCTCTGATAAGATATATTTCAAAGTGTCTTATTTTCACCTGTACTATTGATTTATGAAAAATAAAACAAGGGATTTTGACAGTGGATATATGCTATCCGAACCAGGGCTGTGGAGTCGGAGCCCATTTTGATGGAGTCAATGTCATGGAAATTGAGGAGTCGAAGTCATGGAGTCGGAGTGGGAGCCCATTTTGGTGAGGTCTGAGTCTGTGTCATGGAAATTGAGGAGTCGGAGGTTGGGTTTACTAACTCCACAGCTCTGGTCCGAACCACTGGGAGCATGTATGAAACACTGACTGTATCATCTCAGCCAGATATGTTCTACTATAAAGCTCTGCTGTATTATTTATTTATTCATTTTTTTAGAAAATCATACATCTAAAATTCGTTGGGGACCATGCTGCATGGGAGACCAGTCCAAAAGGCCGGTGGCCTGTTCCCACCCTGCTCCCTTTGAGTGACCTATTGGTGAACGACCTCTTGGACTAGTCATCCCAAACAGCGTGATCTCAATTCATGTTTTTCTCTGAAATGCCCCAGCGTTCCAGACTAAAACATGCTTTGCTGAAATTATATGTGCATCTGTCAATCACCTGGAGGAAACCTGTGAAAAGTCAGTTGGGGGGTCGCGCCGTACTAGTCAGGTCTCTCCCTATAGTCACTGGTTGGATCTTCAAACTATATTTTCTCTTCAACACCTAAATATTGTATTCTATTCGTAAGGCTGTGTTCACATCTGCACTGGAGCTGGGAGAGGGGCAAGTAGATTCGCAGGACCTTGGACCACGTTAGTATTCCGTGGCCGCCGGACGTAAGCCCTATGAACCGCCTACTAACGGCCGATATCCTTGACTCCTCTACTGATTCGACTCGGCACGATGTTCTGCTTTCACCGCGCTGGGCCTACAAGTCAGAAGAGGTGTCATGAATTTCGGCAGGTAGGAGGCCATTCATGGGCCCCTGCTCGGAGGCCACAGGATACTGACCACTTAACTATGGTTAACTATGGTCCCGCAGATCAACTCTCTCTCTTCTGTCTGCCACAGATTCTTCCATAAAAGGAAGTGGATGGTAAATCCAAGCAGCACAATAGGGGTCTTAGGTTAATCTATGGAGCCCCCTCATCAATAACTGTTTTCTATCCTGATTAATCAGAAAAAATTATCTTAATTCGATAAAAGGTCTTGATTTAAAAATCTGAGATCAATTTGTGTGCACAGATTTTATGCAGAACCATGCATCTCCATGGTAACAGACTACAAACAAACCCTGTACGGTCTAATTCCAAAAATCTCGTTGTCATACTCTTTGTCTATAGATAAGGAAAATGGAAGTAGGACTGCAATCAGCAAGAGGAGACTACACAGGGTTTGTTTGTAGTCTGTTGCTATGGACACTCATTGGCTTACATAAGAGCTGTTCAGCGATAATAATTTTAATCAAAGGGCTAAATTACTTCATTTTTTTTTTTTTTTTAGAGGTATAAAAACAAAAATACTTGGAGATTTACGAATCTAGATTCAATTGGAAATATGAGACTTTGGGATTTATCAAATATAGTTGAATTTAATCATTTTTTTTTCTTGGCCCATAGCGTCGCATTCTTTTATGCCTTGAAACATGTGTCCAGATAGCTGGGAATCCTTTTTCGTGGATTTTGAGAAAACAATAGTAGTTCTACTGGTTCAGAAGAAGTCATTTGTTTCGCAGACAATGTTCTCTTGACACATAAATAATGTATGTAGTGGGGATCTATATATTCAGAGTGGCCCGGCTTATTGTGTGCAGGCCTGTGCAGCGGAAAGTCGTCCGTACTTAATAAGCTCTCAGAGCCCCCGCTGAGCGCATTTACCATGGAAAAAGTGCTGAGCTCATCATCTGCTGCCTGCACCAACCTGACGGAGACAGGCGGGAGCGCTCCAGAGGTCGTTCATCATGGGAACACTTAACCGCCTGTTTTACTTGGGCTTAATTGCGTGATATATTATATATAGTGTAAAGGGAAGCTCCACTTGTACAATGAATGTATGTGCTTACAGTTCTTATACATTGAGCTGTAGGCTGTCAGGACTTAATATTCATTGTCAGGTTATATCAATTTGTGTTCACAACTCTTATGGAGAACCATGTGTTTCCATGGTAACAGACTACAAACATTGCCTGCGTAATCTAACCTTGAAGTTCTCTGCTTTTTGCCAACATATACACAGTGCCTTACGAAAGTATTCGGCTCCCTGGAACATTTCAGCCTTTTCCCACATATCATGCTTCAAACATAAAGATACCAAATGTAAATTTTGGAAGAATCAACAACAAGTGGAACACAATTGTGAAGTTGAACAAAATGTATAGGTTATTTTAAATTTTTGTGGAAAATCAAAAACTGAAAAGTGGGGCGTGCAATATTATTCGGCCCCTTTACTTTCAGTGCAGCAAACTCACACCAGTCCATTGTGGATCTCTGAATGATCCAATGTTGTCCTAAATGCCTAATGATGATAAATATAATCCACCTGTGTGTAATCAAGTCTCCGTATAAATGCACCTGCTCTGTGATAGTCTCAGGGTTCTGTTTGAAGCACAGAGAGCATCATGAAGACCAAGGAACTCAACGGGCAGGTCCGAGATACTGTTGTGGAGAAGTTTAAAGCCGGATTTGGATACAAAATGATTTCCAAAACGTTAAACATCCCAAGGAGCAATGTGCAAGCGATCATATTGAAATGGAAGGAGTATCATACCACTGCAAATCTACCAAGACCCGGCCGTCCCTCTAAATTTTCATCTCAAACAAGGAGAAGACTGATCAGAGATGCAGCCAAGAGGCCCACGATCCCTCTGGATGAACTGCAGAGATCTACAGCTGAGGTGGGACAGTCTGTTCATAGGACAACAATCAGTCGTACACAGCACAAATCTGGCCTTTATGGAAGAGTGGCAATAAGAAAGCCATTTCTCAAAGATATCGATAAAAAGTGGCTTTTAAAGTTTGCAGCAAGCCACCTGGGAGACACACCAAACATGTGGAAGAAGGTGCTCTGGTCAGATGAAATCACAATCAAACTTTTTGGCAACAATTCCAAACGATATGTTTGGTGTAAAGGCAACACAGCTCATCACCCTGAACACACCATCCCCACTGTCAAACATGGTGGTGGCAGCATCATGGTTTGGGCCTACTTTTCTTCAGCAGGGGACAGGGAGGATGGTTAAAATTGATGGGAAGATGAATGGAGCCAAATACAGGACCATTCTTGAAGAAAACCTGTTGGAGTCTGCAAAAGACCTGAGACTGGGACGGAGATTTGTCTTCCAACAAGACAATGATCCAAAACATAAAGCAAAATCTACAATGGAATGGTTCACAATTAAACGTATCTAGGTATTAGAATGGCCAAGTCAAAGTCCAGACCCAGAGCTGAAAACTGTAATCGCAGCATAAGGTGGCGCAGCAAAATATTAAGTTAAAGGGGCCGAATAATATTGCACGCCCCACTTTTCAGTTTTTGATTTTCTACAAAAATTTAAAATAACCAATAAATTTCGTTCAACTTCACAATTGTATTCCGCTTGTTGTTGATTCTTCACCAAAATTTACATTTGGTATCTTTAGGTTTTGAAGCATGATATGTGGGAAAAAGTTGAAAAGTTCCAGGGAGCCGAATACTTTCGCAAGGCACTGTACCACAGACATTTAGGACATGTGTTCAGATAGCTGTGAACCCTTTTTTGACTTCTTATCCCACTCATTAAAGTCTTCGATAACCCCTTTAATTATGACTATGACTAGAAATTTAAAAGTATGGCAGTAGAGAGTTTGTGCAGGTAACTATTACTGTGCAGAATTATTAGGCAACTTAATAAAAACCAAATATATTCCAATCTCTCGTTTATTTCCACCAGGTAAAACAAAATTTAGAAATAAATATTTCTGACATGCAAAAACAAAACAAAAAAAATGAGTGACCAATATAGCCCCCTTTCTTTATGATGACACTCAGCAGCCTCCATCCATAGATTCTGTCAGTTGCTTGATCTGTTTACGACCAACATTGCGTGCAGCAGACACCACAGCCTCCAGACACTGTTCCGAGAGGTGGACTGTTTTCCCTCCCTGTAGATCTCACATTTTATGAGGGACCACAGGTTCTCTCTGGGGCTCAGATCAGGTGAACAAGGGGGCCATGTCATTATCTTTTCTTCTTTGAGACCTCTACTGGCCGGCCACGCTGTGGAGTATTTGGAGGCATCTGATGGAGCATTGTCCTGCATGAAAATCATGTTTTTCTTGAACGATACCGATTTCTTCCTGTACCACTGCTTGAAGAAGTTATGCTCCAGAAACTGGCAGTAGGTCTGGGAGTTGAGCTTCACTCCATCCTCAACCCGAAAAGGTCCCACAAGTTCATCTTTGATGATACCAGCCCATACAGTACCCCACCCCCACCTTGCTGGCGTCTGAGGCTGGTTTCATAGTTGCGTTTTTTGCCGCTGCGTTTAAACGCATATAAACGCATGCATTTTTTTCCCTATATTTAACATTAAAAACGCATGCTTTTTTTTGTACGCGTTGGCCGCGTTTGACGACGCATGCGTCGTTTCTATGCTTGCGTTTTTTTGTGGAAATGCAACATGTAGTAATTTCTAGAGGCCTTTTTTGCCGCAAAAAAACGCATTGCTGTCTATGTAAACGCATGTGTTTTTAAGCACATGCGTTTGGTTGCGTTTTTAAACGCATGCGTTTCAATAGAAAAAAACAAGTCTACACACTGATAAGCCACCCCCCACCATCAAGGTGATAAAGGGATCCAAACCCTAACCTTAACCCTAGGGATCCTAACCCTACCCCTAACCCTAGGGATCCTAACCCCTAACCCAACCCCTAACCCTAGGGATCCTAACCCTAGCCCTAACCCTATCCATTTCTATTTATAGTGGGTTTTCTAGTTGATTTTTATGATTGGCAGCTGTCACACACTAAAGATGCTTTTTATTCCAAAAAATATTTTTTGCTTTACCACATTTTGAGAGCTACAATTCTTCCATATTTTGGTCCACAGAGTCATGTCACACGCCCTCTGTAGTCCCATTGGCGGTGTCTGGATCTTGATTTTTCTCTTGTGAAATTTCTCATCATGCGTATCAAAAACGCAAACGCAGGAAAAAACGCATGTAAACGCGTAAAAACACGGCGTTTTTTTACCGCATACGAAAACGCATGCGTCTAAAAAATGCAGCATTTGTACGCATTTACATGTGTTTTTTTCACCACCTACGGATGCGTTTTAAACGCTGCGTTTTAAAACGCAAATGTGAAACTAGCCTGAGTCGGAATGGAGCTCTCCGCCCTTTACTGATCCAGCCTCTGGCCATCCATCTGGCCCATCAAGAGTCACTCTCATTTCATCAGTCCATAAAACCTTTGAAAAATCAGTCTTAAGATATTTCTTGGCCCAGTCTTGACGTTTTATCTTATGTTTCTTGTTCAAAGTTGGTCATTTTTCAGCCTTCCTTACCTTGGCCATGTCCCTGAGTATCGCACACCTTGTGCTTTTTGTTACTCCAGTAACGTTGCAGCTCTGAAATATGGCAAAACTGGTGGCAAATGGCATCTTTGCAGCTTCACGCTTGATTTTCCTCAATTCATGGGCAGTTATTTTGTGCCTTTTTTGCCCAACACGCTTCTTGCGACCCTGTTGGCTATTTGCCATGAAACGCTTGATTGTTCGGTGATCACGCTTCAAAAGTTTGTCAATTTCAAGACTGCTGCATCCCTCTGCAAGACATCTCACAATTTTGGACTTTTCAGAGCCTGTCAACTGTCTCTTCTGACCCATTTTGCCAAAGGAAAGGAAGTTGCCTAATAATTAAGCACACCTTATATAGGGTATTGATGTCATTAGACAACACCCCTCCTCATTCCAGAGATGCACATCACCTGATTAACTTAATTGGTAGTTGGCTCTCGAGCCTGAACAGCTTGGAGTAGGACAACATGTATAAAAAGTATCATGTGATCAAAATACAACTTGCCTAATAATTCTGCACACAGTGTAGAACTGTAGATGCAGTCAGGCCCAGCAGTGATGCTAATGTAGGATTTAAAGGGAAAGGATTGAATTATGCACTCATAACATACCCTAAACAGTTTTATTTTTTTTTAAACAACACTGTTGTTTTAAAATCCTACAAAACTTTCTTCAGCTTGCGGAAATGGGTTCAGTCTTATGCCCCCTTTACACATCCATATAATACCGATACCGTAAAAAACTGTACCAGTGTCATCAGAGTTTTGGATCAGTGTGCCAGCCGTTATTTTTCCCGTTATGGCTTAAGAAAATTCAGTTACAAAGCTTCTCCTATAATTTGCACGTTAAACATGGATTGCATCTGTGTTCTGTTCGTGTTTTACACAGACCTATAGACTTGTATTGGCCCTTGTCATCCATGCTGCTGGTAAAAAACGGACTCGTGAACAGCACCATAGATTATAATGGGTACTGATGGTATCTGTGGAAAAAAAAAAAGGAAAAGGAAGCCACGTACTGGAAATACGGACATGTGAAGGAAGCCTTAAACAAAGATCTTTGGGTGCAAATGTAAAATCCTTAGCTGATTAGACATTTTTAAAGGGACTCTGTCACCTGAATTTGGCGGGACTGGTTTTGGGTCATATGGGCGGAGTTTTCGGGTGTTTGATTCACCCTTTCCTTAACCCGCTGGCTGCATGCTGGCTGCAATATTGTATTGAAGTTCATTCTCTGTCCTCCATAGTACACACCTGCGCAAGGCCAGATTGCCTGGTGCAGGCGTGTACTATGGAGGACAGAGCATGAACTTCAATCCAATATTGCGGCCAGCATGCAGCCAGCGGGTAAGGAAAGGGTGAATCAAACACCCGAAAACTCCGCCCATATGACCCAAAACCAGTCCCGCCAAATTCAGGTGACAGAGTCCCTTTAATTCCACTGTAGGGCAAAAAGAATTTTTATATATATATATATATATATATATATATATATATATATATATATATATATATATATATATATATATATATATATATATATATATTTTTTTGCCTCCATCTGAATCAATCAAATGTTTTTTTGGTTTTTTTTACTGAATGTCTCATATTAGAATAGCAGAGTTGACTACAATATTATTTACAGCAAAACAAAAGGCCTACCAATGTGTACGGACTTTAGAATATTGTTTTGACCGCCCATCGGATGATTTAAGGCTTATTGATATGCATGACTGCAGCGTTCCTGATCTGTTTGGCAAACGTATGGCTCGAGATCAATGAGAATGCCCCCGATAAGTGGTGTTCTGTTCTTAGTCTTATTTATTGTTTTTCTACTTTTGTCTTTTGTCCATAGTTTATTGTTGAATGCCATGGAAACACCCTTCTACCCCAATTTTTGGGCATGTATCGGCTAAATGTGGATGGTGTCGAAACGTATATGATTGTCACGAGGAACGTATTTAGCCATCGACTTTCTGTGTATAGGAAATATGACCTAAAGGTAGGTACGATGTCGGTGTGTGTATGGTGGAATTGTGTGATGTGGACGTCACTGGAATAATGAAGTATCATTTGTGATTACGGCTCTTACATTTCTGATGTTGGAATTTTGCAAACAGTCTTTTCCAGGTTGGCCCTATGTATAAGGGGTTGGCTACTACAACCGCCACTTTTTTGGGTCCTTATCTTCGATATGTTTTTTGCAACCTTTTCACGTTAGTGTCAAGTGTATTAATTCCATGAAGAATGACAATGCCTTTTTTTTTTTTTTTTGTACTTAAATTAATCTTTTTGGTGCTAGAAATCATTTTTGTAATTTGGGTTTAATTAAAAATGTTGCACCTTGTGACTTTTATAGCCTTTGTGTTTCACTATGTACTATTGGATGCAGAATGAGTTAACGAAGAATTGATCAGTGAGTTTGTTCTGACAGTCTGATGGCGTTTGTAGTCCTTTTATCTGTTTTTTTTTCTGAGCTCCACTCAGCTGATTTAGGACCACAGACCACATCAAAGTTTAAATGTGCAGGGAAACAAAAAGCCTGAAAAAGCCAAATTGTGCAACATTTTTAATAAAACCCTATGGCAAAAAAAAATGATTTTTAGCCAAAAATGAATACCTATAAGTAAAAGAAAAACTAAGATAAAAAAGGGGAATAAATGAGTGGTGGATCCTTTACCAGAGTTGTGCAGAAAAATTACACCACAGGAGAAAAGAACTTCTGACTGATTTAACGAAGCATAAAAATAAAAAAAAATTTGGGGTTTTTGATGAGATCTCTGATGACTCCGATACAAGCAGGTTTTTCTATAATTCTCTCTTCTGGACTTTTTCTGTAATCAGGCCAAGGAGCCTTCTGTAGGCGGACGTCTGACGGACGGGAATTGTGCCTATAAGGGAAGGAAGGATGAGCGGCTTTTATCCAGCAATCAGCAGCAGAATGTTCAGTGTACATTTTTTTTTTCGAAGTTCATGAATTATTTATAGGAGCTTTCTCCAGTCTTATCCTAGAAATAATGATTTATTCTAGATCCACTCATCAATAATTTCTGTATGTCGAGTAAAAGTCAAATTGACCTTTGCAATTAAGTCATTGTATGGTCTATAATGCTTCTCTCCTGGAACACGGAAACATTATAACTGAATATGGAGACAGTATTGAAGGTTTGTTTTGTTTTTTTAAGTTATCCAGTTTTTTCTCCTGCTTTATTCTCGCTGCTCCCCTGAGTAAAATATAAATAAATAAATATATATATATATATATATATATATATATATATATATATATATATATATATATATATATATAATTATAAAAAAAAAATTTTTTTTTTTCTTAATCCTCCATAAGAGATCAGCCTTTTTTTTTCTAGTACATTTCATGTTCTTCATCCAAAGGGTGTTGCTCAAAGGAACCTCTGGGCGTGTCCAGAAATTGTGAGCCACGCCCTCTTGGCAAAGACCATAAAATATCATAAATCATAAAAATAGTATCTACTATATAATCATCTTATTCTGTCTGTTTGTCTGTAACGGAAATCCCGCATCGCTGATTGGTCACGCCAGCCGCCCGTGACCAATCAGCGACAGGCGCAGTCCGGCCGCGAATTGGCACGGGATTTGAACCACGCTTCTCTGATTGGTCGCGACCCATCGGCGATATTGGCCCGGAATTTAACCAATTTCGTTCAGTTGTATTAAGTTCTATGAGCAATAAAATTTAATGATGATGTATATATTATACCCGGAAAATCCTGTGTATTCATTGCATTATTCTTAAATCTTCATAAATAAACTACAGTACATACATATTCTAGAATATCCGATGCGTTAGAATCGGGCCTCCATCTAGTATAAAAGATTGACCATAAAAATAAAATAAAATATAAAAAAAAATACTGACCATAAAAATGTATAATAAAATATTGACCATAAAAATAAAATATAATATACTCTCCATAATAATATAAAAAATATTGTCCATAGCAATTCATAAATTAAAATATAAAATATTAACCATAAAAAGTAATACTAAAAAATAATAAAATATATTGAACATAAAGGTTCATTAAAAATATAATATTGACCATAAAACTTATATATATCATATTAATGGGATATATATACGGTATATATGTGTGTGTGTAAAATATATTTTATTTTTTATAGTATATTTTAATGTTGAGGTCACAGTGGTGGGGCCTCCAGCAATCAAACATTTATGGCCTATCCTGTGAATAGTGATAAATGTTCTTTGTAGGATTTAATATTTAATATTGCTGGACATTATAAATCATCTTAATGCTTTAACCATCATCTCTCCTTATAATTCTATAGGGATCCACTGTGGCAAGAGAAGCCAGCGACAAAGAAAAGGTACAGTGCATATAATTATTATTATTAACCACGGGACCTATAAAGAAGTTGCAGACCTTTGACGACAATATAAATATAATTTTTCTTTTAATTGAATGTATTTGGGGCTGAAGATCATTTTTTTTGCAATA
The DNA here is from genome assembly GCF_032444005.1 of Ranitomeya imitator. Taxonomy (NCBI): domain Eukaryota; kingdom Metazoa; phylum Chordata; class Amphibia; order Anura; family Dendrobatidae; genus Ranitomeya; species Ranitomeya imitator. The sequence continues at coordinate 42,984,961 of NC_091287.1, read as the reverse complement.
GCTCTTCATTAAAATTTTACCACCGTTGGGCTCTTATTTATTTTTTTTCCCTGTACTGTACTTTAGTGTAGTCTGTGGTCATAAATCAGTTAAGAGGAGCTAAAATAAAAAGACAGATAAAAAAGTACAAACTCCATGTCAGACCAACAGAATGAGGTCACTGATGGACACTCAGTTAACTCATTCTGCAGCCGGCAATAGACAGTACAACACACAAGGTGTAGAAAGCAAACTGGGCAAAATTTTTAATTGCAAAAATTATTTTTAATTCTATTAAGCGAGAAAAGGCACAATTGTGTAATTATTTGCACAAAGAAAAATTCTAAAATCCAAAATTCTAAATCTTTTCTAATACTGGAGAAATCCCTTTGGGTCTGTTATACTCCAGCATCATTTTTTGAAGCACCAAAAGCTTAAGAAAAATGCTAGCGATGTTTTCCTTTGAAGCGTCTTTTTGGACGGCATTCCTGCCAGCATATTATTTATTTATTTTATTTTTTTGTAACTCCATATATAACATAGTGGCAGGTTCCAATGTACTCCGCTAACTATAAAGGCTCGTCTAGATATCAGTATTTTCCACGCGCTAGAAAAATGGACCAATTATTTTGATCAGAGTTTGGTCCGATTGTCATCAGTTTTTCTTAGACGTGGAGAGAAGAAAAAAAAAAAAATTCTACACCTCCATTCTGACTGTCCATGAAAATCTGACCCCACTCGGATGTCATCCGAGTGCAGTCCAAATTTTATTTATATTTGCATTGCCGATGTTGATCCTATTCTCGAATCAAAACCAAACACGTCTCTGATATTTTGGACCCATAAATATATGGGATAGATACAAGTTCTATCTGTGAAAAAAAAAAACAAGAAAATTGGACACGTGAACAAGCACTAAAGCAACATAACTTTGTAAAAATTATTTTTTTTATTTTTTTTTATACTTTTTTGTTTCGCAAAATTAAATTCAGCGATTTATCATCCACCTGGAGATCCTGGGAGAATTGTGCAAAGTTCTCCTTATTCCAATGTGCGATTTCCTTCTTATCCAGAATGAATCTGACATAACCCATGGAGTGTCCACATTTTTTTGGCCGTTCTGGAAGTGAATGTGATTGGTTATTTGGGTTGTTGCATTGTTTTCTCGCGCACGTGTTCTCCTGACCATGCCCATATGATGTTCCATATTGTATTTATAGCTGATTGTCTCCAAATATGTTCTTGGTCGGCCGTTCTCCTCTTCATCTTATCCGACCTCCTACGGTTGACACATTCTTGCATCTGTTTTGACTTTTTCCCCTTCTCCCAGAAGATTCATTGTTCATTGATAGGACATCACTCAGGAGCCCATCGCTCAGACAGATTAGCATGGGAGGAAGCACTTAGCTCCCCGGTGGCCCGGTCTTTTCAGAGAGGAGGTGCAGCTCCGGTATGGCCTAAAAGTAGTGGTTTCAGTTCGGCGTACTTCTTTTTCAGTACTGACAGTCTGGGCGCGGTGCCAGGACGTCAGCTGCTCAGTGAAGAATACAAAATGGGGGGAAAAAAGTGTACGACGCATTCCTCCCGGGATGGAACATCTCACTAAATTCATTGTATCGCTTTTCCTAACAGATCAAACACATATGTTATCCAATCGGCGCACGTCAACGCTCGATTCCCTGCAGCGTCGCTTTCTAGATATAGGAAATAACCTTTAGATTAACTTTGGCCGATCTGCACACATTTGTGCCAATTCTATTCTCCTAGATCAGCTCACAATATGAAGGGAATATCAAGAAAAAAAAATGAAGCAAATTTGCAAATACCGTAGTTTAAATTTTCACATCCTTTTGTGTTTACAGCTCCCATGCTTAGCCATGTGTCTCCATGGTATCAGACAACAAACGAGCCATGTGTAGTCTGATCCTTCAGTACATCTAATTTTATTATTTTCTAATCTAACAAATGCACCTTAGGAAGAATTATTGGACTGCGGATGCAGAGCATAATTGTAGGCTCGGATTAACCAGGCTTGTTGGCATGAAAACATATAGCCCCGCGCAGGAGCTGTGGACACAAAATGTTTCAAATTAAAGAGGTTGTCCCCTTTCGGAACATTTTCGTCGTCCCTGGCCGCAGTCTGTTACAAAAAATAAAAATAAATGAAAAATGGAAATGTGCTTTACTCACAGTCTGCGGGTCCATGGCTTGGTTTCTGGCGCTGCTCCCGATGTCCCTTTTGGGCTGTGACGCTGATGTCACATCGACAGCTCGTCAGCCAATCAATGAGCTCAGTCGATTTGCCCATGTTGATGGGATACCCCCATCAGAGCCGCTTAGTTAATACTGAACATAGGAGCACTCGCGGAGACTCTGCGCTGGACCTGGGGACAATGAGTAAAGCACAATTTTGTGTTATTTTGCAACAAGCTGCAGATGGTGATGAAGATTTTCTGAAAGGGAAAAAACATCTTCAAGATTTTGTGCAAACTTGCTTCATTTTTCATTTCCAATACATGGAGAAAATGCTTGCAAACGTGGACATACACGAAGGAACTTAGTAGGTAACTATAATATCCCATTTAAAATAATGTCCAAGGACCTTTTCATGTAGAATAGTTGTGTTTAAAAATTATTTTGAGCAGCTTAGCTGAACATATATTTGTTCTGAATGGGGAGACGAGAGAAAGCGACTACACACACTGCTGGTGGCAAATTATCTTCCCTGGGATAGGGCAGATTGAAATCCATCTGCCCAATCATCTCTTTCCCTGAGTCAGGAGGTCCCCATATATATTGGATAGCAGGTTTGGCCCTCTTAGCTATGATATTAGTTGCTAGTGAATTGTTCCCATAGAGTATCATTACTGTAGGCATCATGTAAAATTTTACATAGATTCAGAGATTATTCTGCATTTTCTTTTAGGCCAAAGAGTTACCAACATACAAAGATAATGACTTCATCAATGACGGTCAAAAAATCTGCATTGATGAAGATAACAAAAAGATGTTCCGGGAGAAGCTAAAGAAGGATGTCGAGGTGAGACTCATGGTTTTGTGTCTCCGACGCATTTTGAGCTTGCTGACTACTTGGAGTCCATTAGAACCTGCAAAGTGGAAAAAGTGGCAACCATAAGGGTTTCTTGTGGATGAGGTGCTAACGGGAAACGGCAGATACCTGCCCTCTAGGATAGGATGATACATGGGTCACCAATTGAGGATTCTTGCCTATTAGCCTCATATCCACTGGTGACTGTTGTGATCTGCCGATTGTCAGGGAACCCGAAAATAGATTCCTTTGTGTTCCCTTCTAACTTGTAACTGCATTTTGGTTTCTAGTTTTTGTCCCAGTTGAAGCTGATGGACTACAGCCTCTTGGTGGGTATCCACGACGTGGAAAGGGCAGAGCAGGAAGATGTAGAGAGTGAGGACAACGATGGTGAAGAAGAAGGAGAAAGTGATGGAACGCATCCGGTGGGCACTCCACCAGACAGCCCCGGAAACACATTAAACAGCACAAAGCCACTTCTTCCTGGGGAGTTTGACCCAACCATTGATGTGTATGGAATAAAAAGCCATGAACGTAAGTTCTAATTCTTTAGAACATTATTTTTTTCAGCCCATACTTGGGACGGCTTATGTAGGATGTGTCCGTGTCTAGTGCAGGCATCTGGGCAGCCTTCATTGATCTTACGGTGCGGTTATTAGCAAGGTCACATATCCTTTCGTATGGTTGCTTTACTGACGTCTTCTTCATGTGGATTTAATAAGAATATTTATTGATTATATCATCATACTTGTAGATTTATTTATTGTTGATACTTTTTTGCGGGGTCAATTAATTTGGTAGCAGAGATTCATTATGTTCTTGTTGGGGTGAGGTGACTTTTGTCTTTTTTCTTTTTTTTTTCTCTGGCTGGCTAACTACCGTATATACTCGAGTATAAGCCGACCTGAGTATAAGCCGACCCCCCTAATTTTGCCACAAAAAAACAGGGAAAACTTAATGACTCGAGTATAAGCCTAGGGTGGAAAATGCAGCAGCTACCGGTAAATTTCAAAAATAAAAATAGATACCAATAAAAGTAAAATTAATTGAGACATCAGTAGGTTAAGTATTTTTGAATATCCATATTGAATCAGGAGCCCCATATAATGCTCCATACAGTTTATAATGGGCTCCATAAGATGCTCCATATTAAAATATGCCCCATATAATGCTGCACAAATGTGGATTATGGCCCCATAAGATGCTCCATACAGATAATTGCCCCATATAATGCTGCACATGGCCACATAAGATGCTCCATACAGACATTTGCCCCCATATCATGCTGCACATGGCCACATAAGATGCCCCATACAGATATTTGCCCCCATATCATGCTGCACATGGCCCCATACTGATGCCCCATACAGATATTTGCCCCATATCATGCTGCACATGGCCACATAAGATGCCCCATACAGATATTTGCCCCCATATTATGCTGCACATGGCCCCATACAGATGCCCCATACAGATATTTGCCCCATATCATGCTGCACATGGCCACATAAGATGCCCCATACAGATATTTGCCCCCATATTATGCTGCACATGGCCCCATACAGATGCCCCATACAGATATTTGCCCCTATATCATGCTGCACATGGCCCCATACAGATGCCCCATACAGATATTTGCCCCCATATCATGCCTCACATGGCCACTTAAGATGCCCCATACAGATATTTGCCCCCTTATAATGCTGCACATGGCCACATAAGATGCCCCATACAGATATTTGCCCCCATATCATGCTGCACATGGCCCCATACAGATGCCCCATACAGATATTTGCCCCCATATCATGCCTCACATGGCCACATAAGATGCCCCATACAGATATTTGCCCCCATATCATGCCTCACATGGCCACATAAGATGCCCCATACAGATATTTGCCCCCATATAACGCTGCTCATGGCCACATAAGATGCCCCATACAGATATTTGCCCCCATATAACGCTGCACATGGCCACATAAGATGCCCCATACAGATATTTGCCCCATATGCTGTTGCTGCGATTAAAAAAATAAAAAAATTACATACTCACCTCTCAGGCCCCCGGAACTTGCTATACTCACCTTTCCCGTTCCACTGCTGACCGCCGCTGTGTCTTCCCATCCTCTGCGCCGACGTTCAGGAAGAGGGCGGCGCGCACACTAATCACCGCCCCCTCTCACCTGAGCGTCACTACGGAAGACACAGCGGCACTGCCGATGGCACGAGGAGCAGGTGAGTATCGCTCACTGCCCCCATCATACTTACCTGTTCCTGGCGCCGTCGCTGCAGATCTGTTCCCCAGCGCCGCATTTTCTTCCTGTAGTGAGCGGTCACCGTTACCGCTCATTACAGTAATGAATATGCGGCTCCACCTCTATGGGAGGTGGAGCCGCACATTCATTACTGTAATGAGCGGTACCATGTGACCGCTCACTACAGGAAGAAGCTGCAGCGCTGGAAGAAGCAGGGACATGTAGGGACCGCGCCAGGAGCAGGTAAGTATAACTAGACAGCCCCTGCTCCCCCTCCCCTGCCGACCCCTGGGTATGACTCGAGTACAAGCCGAGAGGGGGACTTTCAGCCCAAAAAAGTGGGCTGAAAATCTCGGCTTATACTCGAGTATATACGGTAATCATGGGCATATTTTCGCTTGATAATATAATAAAGATATATTCTTATATATTCTTCAATTTTTTTCCCAGTAGTTTGGGTTGTGCTAATGCCCATGTTTTGGCGTAAGTTTTAGCGTATATATGGGCCTTTTTTTTTTTTTGGAGCCTTTATATTTGTGGGATTTTGCCATTATAACCCCTTAGTGACGGTGCCAAATTTCTGAAATCTGACCAGTGTCCCTTTATGTGGTAATAACTCCGCAATGCTTCAACAGATCACAATGATTTTGAGATTGTTTTTTTCATGACATATTGTACTTTGTTAATGGTAAATTTATGTTTATATGTTTTGTGTTTTATTTATTAAAAAAATATCAGAAATTTGACAAATGTTAACTTTGCAATTTTCAAACTTTGAATGATTATCGCTTTAATCCAGATCGTTGTACCACAGCAAAACATCAATATATAACATTTCCCTCATGTCTGATTTGCATCAGCACCAGCTGTAAGACTGTATAGTCCATGCTTATACCACCTATTGGTTTGCTTAAGGTACCTTCACACATAACGATATTGTTAACGATATCGTTGCTATTTGTGACGTAGCAACGATATCGTTAATGAAATCGTTATGTGTGACAGCGACCAACGATCAGGCCCCTGCTGGGAGATCGTTGGTCGCTGAATAAAGTCCAGAACTTTATTTCGTCGCTGGACTCCTGCTGACATCGCTGGATCGGCGTGTGTGACACTGATCCAGCGATGTCTTCACTGGTAACCAGGGTAAACATCGGGTAACTAAGCGCAGGGCCGCGCTTAGTAACCCGATGTTTACCCTGGTTACCATGCTAAAAGTAAAAAAAAACAAACACTAGATACTTACCTACAGCCGTCTGTCCTCCAGCGCTGTGCTCTGCACTCCTCCTGTACTGGCTGTGAGCACAGCGGCCGGAAAGCAGAGCGGTGACGTCACCGCTCTGCTTTCCGGCTCACAGCCAGTACAGGAGGAGAGCAGAGAAGCAGAGCACAGCGCTGGAGGACAGACAGCGGTAGGTAAGTATCTAGTGTTTGTTTTTTTTTTACTTTTAGCATGGTAACCAGGGTAAACATCGGGTTACTAAGCGCGGCCCTGCGCTTAGTTACCCGATGTTTACCCTGGTTACCGGGGACCTCGGGATAGTTGGTCGCTGGAGAGCTGTCTGTGTGACAGCTCTCCAGCGACCAAACAGCGACGCTGCTGCGATCCGGATCGTTGTCGGTATCGCTGCAGCGTCGCTTAATGTGAAGGGGCCTTTACATTGTGGCAAACATTTTTTGCATCTTTTGGTATATAATATTGCATTTTAGACCACATTCGCCTTTCATAAAGTCACACCTATTTTCAGTAAAGCCTAAAACATGTAATAAAGTCAAGGATAAGTCAGGAAAGACCATTTTTGGTGCAAATTGTGCTAGAATTCTCCAGTTGGCTTGCTAAATCTCCTCCAATGTTTTACAAGAAATCGCAACTTTTTTATTGTCAGAGGACAATAAAACAATCCTTCTCTAAGAACTGGCCCAATATTTATGGACATAACTGTTTATCACTCATGGTAATTCTGCTTCATGTCACCTGTCTTATCCATGGTTTTTCCTTTTTTTTTTTCTTCAGCAATATCTTATCAAGGTTGCCAACTTGATTTTGTATTTTTATTTTTTGGACTGTTTATCAAAAAATTATGAACGGACACATTGGAAAAACCATAATAAATCATTATCATTACAAGTGATCCATGTCTACAGCTCATAATTCTGATATGAAGACATCCGCTGCATTCACTGCAAACTGTAAAATTATGAGATTTACAATAAAAAAAAAAAATCACAGATGCCTGAAATTTTTGTTACGGGCAGTACAGAAAGTGCCCTATTTTTATGAACTGTCCTGGATTTTCTGTTCACTTCTCCAGGACACTTTTCTGACACTTTTTTTTTTTTTTTATTTAACACTAAGCCTTAACCAAAAAATGCTGATTAAGGAATTATTTTTTGTGTGTTACTTTACAGATGCTCCAAGGAAGGAAGTTTACTTTATGGCCATTATTGATATCTTGACTCACTATGATGCGAAAAAGAAAGCAGCACACGCAGCAAAAACTGTTAAACATGGAGTAAGTATCATAACTAAAACTACAGAGCATTTTCATTTACCCTTTCTTGTTGCTTATGAACCTCTAAGGGTCCCATTCATATGACGCTTTATGTTTGCGTTTGTATATACAGTTGTGGCCAAAAGTATTGACACCCCTGCAATTCTGTCAGATAATATTCAGTTTCGTCCTGAAAATGATTGCAAACACAAATTCTTTATTATCTTCATTTAATTTGCCTTAAATGAAAAAACATAAAAAGAATTGTTCTAAAGCCAAATTGGATATAATTCCACACCAAACATAAAAAAAGGGTGGACAAAAGTATTGGCACCGTTCAAAAATCATGTGATGCTTCTCTAATTTGTGTAATTAACAGCACCTGTAACTTACCTGTGGCACCTAACAGGTGTTGGCAATAAGTAAATCACACTTGCAGCCAGTTGACATGGATTAAAGTTGACTCAACCTCTGTCCTGTGTCCTTGTGTGTACCACATTGAGCATGGAGAAAAGAAAGAAGACCAAAGAACTGTCTGAGGACTTAAGAAACCAAATTGTGAGGAAGCATGAGCAATCTCAAGGCTACAAGTCCATCTCCAAAGACCTGAATGTTCCTGTGTCTACCGTGCGCAGTGTCATCAAGAAGTTTAAAGCCCATGGCACTGTGGCTAACTTCCCTAGATGTGGACGGAAAAGAAAAATTGACAAGAGATTTCAACGCAAGATTGTGCAGATGTTGGATAAAGAACCTCGACTAACATCCAAACAAGTTCAAGCTGCCCTGCAGTCCGAGGGTACAACAGTGTCAACCCGTACTGTCCGTCGGCGTCTGACTGAAAAGGGACTGTACGGTAGGAGACATAGGAAGACCCCACTTCTTACCCCGAGGCTTAAAAAAGCCAGGCTGGAGATTGCCAAAACTTACCTGAAAAAGCCTAAAACGTTTTGGAAAATGTTCTCTGGTCCGTTGAGACAAAAGTAGAGCTTTTTACTATTTCTTCGGGTCCCAGCTTATTCGGCAAGCTATAGCGCTTGCCGAATAAGCTGCAAAGGGAACCCGGATACATGGAGCGCGCCGGCTGATCGGTGCTGCATGTGTCGTCACTGTGTCACTGTCACAGCACATGCACGGAGAGCTTGTTTGTTGTCGCAGAGAGGAAAGAGCTGCAGAGCTGGTGGTGCAGGCACTCACCCTTATAGTTTACCATAGGTGTAGAAAGTGAGCTCCCAAATCAGTGGGGGGAGGGTTAGCAATCTGCGATCACCAAGCAAACATTTATAATTGTAATACCCCTTTAAATTTGCAGCCAAAGTCTAGGACAATCTCTTATACTGTATTACATACCGTATTTTCCGGCGTATTAGATGACTTTTTAACCCCTGAAAATCTTCTCAAAAGTCGGGAGTAGTCTTATTCGTCGGGTACGGCGTGTGCAGGGAGCGGTCCTGTATGGTTCTCAGGATCTGGAGGAGAGGAGACTCTCCTTCAGGCCCTGGGATCCATACTCATGTAAAAAAAAAAAATATACGGTATATGGATATACTTAGCTTCCGACGGCTCTCAGCGGTGCACGTGGCGGCTTCTGTTCCCAGGGATGCATTGCGCGAAGCACCGGAGATGATGTCGCGGTCACGCGACCGTGACATCATCTCCGGTCCTTCGCACAATGCATCCCTGGGAACGGAAGCCGCCACGTGCACCGCTGAGAGTCGGGAGAACTCCGGGGGCCTTCGGAAGGTAAGTATATCCCTATTTTTTATTGTTATTCTTTTTTTTTTTACATAAATATGGATCCCAGGGCCTGAAGGAGAGTCTCCTCTCCTCCAAACCCTTGGGAACCATTCAGACCGTACACGCCGTATAAGATGACCCCCATCTTATACGCCGAGTATATCCCAAACTTTATATTTTATATGGAAAAGTTGGGGGTCGTCTTATACAGCAGAAAATACGGTATATCATTATTTCCTGCTGTAAAACCTTACTATTTTTTTTGCTTTCAGGCAGGTGCGGAGATTTCCACTGTTAATCCCGAACAGTATTCTAAGCGCTTCTTGGACTTTATTAACAACATCCTGACGTAACGTCTTCTGACGCCAAGAGAGATCGAGGAGATGAGACCGACATTATTGCAATATGGGTGGAAAGACAGACAGACCGGGCTGTAACTCATGCTCACCATGCAGATAAAGACCCCAGGCAACTTACATCTTCTGGCCAAGATGACGTGTGTGGGGGAAATTACTAATATCCGTCGCTTCCTGGCATAGTCCTAGTTATTTTTTATTTTCATTTTTTTTCTTTCATGTTTTAATTGAAGAAAGACATTTTGAATCTGCTTTACAAAGTTGCACAAAAAAATAAAATTATAATGCACAGATGCAAGAATCCACAATAAGATAAATGGATGAAGTATATGGATCCCACCGGAGAATGGTGCATGTGAAGTCTGTACGAAACTGTAAACTGTAGATCAGTTTATTTTAATTTTATTATTTTTTTTATTAGATTTGTTGAGTCAGTATTCAATGCAGATAATATTACCGGAAAGAGAACGTGCAAAAAAAAAAAAAAATTGCTAAAGTGAACTGGTGCATCGGCAAAAACCTTGGTGGCGGAATTTTTGGATTTGGGATGGAACTTTTTTTTTTTTTTTTTAAACAGACAAGAGACTGCTTAATGATGATTATTGGGAACGTTGATGCCATAATGACAATGTACACGATGAGTCTTTACACTTTTGCCACAATGATCTGCACTTCACTTTGTCCGGGGATTGCTTTGTCATTTTTCAGAGGTGTCGCTGTACTAGCCACTTAAATATTACTGAGACATATTTGCTTGCATAGTTTTACCCCAGTAACATTAATGCTGATTTTTCTATAGATTTCCAAGGGGCGCGGAGATTGATCGAGAACAACCGTTTACATTGTTAGTGGAGGGCATTTCTCATTATGTTCTCAGTCTATGATATCTGTGCCTGCGGTATCCTCGTCTGTTTCCAGTATGTTCAATAGACTTTTTTTTTTCCATTTATGTGTTACAAGAAAAAAAAAAAACAGCATCGAACAATGATGTGGATTTGGGGTCTGGGCACTTTTAAGGTCTTGCTAATTTTTTGTCATTTTCGTCCTTTTGAAAGGCTTACAAGGGTACTTTCCCTAATTTCTGTTACAATATTACCAGTAAATTAATAAAAATAACTTGAAACCAAATAAAAACCACTTTTACTGGGGACAAAGTATCGGGATTTGAAAGTGTTCTTCCCATTTTTATAGATGAATATTATCAGATAGTGCTTGTAAAAACAAACAAGCATTTTTACAATTTACTGCTTATTAGAATTTGAAGCCGTTCTTCAAATATTGAGATTCTGCTTTTGTTTACAGCTTGTTGCCCAGGTGACCGACCACCACTGCTGCTGTCTGGCTTGTAAGCATGGCACTGAAGCTGGCAAGGAATTAGAAGTGTCTAGCCAGGGTGGTCGGCTTCCAAGGCAACGCACTGAAAGCAAGAGAAAAGTGTTGGTTTCTCAAGAATGGCTGAAAATGTTAATAAACTGTAACTTGCAAAATTGCTTCTTTGTGCATTTACTATCTGATAATACCTCTTTATGAAGACGGGAATAACCCTTTATAGCTCAGTTCCATCCATTATGGAATATACATGAGCAACCTTGGAGGATATTCACACTAGAAATCGATGTGCTTGGTGCAAAAATAAATCCAGATAAAATGTTTGGTTTTTTTAGCTGCTGAAATCTCTGAAATTAATCTTTGACTTACATTTCTGCAATGAAGCTGTAAGTTCTCCCACGTATTCCAGCTGATTGTTGGGGTTCCCATTGGATGTAGAATATCATCAAAAAGTTAATTTATTTCAGTTCTTCAATATAAAAAGTGAAACTCCTATATTCTATAGAGTCATTACAGACAGAGGGATCTTTTTCAAGTGTTTATTTCTGTTAACGTTGATGATTATGGCTTACAGCCAATGAAAACTAAAAAGCCATTATCTCAGTAAATTAGAATGATTAACAAAACACACCTGAAAAGGCTTCCTAAGCATTTAGAAAGGTCCCTTAGGCCGGGATAACACACAGCGAGATACGACCGAGTCTAGCAGGTTAAAACCAAGCTCTGGCACCGGCACTTCGGAGCGGAGCGTGCAGCTCCATGTATTGCTATGCGGCTGCACGCTCCGCTCTGGAGTGCCGGTGCCAGAGCTTGGTTTTTTTTTTTAAAAGGATGAAAAGGAGCAGGCATGTTTGATTGTAAGGTGCCATAAAAGGCTTCATCTCGGAGGTGGATCTAGAATGGCTAATATCACCAATCTTCCAATGAAAGGAATATTTTAAAGAGAATAACTCATTACCTGGGACAGCCTTGTATTCAATATACCCGAGTATAAGCCGACCCGAGTATAAGCCGACCCTCCTAATTTTGCCACAAAAAACTGGGTAAACTTAATGACTCGAGTATAAGCCTAGGGTGGGAAATGCTGCAGCTACCGGTAAATTTAACACCTATCTGACCTCGGACGGGATAGTACGTCCGAGGTCAGATCCCCTGCTTTGATGCGGGCTCCGGCGGTGAGCCTGCATCAAAGCCGGGACATGTCAGCTGTTTTGAGCAGCTGACATGTGCCCGTAATAGGCGCGGGCAGAATCGCGATCTGCCCGCACCTATTAACTAGTTAAATGCCGCTGTCAAACGCAGACAGCGGCATTTAACTACCGCTTCCGGCCGTGCGGCCGGAAATGACGTCATCGCCGACCCCCGTCACATGATTGGGGGTCGGCGATGCGTCTCCATTGTAACCATAGAGGTCCTTGAGACCTCTATGGTTACTGATGACCGGTGGCTGTGAGCGCCACCCTGTGGTCGGCGCTCACAGCACACCTCCATTTCTGCTACATAGCAGCGATCAGCAGATCGCTGCTATGTAGCAGAGCCGATCGCGTTGTGCCTGCTTCTAGCCTCCCATGGAGGCTATTCAAGCATGGCAAAAGTAAAAAAAAAAATGTAAAAAAAATAAAAAAATATAAAAGTTTAAATCACCCCCCTTTCGCCCCAATCAAAATAAATCAATAAAAAAAATATAAAATCTACGCATATTTGGTATCGCCGCGCTCAGAATCGCCCGATCTATCAACTAAAAAAAAAGCATTAACCTGATCGCTAAACAGCGTAGCGGGAAAAAAATTCAAAACGCCAGAATTACGTTTTTTTGGTCGCCGCGACATTGCATTAAAATGCAATAACGGGCGATCAAAAGAACGTATCTGCACCGAAATGCTATCATTAAAAACGTCATCTCGGCACGCAAAAAATAAGCCCTCAACCGACCCCAGATCACAAAAAATGGAGACGCTACGGGTATCGGAAAATGGCGCAATTTTTTTTTTTTTTTTTTTTTTTAGCAAAGTTTGGAATTTTTTTTCACCACTTAGATAAAAAATAACCTAGTCATGTTAGGTGTCTATGAACTCGTACTGACCTGGAGAATCATAATGGCAGGTCAGTTTTAGCATTTAGTGAACCTAGCAAAAAAGCCAAACAAAAAACAAGTGTGGGATTGCACTTTTTTTGCAATTTCACCGCACTTGGAATTTTTTTCCCGTTTTCTAGTACACGACATGCTAAAACCAATGATGTTGTTCAAAAGTACAGCTCGTCCCGCAAAAAATAAGCCCTCACATGGCCAAATTGACGGAAAAATAAAAGTTATCGCTCTGGGAAGGAGGGGAGTGAAAAACGAACACGGAAAAACGAAAAATCCCAAGGTCATGAAGGGGTTAAAAAATAAAAATAGATACCAATAAATGTAAAATTAATTGAGATATCAGTAGGTTGTGTTTTTGAATATCCATATTGAATCAGGAGTCCCATATAATGCTCCATACAGTATGATAGGCCCCATAGGATGCTCCATATTAAAATATGCCCCATATAATGCTGCACAAAGGTTAATAATGGCCCCATAAGATGCTCCATAGACACATTTGCCCCACATAGTACTGCATAAAGGTTAATAAGGGCATTATAAAATGCTCCATAGACACATTTGCCCTGTATAAGATGCTCCATAGAGATATTTGCCCCATATAATGCTGCACATTGCCCCATAGAGATATTTGCCCCATAAGATGCTCCATACAGATATTTGCCCCATATGCTGTTGCTGCGATTAAAAAAAAAAAATGACATACTCCCCTCTCAGGCCCCCGGCAATTGCTATATTCACCAGTCCACGTTCCACCGACGGCCGCCACTGTGTCTTCCCCGTCCTCTGCACTGGCACTCAGGCAGGGGGCGGCGCGCATTCTAATGGCATCACCGCGCCCTCTGACCTGAGCGTCACTGCAGAGGACGGGGAAGACACAGCGGCGGCCGTCGGTGGAACGGGGAACGCGCACTGCGTTATACTCACCTGCTCCTGGTGCGGTGCAGTCCCTGATTCTCCGGTGCCAGCAGCTTCTTCCTGTTTTGAGCGGTCACATGGTACCGCTCATTACAGTAATGAATATGCGGCTCCACCCCTATGGGAGTCCATATTCGGTACCATGTGACCGCTCCCTACAGGATGAAGCTGTCAGCGCCCAGAGAACCAGGGACCGCGCCAGGAGCAGGTGAGTATTATTAGACAGCAATTTCAGCCTAAAAAAATGGGCTGATATTCTCGGCTTATACTCGAGTATATACGGTAATAAAATCTAAGCCTCGTCCTTTTTTTTTTCTCCACATCTTCTAATGTTCATGTCTTATTAAAGAGGACCTGTCGCCAATTCAAAAGTGACCAGTTTTGGTTACTACGCACAAAACGCAACTTATGTTCCCGTGCGGTCAGCGAGCGCGTCAAAACAACGCATCCTCATCCATCCGCATGTCCTGCATACCCAATGTTAAAGATAGGTACTCAAGACTCATGCAGCAGTATGCGGAAGTAGGCAGGGCTTAACGGAGGACGTACACAGCCCTCCGCAAAGCCCCCGAACGCAAATGTGAACTTGGCCTAAGGTATTGTGGGGCACGTCCTTTTATTTTTTCTGTGTTGCACTATGGGTATTGTTGGTCAGCATCATACAGAAGGAGAAAGTACACGCCTCTGGTGATAACGATGTGATAAAACGCACCTGGACTTAACTCAAATTAACTCGAGGTGTCAAATACTTTGATTGCTAATATCTCTTCAACGAAGAGGGGAACTGAAAAACAAAAACATTTTATTGCATCGTGTCTAGTTCAACGTGAAAGATTTATTAAGTCTTCATTCCAGGTACACTAGCGGGTCTGGGTTACATTGATTTGGTGGTAGAACAAGTGGTACAGCCATTTCTCCAAAGTGTCCAAGGATCCGTTTTTCAGCATGACAACGCTGGACTGCGTGTTGCTCGTAGTACTGTGAGCAGCCAGTGTGGCCTAAACGTGCTTCCATGACCTGCAGCATCTCCAAGATTTGTTTCCCATCGAGCACGTCTAGGAATGTCATTGGTCGGCATTTACAAAGGGAGCTGCCAGCAGCGGATCTTGGTGATTTACTCAACTGCATTCAGCACAGCAGACCATTCCTTAGACACCCCCATGATGTGTATGACCTATTAATATGGGCATACAGGTAATAATAATCTTTATTTTTATATAGCGCTAACATATTCCGCAGCGCTTTACAGGTTGCACACATTATCATCACTGTCCCCGATGGGGCTCACAATCTAAATTCCTTATCAGTATGTCTTTGGAATGTGGGAGGAAACCACGCAAACAAGGGGAGAACATACAAACTCTTTGCAGATGTCGTCCTTGGTGGGATTTGAACCCAGGACTCCAGCGCTGCAAGGCTGCTGTGCTAACCACTGAGTCACCGTGCTACTAGTCCTACCTGTCTGCCTCATATTCATGGTCTTGTGGAGAAATGTCATATTCTGTCTTTATGTTAATGATTTCTTCCAGGCTTCGGGGCATGCGGTGCCTATAAGAAATCCCTGCCTCTGCTCTACATTACAATGCTACCCCCCTCTCATGCACGTCAGTTCTGGCCCCAGAATCCTGCGCCCTGCACTCCCTCAGATATCCACTCCTCATCCTCCCTTCTGTGGGCACTGTAGTCAGGGATTTTCTGACCAGGTGCCGGTGAGTCACTGGGACCTCCAGTATGCTCTCCCCTACTTCCTCCCTGCACAGTCATCGCTAGGAACCATGTGTACATAGCGATGACTATGCAGGGAGGAAGTGAGGAGAGCACCTTATTGGAGCGCACACCGGAGGTCACTAGAGTGGAAGTCGCCTGCGCAGAAGACCCCTGAATGCAGTACCCATAGAAGGCAGGATGAGGTATGTACTTCTGAGGGAGTGCAGTGTGCAGGCCCGGGATTCCCGGGGCCATAACTGACGGTGATGGGAGGAGGGTAAGTATTACAATGAAGACAGTGGGCAGGGATGTCTTCAGGGCAATGCACGTCCCAGAGCCTGGAAGAGATCATTAACATAAAGACAGAATATAACATTTCACCACACGACCATTAATATGAGACATACAGGTACGACTGGTGTAACATTTCTATTACCTGTATGCCCATATTAATCGGTCATATACATCCCAGGGGGTAACAGATTCCCGTTAATATCCTCACTGATCGCACCCAAGACTGTAAGTGTGGAAATTTCTGCACTTCGTGCTCATACTCCACAATGAATAAATTGAGATCTTTTAAAAATCTAACTTCCATTTTTTTCATGATTTGCTTATTACTAATATGTCTATCCATCCTATAAGTTCCATAATTCTGCACATTTTCCTTCTTAGTGTTGTAATTTTAACGTTGACCAATATATAATGAAATAAAGCAAAAGAAACGACAAAAATAATGGTAATGCTACATTTTCTATTACAGCTCACATGACCTTATAACTATGGTGCATACACACCTGGCAAACACACCTGGCCACAAGAGGGAGACAAACAACACATGACATTCCCAGTTCACATTATAGAATTAACAAAATGTTAAAATGATTTTATTTTCAGATTTTTTAATAAATTGGTAAATGAAGCTTCCTAAGAAACTAACAATAATTACACTATTTCTATGGTCAAGATCATGTCCCTGATATATTTAATTAATTATTTTTTCAGATAATTTGTATGTCCTTTCCATACTTGTAAATTTTTCATTAAAAAAAATGCTAATAGGTCCACTAGCTGTCTATGAAATTGGCTTTTTCACGCTCAATGGGTTAAAGAAAAGATGCTGCTCTTCTCCTTAGAAATGGAGTGATGATAATGCAGTAAATCTAATATAAAAAATAATGATAATATAAATTATAAATATAATAACAACTTTGTAAAATACATGCAATATCCAATCTGGTACCATCTCTCTTTGCTTGCTTGTACCGAAGCTGGACCGCTTATATAGCTCAATTCTGTGAAACAGCATAAAAAATATATTGCAGCTCAATATTAATTTTTCATAAGTGCTGCTGTCTTCCTGGTGACCAATTGGGTCATAAAAGCAACTTTATCTTTGGACTTTTAACAGGCAGGCAAATAATATTAATGCTTTTAGAATGCGCACATATATACAGCATCTTAACGGGGTTGTCCAAATTAAACTTCTCTAAATCGTTCCATTTTCAGGACAAAGAACTGAAGCGTTACACAGCAGCCTCTGAAATCAGGATGTCTTCTGTGTGATGCAGTAATGATCTGTGTCCGCCAGGGGGAGAGCTGCTTGTTCCAGTGACTACACGCTGGTAAATAAAGGAGGGTCCACACTGGAGGGTTTATATATTCTTAGTGGACATTCAAAAAAGGGTGACACATAATTACATAATTACATTGCAGCAGCACAAAAGGCAAAATCTTGCAGAAACGTGGTAAGATAAAAACCCAATAAAATATATGTGCACATGTTCGGTGAGGCCAACACATCAGAAGGTATAGTTGCAGTTCTTTGTAAATCCACAAATAATGGATACTGATATCATTTGGCATAACTCATCAAGGTAAGCTCAGCTATGCTTGGTCAAAAGTTTGCACAAATTTGTTCATGCAATTGTTTTCCTTTTTCTTATTGGAGCGTGCACATTCTAGATTAAGACTGAAGGCAACAAAACCACAAAGGGACACATATGGAAACGTGTAAAGAAACCTGAAACAAACCAGAATGTGTGTTAAACCTTAGATTCCTGAAAGTGCCACTCTTTCACTCTGATAAGTTTTATACCCCCATAGGGTATGTGCCCACTATCCGGAACGAGCAGCGCTTTGGATGCAGCCTATGTTCACTGCATCCAAAGCGTTGCCAGCTATTGAACGCAGGTAAATCCGCATGTGTTCACTGAACCATGTGTTCACTGAAAGATGTCAGTGATTTCCCTGTCCACGGGTGATCCGCAGGTGACTATGCATGTATAGTGGATGTTGGATTTCTAGAACTCCCACTATACTGTAACAGCTGGCCACATGTTGCTGAGCCCTATATGCCAAAATGAGGACCACAACAGGAAAGGAAGATCAATAATTACCTCTGCTGCAGAGGATAAGTTCATCGGAAGTACCAGCCCCCAAAAATGCAAATCAACAGCGCCTCAGTTAAGTCCTCATAAATAATGTGCAGATAAAAAGTAGGCATCAACTGTCCAGAGGAGACAGAGAAACAGCCTTTATGGTTTATTTGCTGCAAAGAAGCCACTACTAAGGACTGCGAATGAGAAAACACTTGACTTTGGACCAAGCAATACAAGGACTGAATGTTAGATTATTACACATTTTTTATAGCGCCATTTATTCCATGGCGCTTTACATGTGAAAAGGGGCAAATATAGACAAATAGAATAAACATGAGCGAAAAACAAGGCGCACAGGTACAGAAGGAGGGAGGACCCTGCCCGCGAGGGCTCACAGTCTGCAGGGGATGAGTGAGGATACACAAGGAGAGGGTAGATCTGGCTGTGCAGCGGTTCAGTGAAAATCTGGTGTGATTAGTCAAAATTTGAGATGGCTGGTCTGCAAATGTGTGGTGCCCACTTTTGAAGCATGAAGGGGGAGGTGTGATGATATGGCATTGCTTTGTTGGTGCTACTGTTGATTAAATTCAAGGCACACTTAGGGTACCGTTACACTATACGATTTACCAACGAATACGACCTGGCCGTGATCGTTGGTAAGTCGTGTGGTCGCTGGAGAGCTGTCACACAGACAGCTCTCCAGCGACCAACGATGCCCAGGTCTCCGGGCAACCAGGGTAAACATCGGGTTACTAAGCGCAGGGCCGCGCTTAGTAACCCGATGTTTACCCTGGTTACCAGCGTAAAAAAAAACAAACACTACATACTTACATTCCGGTGTCTGTCCCTTGCCGTCTGCTTCCCGCACTGACTGACTGCCGGCCGTAAAGTGAAAGCACAGCACAGCGCGCTGTGCTACGATCTGCTATGACGTACGATTCTCAGCAGGGTCCCTGATCGCTGCTGCGTGTCAGACACAGCGATATCGTATGGATATCGCTGGAACGTCACGAATCGTGCCGTCGTAGCGATCAAAATGGCACTGTGTGACGGTACCCTTAGAGTAAATTCACATTTGCGTATATGTGCGCAGCGTATCATCTGCAAACACATGCAAAAATGTGTGCAAATGCATGCTTAAGCAGCGCTTTTTATCCGCATCAGCTTACGCATGACGGCATAAAAAACGCTGTGTGTGCATGCGTTTTTTGCCTGCGTTTGCGTTTTGCATTCGATATTTCCAGGAGGGCATGTCTCAATGGGTTACTGGACATGCACAGTCTGTAGTATGCTAGCGCATTGAACGCATGCGAATGCAAGACATAGACAGTAATGCTTTTTTAACGCGCTCATCCACATGTGCATGCCTGCGTATTTTTGATGGATTTTTGACGCTTCAAAAAAATGCAACATGTTGCGTTCGCCAGACCCGGCCGCACACCGAGAAATGATGCATGCAGACGCATGCGAACTGATGCAAACGCATGTCCCTGGTACGCCATGTTAAAGATTGGTACGCATGATGCATGCAGATCTGTGCGGATGATATGCTGCGCACAGAGACGCAAATGTGAAATCACCCTTATCCTGCATGACTGCCACAGCATTCTGCAATGATATACCATCCCATCTGGTTTCCGCTTGTGTGGCAACAGAACAATGACCCATAACAAATCTCTAGCCTGTGTAAGGGCTAAGTGGCTAAGAAGTAGAGCGATGGAGACTGCGTAAAGATGACTTTGCCTCCACAATCATCCTACCGTAACCCAACTGAGATGGTTTGGGATGAGTTGGACCCAAAGAGAACACAAGGCAGCCAACAAGTGCTCAGCATCTCTGGGAACTCCTTCATGACTCTTCGAAGCCATTCGAGGTAACCACCTAATGAAGCTGATGGAGAGAATGCCAAAGGAGTGTAAAACTGTCTTCACAGTAAATGGGGGCACTTTCAGGAATCCAAGGTTTTACACATATACTGGTTTGTTTCATATTAGATTCTTTCCACCTTGTTTTTATGTGTTCCTTTGTGGTTTTGCTGCCTTCAGTTTGAGTCTACGATGTGCACATTGCAAAAACAAAAAAACAAAACTTGGCTCTACCTTGCTTCCCACTGAGTTCTGTTATCTAATAATCATACATTTTCTGTAGCCAGGTAATGCTACGTTTTTACACGAGGCGCTGAGCCATTGAAAAAGCGTTTAAACAGTTCAAGAGAAAAGTGTTTTAGCAATGCTCACAAAATGTCGCCATTACAAAGGCGAGGTGACATGCTACAGAAAATGTATGATCATTGGGTAACAACTCAGTGGGAATCAAGGTTGTGTCATGTTGTTGTTTTTTTGCAATGTGCACATTGTAGACTCAGACTGAGGGCAGCAAAACCACAAAGGAACACATATAGAAACAAGGAGTAAAGAAACTCATGAAACAAACCAGAATATATGTAAAACCTATTCCTCAAAGGGAATATCAGCAATGCATGTTCGGGAGATGGCCACTGCACTTTCTATTGCTTCTACAGGCCTGGAAAAGCCCGGTATGAACAGGCGTGTCCAAACTTTTGACTGGCTCTATTAATGTATAAGTTTCTTATATCCCTTTTTGGGGTTAAGTGCGTTCACCAAAAGTCAGTGATCAGTTGGCTCATAAATGGTGCCTGTCCACAAGCAAGTAATCTTGTGTAACATGTCAGTAGTTTACGGCCCCTCAATCACGAGCCGTAAACTTGTCAGCCCAAAGACCACTGATGGCCGATAAGATAACACCTTTTGTATCTGGCCTAACACATTAACTTTACATAAAGAGCTAGTGTCTATTCAGCTGTTTTATTATCCTGACATGACTTTTCATGCTTAAAAGTTTTTTTTTCTCAGTCTTTTTGCTGAATATTGAACTTTTAAAGGGCCCTACATTATAAGAAATGCATGCTTTATTATTATACTTTCCATGTCCAAGAATCAAGCGGATTAACTAGTGGGCACTCCAAATTTTAATATTGTTTTCTATCTACTGGATAACAGGGATGTGTTCATTTGTGTTCACTTAGCCTGCTATACATGCACAGCAGCGGACAGCAAAGAGATGAAAAGTGATCATCTATACACAGGATAGATGAAAAGTTTTTATTTACTAGGTCCCCTATTGTTCCTGAAAATAGGGCTCTGAAATGCCTGATTGGGCAGGTGTGGCCAAGGCTCCATTCAACAAGGCCTAATTTTTGGGCAGTGTGGGGTTCCCATCTGTTTGACCTCCACAGATCAGAAGGGTGTCATCTATTCTGTGGATAGGTGATAAATTCCAATGTTGGTAATAATACTTTAGTTGCCTTATAGGGTTGTACTTTGAGTCATCTTGTATTACATTGTTGACTGTTTACTTAAAGGGAATGTGCCACCCCAAATCACTATTTAAACTAAGACCATAATCATATAGGGGACTTTGACCCTATAAAAACATACCATTGTTTGTGCAATTTAGAGTGCTTGGTGCCCCCTTGCCATGGTAAAGAAACTTGGTGCACTGATTCTGCCCCGCTCAATTAGCATGAATGGCTGCTTCCCTCTGTGTTGATTGCACTCAATTGGTTAGAGCAAGTGCTGTCTGAAAATAATCCAAAGTGTCCACATACAGTGTAACAGCAGGAATCAGTGTCTGTGCTCATAGATGTCTCTGCTGCATCAATGCGATCCTCCACCCTCTGAATTCTGTAACCAAGGTGCAAGCGGCCTCAGCAGAGGTGTGTGAACGTGTGCACGCTAGCTCTTGTGCGCATGCCGGAGGATTCTTTACAAGCAGCACTCGCTCTGGCTAAGTGAGCGCTGATAACACAAAGGGAAGAAGCGGTTATTGCAAATTGAGAGAGCAGAATGTTTCACCAAACCTTGGCTGCAGCAGGGGTGCACCAAGCACTCTAACTTTCATATCAAACTAAATGCTTCTTAGGCAGTGCTTAGTACAACAGAGGCATGGCTTCTATAGAGCCTAATAAGTCCATTATATGACTATGGGTCTACTGTAGTCATTTGGGGTTGATAAACTGCCTTTAAATGGACATAAAGGTTTCGCCAAATGCAGCATCATAGGGCAATAATAGCTGATTTATGGTGGTTAGAGAAGTCACGGCCAAGGAGAGCAGATGATTGCCACACCAACTTCTGTGTAAAGAGGGCTTGTCTTCAATGCACTGCCTAATTACGACACCACAAAAGGCACAGCTCCAGAAGGTAATGTACACTTACCATTTTGTACCCTCTCTCTTTTTATTTCTCTCCTCCCTTTACTCTTTTTCTCTCCTCTCTCACACTCCTTCTCGTTCTCTGTCTTTCTCTTTTGGCCTCCTCTCTTTCTCACTCTCTTTCTCCTCTTTCTCTCCTCTCTTTCGTTGTTTCTCACTTTATACAGTCATGGCCAAAAGTATTGACACCCCTGCAATTCTGTCAGATAATACTCATTTTCTTCCTGAAAATGATTGCAAACACAAATTATTTGGTATTATTATCTTCATTTAATTTGTCTTAAATGAAAAAAACACAAAAGAAAATGAAGCAAAAAGCAAAACATTGATCATTTCACACAAAACTCCAAAAATGGGCCAGACAAAAGTATTGGCACCCTCAGCCTAATACTTGGTTGCACAACCTTTAGCCAAAATAACTGCGACCAACCGCTTCCGGTAACCATCAATGAGTTTCTTACAATGCTCTGCTGGAATTTTAGACCATTCTTCTTTGGCAAACTGCTCCAGGTCCCTGATATTTGAAGGGTGCCTTCTCCAAACTGCCATTTTCAGATCTCTCCACAGGTGATCTATGGGATTCTGGTCTGGACTCATTGCTGGCCACCTTAGAAGTCTCCAGTGCGTTCTCTCAAACCATTTTCTAGTGCTTTTTGAAGTGTGTTTTGGGTCATTGCCCTGCTGGAAGACCCATGACCTCTGAGGTATACCCAGCTTTCTCACACTGGGCCCTACATTATGCTGCAAAATTTGTTGGTAGTCTTCAGACTTCGTAATGCCATGCACACGGTCAAGCAGTCCAGTGCCAGAGGCAGCAAAGCAACCCCAAAACATCAGGGAACCTCCGCCATGTTTGACTGTAGGGACCATGTTCTTTTCTTTGAATGCCTCTTTTTTTCTCTTGTAAACTCTATGTTGATGCCTTTGCCCAAAAAGCTCTACTTTTGTCTCATCTGACCAGAGAACATTCTTCCAAAACGTTTTAGACTTTTTCAGGTAAGTTTTGGCATACTCCAGCCTGGCTTTTTTTATGTCTCGGGGTAAGAAGTGGGGTCTTCCTGGGTCTCCTACCATACAGTCCCTTTTCATTCAGATGCCGACGGATAGTACGGGTTGACACTGTTGTACCCTCGGACTGCAGGGCAGCTTGAACTTGTTTGGATGTTAGTCGAGGTTCTTTATCCAACATCCGCACAATCTTGCGTTGAAATCTCTTGTCAATTTTTCTTTTCCGTCCACATCTAGGGAGGTTAGCCACAGTGCCATGGGCTTTAAACTTCGTGATGACACTGCGCACGGTAGACACAGGAACATTCAGGTCTTTGGAGATGGACTTGTAGCCTTGAGATTGCTCATGCTTCCTCACAATTTGGTTTCTCAAGTCCTCAGACAGTTCTTTGGTCTTCTTTCTTTTCTCCATGCTCAATGTGGTACACACAAGGACACAGGGCAGCGGTTGAGTCAACTTTATTCCATGTCAACTGGCTGCAAGTGTGATTTAATTATTGCCAACACCTGTTAGGTGCCATAGGTAAGTTACAGGTGCTGTTAATTACACAAATTAGAGAAGCATCACATGATTTTTCGAACAGTGCCAATACTTTTGTCCACCCCCTTTTTTATGTTTGGTGTGGAATTATATCCAATTTCCCTTTAGGACAATTCTTTTTGTGTTTTTTCATTTAAGACAAATTAAATGAAGATAATAATAACAAAGAATTTGTGTTTGCAATCATTTTCAGGAAGAAAATTAGTATTATCTGACAGAATTGCAGGGGTGTCAATACTTTTGGCCATGACTGTATCTCTTTTTCTCTGTCTCTTTTTCTCCCCTCTCTATCGTCTCTCTCATCTTTCTCTCCTGTCTTTCTCTCTCTATCGGTCACTTTCTCTGTCTTTCCTCTGTTTCCTCTCTTTCACTCTCTTTTTTTTCTTTCTTTCTTCACTCTTTCTCTCCTCTTTCACTTTCTCACACTCTTTTTCTCTCTCTCTTTCTCATCTCTTTATACTGTATATATACACCTCTGTTACATCTGGAAGCAGTACTTTGCATTTCAGTGTGATAATAACGCTTCCTGACTTGTCACAGGGGAACACTTACAGTCATTTTTTTGGTGAAACATTGCATTGTCGGGCAGTTTATTCCATGATACTGCAAAAATACTGTGTAATTATCTTGCTGCAAAATGTCTCACAATTTTCAATAATTTAAAGTATTTTTCTTTTACCTTTTTTTTCATTTTGTAGTAATAATCATGGATGTTATATGGGCCCTAAAATCTACTTCTAAACTAGAATGATTAAAAATTCTGCAGGTCCAATAAAGACGTTACTTCATTTATTATAGCTATTTTTGTCATTAGATAAAGGAATTATCTTTAGGAAATAATTTTGTTTTTTATTCTTTTAATTAGTACTAAGGAAGATGACCAAGAAAATGCAAATCAGCTGCTATGGATGGAGCCTTGGTAGAGCGGATTCTCAGCCATGATGGTTCCATGCTTGTTTTGTTGTTGGGGGGATGAAGACCATGTGACGGATTCTCCTTAAATAAGCAATTGCAATGTTTGCCTGCTGCTTTTATTTTCTATCAGCAAAGGAAAAGGAACAGAGGGCAAATCAAGTAGTAATCTAATCTCTGCTCCTTTTTCTATGCACGCTAACAATTAGGGATGAGCGGACCCATGAAAGTTCGGGTTCTGGTACCCAACCCAACTTTAATCCAAAGTTCTCTCTCGGGTTCGCTCATCTCTGTTAATAATTATTAAAATCACATATAATATTTTTTTCTGAAAAGTCATATAAATTTCATTTAACATTAGTACCATGTAGATTTTTTATTTAGCAATTTACTTAATTATATGAGTATTATTGTGAAATTTCTCTAATTTACCCTTTATTTCTACAAAAAGATCTGATAATTTAACACTTGTTTCCAACTCCTAACACTTTTATAATATGGAAATTCAAAAGTAATAAAACTTCAAGTATAGATAACCAATTTACAAATTCTTAAAACACTTAATAATTAAATTAATGATAATGGCTAAACTTCATTATACTGTATACTGGTAGGAGATTAAACATAAATGTTATAATTTTCTGCTTTTCTTTGGGTTCTAAGGACCTCCCTTACAAGTGAATAGATGATAGTCCAGAATATCTCAAACTTCAGCACCTTTGATGCCGAATTACAGACATTTTACTGAATTTTTAAAACTAACATTTTTGTTATTTTTCAGCAGTACACTTATTTGACTTAATATTTTGCTGACCATTTGAAATAAAAAAAATGAAGTAATACATTTCTCATCAATAAATAATATGTAACATATAAAGCTCTGGCAAAAATTAAGAGACCGCTGCAAAATGTTCCGTTTTTCTGATTTTTCTCTTTGTAAGTTTATTTTTGAGTAACATGTAAATTGTTCTTTTATTCTATAAGCTTCTGACAACATGTCTCTGAATTTCCAAGCACTAAATTATGTATTTATTTTCTGACAAAGAAAAATGGGCAAAATAAAAAAACTGTGCTTTCAGACCTCAAATAATGGAAAGAAAACAAGTTCATAATCAGTTAGAAACAACAATACTAATGTTTTACCGCAGGAAGAGTTCAGAAATCAATATTTTGTGGAATAACCATGATTTTTAATCTCAGCTTTCATGCGTCTTGGCATGCTTTCCACCAGTCTTTCACACTACTTCTGGGGCAGAAATGTAAGCAGTTCTTCTTTGTGTGATGGCTTGTGACGATCCATCATCCTCCTGATTACATTCCAGAGGTTTTCAACGGGGTTCAGGTCTGGAGATTGAGCTGCCCATGACAGGGTTTGGATGTGGTGGGCTCTTAATTTTTGCCAGAGCTGTATATTTAACAATCCAATAAATATTCACTTTAGTTCTACAGTTTAGAAAGGCTCACAATCCTGAGCTGAAACGTCGCCATTTTGGGCAAGTAAATAGCCACATTTTTTCACCCTGAACTGGTGTGCCGCCTTCATTATTTTGTCAGTGTATGGAGGTTTGGTCAATGCCTTGGAGGCACGGCACCCAGGAACGCTATCTGCTTGTGCTGCTTTTTGTTTTCTTTTTTCTATTTATCTATCTAATTATCTTATATCCTTAAATAATCAGCAGCCCAAAACACCGTGAAAAAAAAATAAATATATATATATAGTTAAAATTACAGAACAGGACTTTTTCTTTTCTCTTTTATAATTTTTGAGACCCACATAGACCACCCGGGACATATCAGGGGAAATGAAAATCACTAGCAGTTCCTGGTTGAATGTGTTTCTGGACTCCATACATTAAACACCCAACTCACCTTACAGTGTAAATCAGCCACCCAGGGGCCCCATCATTTCACTGCTTCCCTTCTAGTGGGTAAAGCATAACTGGAATACCAATAAAGCCATTACAGAAAATGTAAGTAAATATGTCATAAATAATGAAGCTTAAAGTCATTGCCTGGGGTTTCCCAGGAAATCAGCCAACATTCCAACATTCTCCCAAGATGTGAGATCCAGACAGTAAAGAGTTACACAAGTTATTTAATGAGAACTCCACCCTAATGGTCTCCATCCAAGTTATAGAACAGAATTGCTTGGGGGTTTTATTTTAAACCCTGTCAAGGGCAAAATGAAAAATAGAAATTATACTAACTACACAAATGAAAGCATTAATGTATGTGTGTACAGAACATTGCATACAAAAGGTGAACTCTGCCGATATATGTCATCAACTGAAGAGATTTCCCTTTTAGTAATATTTTGTGAGGATCAATTTCCAGGAATAACAAAGGGATGTCTCAATGTGGCTACTACTAGGGCTTATGGAAATAAGGAATTTGCCTCTATCAGCCAGAATAGAGAGACTGCTGGTGAAAAAAGACATTAAAAGAAAATCATTCAATGCCTATTACTTGTTCTGTTATGCAGAAATAGGTTAATATTTTTGGAAAGTTTAGAAGATTAGTGAGATATCTATCCATCTCTCTATTATCTATCTATCCATCGCATATCTTTCATCTATTCATCTATCTATCTATCTATTATCTGTCTATCCATTTCTCTATTATCTATCTATCTATCTATCCATTTCTCTATTATCTATCTATTTAGTTATCTATCTATCCATCCCATATCTTTTATCTATCTATCTATCATCTATCTATCTAACTATCTATCTCATATCTATCATCTATCTATCTTTCTATTTTATATTTGTATATCATACCTACTCGTCTATGCTGCTGATGCCTCTTAATTCATAGCTATGTTTTTTTTATTACACTGGTCTACGAAAAAAAAAATGTTCTGGCATGGACTTTAAGAACAGTTTTAGACTAATTTGAGGGTGCTGAATTCAAATCTGATCTTATAATTTCTCTATCACATCACGTTTTTGCCCTATAGGTATATAGCCCATTTTCATGAATTCCATGATAAATATAAGTAGTGTATGAAAAGTGCCGGTTTATACGGTTCACTAAGGTAAATTTAGTTTTAATTTAGTCTCCCAATAAATGTGAGAATATCTTTGTTTTCTTTGAACATGCATAATTCCCATTTGTTATGATAACCCCCTTGTTTTCTGTGCTACTGGGACAGTAGAGCTACAGCAGAGCATTGGGTGAAAACTGAATGGCCTCAGCGACAGAGTTTGGCATCTGGCGATAAGAATGTCATCCATGATCCTCTAGTGGATAGGAAGGACATTGTCTTTCCTCCCTTACACATAAAACTTGGATTGATGAAGCAGTTCGTCAAAGCTCTCAATCACAGTGGAGAATGCTTTAACTATAGATGTTCAACTTTTCCTGGTCTTAGTGAAGAAAAAGGCTGGAATATTTGATGGACTTCAAATAAGAACACTTATGAGAGACACAAATTTTATCACATCAATGAATGAGACAGAAGAAAGAGCTTAGAAGGCATTTTGTAATGTGGTGCAGAGTTTTCTAGGGAATAAGAAAGCCGACAACTATGAAGAGATTGTGGAAGAGCTACTGATGAGTCTGCGAAATCTTGGATGGAGAATGAGTATCAAGATTCACTATTTACACAGCCATTTGGACTTTTTTCCAGAGAACTTTGGGGATGTGAGCGAGGAACAAGGGGAACGTTTTCATCAGGACATTAAAACAATGGAAGAACGGTATCAAGGCCGGTGGGACTCACATATGATGGCTGACTATTGCTGGAGCTTGATGAGAGACAACCCAGAAGCCGTACATCACAGATAAGCCAAGAAAAGAAAGATCAAATAACTGCCATTTGTCATTCATCTGTGTGCCATATATATGTGTTTTTATATTTTGTAGTTTAAGGCTATGTGCACATGTTGCGGTTTAGGCTTAGGAATTTCTGGTGCGGATTCTGCCTCTCCTGGCAGAAAACGCGCCTGCGGATTTGTTGCGTTTTTTTGTGCAGTTCCGCAGCATTTTTTGTGCATTTTTGCTGCGGTTTTCTTGTGGATTTGCTGCGTTTTTTACCCCTGCGGTTTTCTATAATGGAATGGGTACAAAAACGCTGCAGATTCACAAAAAAGAAGTGACATGATACTTCGTTTAAACCACAGCGTTTCCGCTGTGGATTTTCCGCAAAGTGTGCACTGCATTTTTTTTTCTGATTGATTTACATTGTACTGTAAATCAATTGCGGATCTGCACTGTTTCTGCACCTCAAAAAACACTGTGGATCCGCAGAGAATCCGCAACGTGTGCACATACCCTTATTCTGTAAGTATATTTGATCTGCTGTACATAGACTTTGTAATCTTTGTTATTCCTTGATTAAAAATATACAAAATGTAGTACCGAAAATCATGTGTTTTTATCATAAAACATTAGGAGTAATTTTCATCAAAAATTGAAAATATCTCGAAATCCTGATGTGATAGCCAAAAACGGAGTTCATATTCGTAATCAGCAGCCAAAATTGACTTAAAATATGTTTTAAAACCTTTTGCCAGAAAAATTGCGTTGACCAGTGTTATCTTATTATCTCTAAATATCTCTCATAATCTATCTTGTTATCTCCGTCTCACTTATTATCATATTTTTTTATCAATTTTCTGCTGAACTTGTGTCTGCTACTTTTTCAGCTTTCAATATAGAGGAAGACGCTGATGAAACGAATAATGAATACAATAGAATTGGAATTTATATAAAGTATAGAGTCTGCAGTTTTATCTAATCTTACAAAAAGTTTGGTCCATATTTAAAGTATTTTTGGGGGGATGCAACATTCCATTCAGCTATTAGAAATGATCTTGTCACGATTGATATTTTATATACTGTATGGTTTTGAATAATTGTGCATTGGTGCCCAACCAGAAATGACAGTATATATATTTTGTACATTAAGTTGGATATTTTATGATGTTAAGGATGTTTTTTTCCCAGTATTAAAAGTAAAACATATTTGAAATAGAAATATTTCAGATTTTACATATGATAATTCATGAAGGCAATAATAATAATAATACTTTTTTTTATTTAAATTTAATTATATTCCTTAATTTTTAGTAATTAAACAGCTAATTATTTGACGCCATTTTAGTGCCATTATATAAAGTAATTTAATTTTAATGTGGAATAAAATAGGTTGTTTTCTCTTCCATTCTGTAACATTTCGGCCAGAGGGAGAAATGAGGAAGAACTGCTAAACACATGGGATTTTCCATGGATACATAAAGACATTAGTGTTTGTGAATGGGATTACAAATAATCAGTTGCTTATTGGTGGAGAGACGTCTTGTGTCTTCTCTCGCCCTCCCGATGACCTCTCTGGGAAACCCTTCAAGTCTGACGTGTAAATCAAAAATTTTGTCCCTGCCGAGTTTCCAGCTCATCTGTTGCCCTAAGTCAATGAACAGTTTACTATCATCATGTTTTATTTGCAAACGACAGATCTAATATTTATAACATTCTCTGTTCTAAATAAATAAATGTTCATACTTTTATTCAATGGTCAGATTTTAGATTTTTTTCTACTCTTTCCTTCTGTTTTTTTAATTAAAAAAATTTGAAAACTTGGAACAAAATCCAATACATAAACCCACATTCTCCATTCTCTGGGTGACTGTAGCGTACGTTCAGTTATGATGCTGGAGGATGTCCGCACCATTTCCGCACCTATTATGCAAATTAGCGGACACGCATTTATGTTTCATACGCGTTGATTTTCCTCATTAACCCAAGTCTATGGGAAAAATCCGCAAGAAAAATTGACATGCTGGGGATCTGAAAGACGCGACGCATGTCAGTGTCCACGGGTGATCCGCAGGTGCACATACATTTCTAGCAATCCCATCCACTATGCTGTAATATCTGGCTGCTGCGTTTTTGACGCTGCATAAATACACACCGTCAAAACTAGCAGCAACTCCGGAACGTGAGAATGTACCCTTACACGGAAAAATTAAACTTAGATTACTGGTCATTACCAGTAGAAGAAAGCCGGGCAGCTCATAGATATTCAGATCTAGAAGCTCAATGTCTGTCGGGTCAAGGAAAGAAGAAAGGTCACCTGAAAAATTAGCTTTTTTTTTCCCCAAAAAAAATAAAACGGTTGGTTTTTATCAGCCACGAATCCTGAAAACATGAAGTCACTGAACAATGAATGAAAAATACCCAGCATGTAAGTATGGGATTCAAGAATGAGCTTCAGAATTTCAGCCACGTAGGACCAGATTTTGAGAAAATGGGGCCTAGGAAAACATAATAGGACCTCCACTCGCCGTTGTAAGGACTCCTGCACACGACCAATTTACTTGTACAAGTGTTTAAGACCCTCTGGTCAAAATGCGTTGGTCTTGCTGATTGGGCCGTCCCGTCTATATTTATGTTCCTATGGGTCCGTGAAAAAAATGCGACAACTCTCAGGAGACATCCAATTGTGGTCTGATTTTCATGAACGGATAGAATGGAGAAGGTGGAGAAACTTCTTTCCTTCAAGTACAAAGGAAACTGATGCTCAAACTCTGATCAAGGTCTGATCAGAATAATGGGTCCATTGTTCATGTAGGTGGAAAAATCGGTTGGGTGAACAATCTCTTAGACAGTGAACTTGTTTCACAAGCTGTAGTTTTCATTGGTGCTATTATGTGATGCATGGAACCTTTTTACCACTTTTTGTTACATTATTTGGGAGGGGAAAAAAACGGCAATTCTATATTTCTTCACCATCTATTTATTTTTTACAATATCATTTATTCTGCGGTTCAATATGATCATGATGGAGCCGAATGTACGATATGTAGTTTTATATTATGTTTTGCTTATTTTGCACAAGAAATTACTTTTTATGTAAAAAATAAATTAATGCCATATTCTGTTACTCATACCATACTTATTATTGTTTTTTTTGCAGGACAAGTTGCAAGCTTTACTGGCACCATTTTTGGGCACATATGACTTTTCGATTTTTTTTTCTTTTGGTACTAAGCAAAAACAAAAATGATTAAACTTTGCACTGTTTTTTTTAATTTAATTTTAAAAGTACGCCTTACAATATGATTGACATGATAACTTTAATCTGAGGGTCAATACCATTATGGTGAAACCCAATTATAGCTTCTTTTATTTTATCTTTCCTTTACACAATAAAAACTATATACCGTATATATTTTTTTAAGTTTCATTCTCATTCTGAGAACCCTAACTTTCTCATTTTTTCACTTACAGTTCTGTATGATGGTTTGGGTTTTTTAGATTAATGAGCTATAGGGTTTTTTTTTTGTATATATTGGTCACTTTTTATTTCATTTTTGGTGAGGTAAGATGGACAAAAACAGCAATTATGATGTCACTTTGTGGGATGAATGATAATATGGTTTGTTAGTATAAGTCATTAGAGATACCAGTTATGTGTTTCTTTTGCAGAGGTTTGGTTTTTCCACAAATAATCTATTTTTTCTATTATTAAAGCTTGAGTTCTGTTTTTTTTTCCCATCTTTTTTACACTTAAAGGGAACCTGTCGCCATGAAATTACAGTCCAATGTGCAGGCACCATATTATAAAGCAGGGGGAGCTGATTAGATTAATATATAGTTTTATGGGTAAAGATTCAGTATAATCTGTGTTTTCCTCATTTAAACCTCTGCTCTTTCTGGGATTTCTGGTCCAGTGGGTGGGGCTTTCAGTGACTGACAGCCTTCTTTGTATAAGTGTGCATACTGAGAGAGCGGTCAATCACTGCTAGGACCGCCCACTGGGCCAGAAATCCCAGAAAGTGGGTTAGATGATGAAATCAAATTATTCTAAATCTTTTTTCACAAAACTATATTTCAGTCTAACCAGCATGCTCTGCTCTATAACATGGTGCCTGTAGCTTTGATTGCAGTTTTATGGTGACAGGTTCTCTTCAAAAATATTATTTTACAGCACTTACCTTAACATGCAATCATTTGATAGCATTGATAATGCACTGCACTACTTATATAATGCAGTGCATTACCCTGCCTGTCAGAATTTCACTGACAGTTATTAAACTCCGCCTCCAGAGGTATCTGATTGGCTGTGTTATATGCCATAACTGAAGGCAACTGTTAGGATTCCAGTTACCATAGCAACAAATCAGCACCCCGCAATTGCGATGTGGGGGTTTTGATGGGCTGATAGAGGAAGCGATTTCTCTCTTGTCAGACTTCTCACATGCCGCTGTCACTATTGCTAGCAGCATGAGAGTGCAGAGTTCTGAGCTAGGAACGATCTCCGAACATGCAGCAGGTGCTTATCAGTATATCACGGCTGGTTCCTTCTGTGGATGGCACTGACATAACTCCTGTGCCCATGCCATCCCTGGGACATAATTGTATGGCCGATTATTTCATGTCACAATTACTATTTTTGTTGCATATTTCCCATCATCTCAGGAAAAGTTTTCAGCAGGCTCCTTATCATCAGAGGCAGGATTACAATGACTGATAACACCTCTATACACAGCTGGTAACACAGGATCCACATATCAAAATAGGCAATGTCACAGTTCTCCCTGTTCCCCCTCCCTTCACAATGACCTTTACACATGCACATTTGATGCCTTATGGCAAAAGATAGGGCAAAAGTCTGACCATTGTGGCTAATGTACATGTGTTGTTTCCCAAAGCAACAGGAAGTTAGAGTCTAAAAAGGCCCAAGGTCCAGTATGAGATTGCAAGGTTTGTCATTTTAAATGCAGATTTTGATATGGGAAAAAATTGTCAAAAATGCTAAAAAAAAATGTATTTAACACAGAAATTATATTTAAACAATAGGCTATTTTTTCATCACCTTTTCACTTTAAACCCTTAAAGATTGGCAATTTATCAGTTTGTGAGTTTTAATTTTTGTCTTCCCCTTTTCAAAAACCCATAACATATTTTTCCTTTGAGATAGATGTATAAGGGCTTTTTCTTCTGGGATAAATTTTAATTTTAATAGTACTATTCGTTCTACCATGTAATGTACTAAAAAAATCAAGTACTGTGAAATGGCAAAAAAAGCAATTGTGCCATTGTTTTTTTGGACTTTGTTTTTAGGGTGTTCACTATGCTGTAAAAATGACCTTTTAATACGAGTCTTCAGATCAGACAGATTACGATGAAAACAAATGTATACATTTCTTTTATATTTTAGCAGTTAAAAAAATCAGAAAATTAGATTTCTGTTTCAGTTTTCTGAGACTAGTAACTTTTTTATTTTTCTGTCAATGATTATATATGAGGCTTGTTTTTTTTGTATCAAGCTGATGATTTTATTGATACTATTGCGGTGTATGTGTTTAGATAACTTTTTATTGCATTTTTGGGGAAATTGTGGCAACCAAAAAATGCCAATTCTGGCACTTCGATTTTTATTTCGGTCATCAAATGGGATAAATATTTTTTATATTTATATATGTTCAGGATATTGCATACTTGACCGTTCCAAATATGTAATTTTCTTTTATTTAAAATGTTCTATTTTGTATACTTAGAAGAGGTCTTTTGAGCAGTCAGTGGGAGCCTTAGGTTCAAGACTTGAAAATCTCTTTAGAATTAATGAATCTTAAACATATAAGATACCTCACAAAAGTTAAGTTACTCTTTAAAGAGAACCTGTCATCAGGATTTTGCTAGGTAAACTACAGGCATTGTCAGGTTGGTGCCCTTATACTGATTAAAATGATTCCTGGGGTAAAGAAATCTGTCTTGTGGTTGTTGCTTAATCTGTGTTAAAAGTTTTCAGGTAATGAGATTCTCGTGCTTCGAGGCCGGACTCTGGGCGGCTCTTTTTTTTGTGCTCTGGCCTCATCATCATCATCATTGAGCCTTCAGTGACCAGCCTCCTATTTTAAATACTGTTCTTGTGCAGTTAATATTGTGGTCTTTACAAGAAATGTATCTCCAGTAAAATAGCACCGGCAACAACAACCACAAGACAGATTTCTTTACCCCAGGTATAATTTTAATCAATATAAGGGTGCCAACCTGATAATGCCTGTAGTTTACCTAGCAAAATCCTGATGACAGGTTCACTTTAAATATTTAATAGTGCTTGAAACCTGAAGCAGTTAAACTCAAAAGACTGAACATATTAACAGCAAGTATTTTTTACACTGCAGTGGACATTATCATTCTCTTTAGCATTTAATTTGCACTTTTTTTCAGGCTTGTTATGGAGCGATGCACTTGAAATAGACATTGTGTACATATACCCTTAGTCTGAGTTATCATTGGGGGCATGACCACTTAACGTGCCTGGGGCCCTTTGTATGGCGGCTGTCATTAAGGATTAAGGGCCTCCAGTAAGCTAGAACTCTTAGGCAATGCTATCGCATACATGCACACTATAGTGTTTTGAATGGTTTGGAATATATTTATGCATTTTTAACTTTTTGTCTGTGGTGCACGAATACGACAAACTATCTTTGCAAACCCTTTCATGTTTGCATGCATCTGACCAACTAGCAATCCTCTAAAGCAACTACAAGACACAACAGGAGCTGTGAATTGATAAAACAACTTTCTCTCCTAGACCACTGAGATAATTTGCATATTCAATTTCTCAGAGGAGCATATGTGGCTTAAAAGTCTCCTCACTTTGACACGCCAAGCTTAGCTTGTCACTCTACACAAGCAGAAACATTACCCCTTACACCCCCGTCCAGAGCCTCTCCCCTAGCCAAATCAGATCTCATACTTTGCACTGATGAGGGGCAATACCTCAAAATACTGTGTCTGCAAGTTGAGAGTCTGATTTGGCTTTTATATTAAACCATATTGCAAGGCTCGTTAAAGAGTCGATATTGAATTTTAGGATCGCTACTTCCAATAGATGGCTCTTGTTCTAGTTCTAGTCCTCTTCCTCTCTGGGAAATTAAATGTGCAAACTGTTTCTTTAAATGAGCATGCATGGCTTATAAGTCTCCACATACTGACATGCTAGGCTTGGCTTGTCACTCTCCACAAGTAGAAACGTCACTCTTCAGACCTCTTCTCCTAGGCCACCAAAGAATTAACTCGGTAACCTAAATGTCCGTGGATATTAGCATTACTGTGGGCGTGATCTCTTAAAGTGAGATCTCAGTGATTGCCTGTCCCTGACCTAATAAATATGAGCCAAGTGCATGCATAGAATAATTACATGGGACACAGAAGTCAGATATATGCTCCTCTCTCAGCAAAGTCTGGCACACAACTGATTTTATTAGTACAGAACAAAAGATCTTGTAACAGGCAAAAAAGGGTGTCGCGTACCTCCTGAACAACCATCATGCCAGTCTGTGATGGGTCCATGTTGGGTCTGCTCCTTATATGGTCGACTCTTCAGTGTATCTACTTCACAATCCAAGGATTCTGTCCAGGGCCGTTGTTCCAGGATGCAGACACCATCTTGCCACACTACATCGGAGCTAACTTATGTAAGGTTAATAATTAATTTCATTAGCCATTCTCTCCTTCACATTACCACTTCATTACCTATAATCGTTAGGAATATTAGCATCATCCTCTTCACAGCCCTAAAATACCAGAAACATTAGCGATAGCCTATTTGCAATCCTACACTATGAGGGGATGCTAGATTTAATTTTTTATCCCCCTGGACCACCAGGGATATTATAATTAGCAATTTTACTGCTCTAGACCAACACATCATACCTTCAGGATTTCGGGAGATGGAATAATCACCTGTGCAATAATAATTAAATCCTGAAAACCTGATCTGTTGGTGGTTCTTGAGGACTAGAGTTAGGGAACACTGTGCCAATAATTAATTTCACAATACCCTATTAAGACATATTAGTATAACAAAATGTAAATGAGGATTCGCACAAGTGATTGTTCGGAGATCATCGTTCCATGTAAAAACCCTTTTTAGCCTAGGAGACTTGAAGCCGTGCACATGCAGATGGCCTCCTTCTCTGAGGACCATCCTGCTAATCTTCTTGAGTGGTGGTGCTGAGCAGTTAATGAGGTGGTTGTCCTTTGTTGTCTTGACCAAAACAGATAAATGAGGAGGGATGTAATAAAGTGTGACCAAGGATGAACAAGCCTGTTTACTTAACATAATGGTCTAAACAGAGATTTGGCAAAGCAGACAACATGGGATGTGGAAGGTGGAGCTGGATGATAAAAGCATGTGTGATCTTATATCGTTCATCATGTATCCAGCAGAGCCAGATGTGAAATTAAAAGCCCCAGCAGAACATACATATCATGAGTCTAATCAAAAAGTGTATAAAATTCTAACTATAAGGACCATAGCGCTATCAATCATCATTGGCGATGTGCAGAACAATATTGAAGGAATTGTCCAAAGGGAATTTATTTTATTTTTTTTTACAAAAGACTAAGAGTTAGTTATAAAAAATATATTTAAAAAAAGTCATAAACATCACACATCCTGGTCCCCCACCGGTCTCTGCTCCTTACTCCTTGGCCAAAGAAATGAGCCATGTCTTGATTGGGTGTAGATGGACAGCTCTGGGAAAAAATTGAAAGCTAACACATTGCCTCAAAGATGAAGAAATTGGAGAACTGAGCGAAACCCTAAGATCGACTTCAGCTTGCTGGACACTTTAAGATAGCTGTTGGCTGCACTCTCTTTTGACCAGTGGTTGTCCCTTCAGACCCCTCACATAAACCACAATGCTAAGCCTGATGGGGAGAGGATAGTAAGATATTGTCTGACATCCCTGGTGGCAGCTTATCTTCTCTGTGAACCAAAAAATCATGTATGCTAAAATTCAACAACCCTCCCCCCAATTAGTGTAGATAAATGTAAGGTCAGGCACTTGGGCTGAAGAATCAAAAGGCACAATTATGCACTTGATGGTCTAAGGCCATGTTCACACAGTGCGTTTTTTACCGCGGAACCGCGGCGGTTTTGCCGCTGCGGTTCCGCAGCTGTTTTCCATGCAGGGTACAGTACACTGTACCCTATGGAAAACAGGACACACTGTGCACATGGTCCGGAAATTGTTAAAAAAAAGACGCGCTGAATAGCTCCCGGAAAAAAGAAGGAGCATGTCAATTCTTTTTCCGGAGCCGCAGCGGTTCTGCACCCATAGACCTCCATTGTGAGGTCCAAACCGCAGTAAAACCCGCAGATCAAAAATATATCTGCGGGTTTTACTGCGATTTGATGTGCAGAACCGCTGCAGCAGGAAGTGCGGGGAGCGGGCGGAAGTGCGTGGGCGGAGTGTGGCTGCCCCCCCCGTGTTCCGATCCCGCCCCCCCCGTGCTCCGATGCCCCCCCCAGTGCTCCGATGCCCCCCCCCAGTGCTCCGATGCCCCCCCCGTGCCCTAATCTCCCCCCCTTATACTCACCCGGCGTCCCGGTGTCCGTCCGGCCGTCTTCTCCCTGGGCGCCGCCATCTTGCAACATGGCGGGCGCATGCGCAGTGCGCCCGCCGAATCTGCCGGCCGGCAGATTCGTTCCAAAGTGCATTTTGATCACTGAGATATAACCTATCTCAGTGATCAAAATAAAAAAATAGTAAATGACACCCCCCCCACTTTGTCACCCCCATAGGTAGGGACAATAAAAAAAATAAAGAATTTTTTTTTTTTTTTTTTTCACTAAGGTTAGAATAGGGGTAGGGGTAGGGTTAGGGGTAGGGTTAGGGTTAGGGGTAGGGTTAGGGGTAGGGTTAGGGTTAGGGTTAGGGTTAGGGGTAGGGTTAGGGGTAGGGTTAGGGTTAGGGGTAGGGTTAGGGGTAGGGTTAGGGGTAGGGTTAGGGGTAGGGGTAGGGTTAGGGTATTTTCAGCCATTTTAACCCTAAAAAAATTCCTAGAAAACACACAGACTCTGGCTAGAAAACTGCATCAAAAAAACGCATCAAAAAACGCATCAAAAAACGCATCAAAAACGGACCAAAAAAGGACCAAAAAAAGGACCTGCGTTTTCTGCCAAGAGCTGCAGTTTTTTAAAAAACAGTCAGGAAAAAAAAAGGATGGAAATCCTGAACGTGTGAACATACCCTAACACTGGGTAAGGCTACTTTCACACATCAGTTTTTTGCTGTCAGACTCAATCTGGAGAATTTTGAAAAAAAAAACGGATTTTTTTTGCTGGATCCGACTAGCTGATCCGAGGAGAGAGAGAGACCAGAATGGAAAACGCATGCTCAGTTTTTCAACATTCACCGGATTGTGACTGATGGCAAAAAACTGATGTGTGAAAGCAGCCTAAGGGTATGTTCACACGTTCAGGATTTCCATCCTTTTTTTTTCAGGACAGTTTTTTTAAAAAACTGCAGCTCTTGGCAGAAAACGCAGGTCCTTTTTTTGGTCCTTTTTTTGTCCTTTTTTGATGCGTTTTTTGATGCGTTTTTTTATCCTTTTTTTATGCAGTTTTCTATGCAGAGACTGTGTGTTTCCTAGGAAGCTTTTTAGGGCTAAAATGGCTGAAAATACCCTAACCCTACCCCTAACCCTAACCCTACCCCTAACCCTAACCCTAACCCTACCCCTACCCCTATTCTAACCTTAGTGAAAAAAAAAAAAAAATCTTAATTTTTTTATTGTCCCTACCAATGGGGGTGACAAAGTGGGGGGGGTGTCATTTACTATTTTTTTATTTTGATCACTGAGATAGGTTATATCTCAGTGATCAAAATGCACTTTGGAGCGAATCTGCCGGCCGGCAAGATGGCGGCGCCCAGGGAGAAGACGGCCGGACGGACACCGGGACGCCGGGTAAGTATAAGGGGGGGAGATTAGGGCACGGGGGGGCATCGGAGCACTGGGGGGGGCATCGGAGCACGGGGGGGGCATCGGAGCATGGGGGGGCGGGATCGGAGCACGGGGGGGCAGCCACACTCCGCCCACGCACTTCCGCCCGCTCCCCCGCACTTCCTGCTGCAGCGGTTCTGCACATCAAATCGCAGTAAAACCCGCAGATATATTTTTGATCTGCGGGTTTTACTGCGATTTTGACCTCACAATGGAGGTCTATGGGTGCAGAACCGCTGCGGTTCAGGAAAAAGAAGTGACATGCTCCTTCTTTTTTGCCGCAGCTATTCTGCGCGGCTTTTTAAACGAAATTACGGATCATGTGCACAGCAGTGACTGTTTTCCATAGGGTTACATTGTTATGTACCCTGCATGGAAAACAGCTGCGGAACCGCAGCGGCAAAACCGCTGCGGTTCCGCAGTAAAAAACGCACTGTGTGAACATGGCCTAAGACTGTCACCAAAAAAGACTTGGGTGTATAAGAGGACGGCAAACTCAACATTAGTGACCAGTGTCAGGCAGCTGCTGCCAGGGCAAATAAAATAATGGGATGCATTAAAAGAGGCATAGATGCTCAAGGGAAAAAAACATAGTGTTTCCTCTATGCAAGTCACATGTACTTGGAATACAGGGTACAGTTTGGGGCCCCAGTGTATAAGAAGGATATAGCTGAACTAGAGCGGGTGCAGAAAAGAGCGACCAAGGTTACTAAGGGTATTTGTGCAAAGTACAGGAAAGAGGGTTTAATTATCACTAGGAGCAATTCTTTACTGTACATGCAGTGAGACCATGGATACTTTACTGTATGAGCAGTGAGACTATGGATTATTTACTGTACAAGCAGTGAGATTAAGGATTCTTTACTGTAAGAGCAGTGAGACTATGGATTCTTTACTGTAAGAGCAGTGAGACTATGGATTCTTTACTGTATGAGTAGTGAGACTAAGGATTCTTTACTGTATGAGCAGTAAGAATATGGATTCTTTACTGTATGAGTAGTGAGACTGAATTATTTACTGTATGAGTAGTGAGACTAAGGATTCTTTACTGTATGAGCAGTGAGACTATGGATTCTTTACTGTAAGAAAAGTGAGACTATGGATTCTTTACTGTAAGAGCAGTGAAACTATGGATTCCTTACTGTAAGAACAGTGAGACTATGGATTATTTACTGTACGAGCAGTGAGACGATGGATTCTTTACTGTAAGAGCAGTGAGACTATGGATTCTTTACTGTACCAGCTGAGAAACTATGGAACTCTCTGCCACATGATAGTGTAAAGACCGATTCTCTAAAAAAAGAGGAGGGCCTGGGTACCTTTCTTGAAAAAAAATATTACAGAGGGAACTAGTCTAATTGCGGCATGGAGTCCGGAAGGAATTTCTCCCCTAATATGAAAGCATTTTCCTCATTCGGTTTCTCTGTCCCATTATATCAACACCTTAGGATAAGTTGAATTCGATGGACCCTTAGGGTACATCTCCACGATCCGGAACTATCAACGCTTTGGACGCAGAATATGTTCGCTGCATCTGAAGCGCTGCCTTCTATTGATCGCAGGTAAACCCCCATGTGTTCACTGAACCGTGCGGATTCACAGCGTCCAATACATTCTATTGATTACATTTCAGCTGCGGGGACTAGTTGACATGCTGCAGTCCTGAAAGACTCACCACATGTCAGAGTCCGTGGGTGATCCGCAAGCGACTATGCACGCATAGTGGACATGTGATTTCTAGAAATCCCATCTACGATGCTGTAACATCTGGCTGCTGCGGTTTTGACGCTGCATAAGTACACAGGGTGAAACCCACAGCAATTCCTGCACCGGGGCCCAAGAGCTAAGGGGGCCACTTCCATTTCCAAAGCAGGTGACATTTTAGATTTGAATAGTTTATGATGAACTATTAGACTGTCCATATACTGTTCTCTTGCACAGGGGCCCTTTTTGGTCCATGTCCCCCAATGAGCCAGGCACTGTAGTGTAGGAGGTATCAGTGGGGTCCCAGGAGTCCGTCCTTACCCATCGTACATTGATGGCCTATTCTGAGGATGGCCCATGAATTAGAGGTCAGAAAATGCCATTTCCTCTAGAGATCTACAGTCCTTCTTCTGTGCTTGGGGGGCTGATATCGCCTCGCTTCTTGGAGTAAAGGTTCATTGTGATTATATAAACCTTACTACACTTGTTCCTTACAAGACAGGACAAGCAGCGGATCACAGCGCAGCAGACTTGGAAATGTCTGAGTGCAGCTGAGAAAATAGTCAGCACATAATTCTTCTGCAATGTCAACCAGGAATCCTAGAGGCGCTTTTTATGAGTCTCCATCTATCAGCCGCTGAAATGATCAAGGCAGGTTTTCTGCTTGTCTTTTAGGCTTATTTACTTATGGTAATGGACAGTTCTATATATTTACACTTTTGCACAATT
The DNA here is from genome assembly GCF_032444005.1 of Ranitomeya imitator. Taxonomy (NCBI): domain Eukaryota; kingdom Metazoa; phylum Chordata; class Amphibia; order Anura; family Dendrobatidae; genus Ranitomeya; species Ranitomeya imitator. The sequence continues at coordinate 42,942,796 of NC_091287.1, read as the reverse complement.
GCGGCTTAGGACAACGAACCCATTAACAAGAGCTTTATATGCAATTGTCTGGAAGTAGTAATAATAATAATGCCTTAGACATAACATGTGTAGTCACAATCCAGCCCTACAAAGGGGTTGTATGAGGTTAGAAGAGCAGGACTCTCTTTTTATTTTTTTCCTGACAGGGCACCATTCTTATTCATGTGTCTGTTATCAAAATCTGAGCTGCAATACTAGACACAGTCTAAGAGTGGCGCTATTTCTGGAAAAAAGTAGGCACACTTCTCTAATTTCTTATACCCCTTTATAATGATTCACTTGCTCACTGGGGACTGTGCTGGATGTTCTGCTTCCAGGCAATTCTTTGCTGCGGGTATGTACCTCTCTAACCTTTCGTCATGTATATGTACTGACTGCCATTCTGATAAATTAGTAAAACAATTGGCATGATATGGATCGCCCCCGTGTAAGCCAAAGGGTACTCGGTACCGGGTCCTTCGGTTCTCAAGGGGGATGTCACGGTGGCTGACCCGGTCCGTGGCCCTTGGGAGGTTCGTTGGTAAAAGGGGAAAGGTCTTTAAAGGGATATGTTTGTGACACCACCTGTGGTATTTGATCAGCGTGACCGATGCTGCTTAGGGGTCCTCTGGGGTGGTGTTATGGCAGCTAGATGGCAGGCGCAGCTCTGTGGCCTTCTGTTTAAGCCTCTTACAGGATCCCACCCCTGTCAGGGACAAACTCCCTGAGCGGAGCTCAGGCAGCAACTAACTGAGCTCAGCTCAGTTAGCATCTGACTAACTTCCTTTCCAGACCACCAGTTTTACCTAATTGTGAAGAGTGCCCTAATAGGAGCATAGCTCCCCCTGGTGGACTGGAGTGTGAAATGTGTTGTGTGTTGGTGTTAATTTATTCAAAGTACATCATATTAGACTATCTAACTTTAACTCTAGCATATTGGCTACATACTATCAACTATGTAAACTTAATTCTGTCTATCGCATTAACTCTATTCTGGCAAAGTGCAACAATTCAACATTCCCTTTAAGGGCAAACTCAAGTCTTTTCTGAGGTAGTGCAAACAATCACATCAAAATTCAAGTCAGTTTAGCAATATAGATGACTTGAAGCGTGGGACCCGTGACGAACCCCCAACGTTGGGCTTGGGCGGGCTACAAGGCTTGTATCCTGACCCGGAATTCTGCCACACCAGCGGATTTTTCTTCAGGTCTGAAAAACAAAGTAATTCTTACAACAAGAATAGTAGCAGTCTCTGTTGGAGGCAGTCTCTGTAAAAGCCTCCTTTGTAAAAACCAGTAAGAAGCACCCTTAAGAAGGTGCAAACTATTTACAAGCAAGTCCAGCCCTACCCACGCCAGCAAGTGGGCAGAACCAGGGTGCATCTTGGAGGTGCCAACTATGTACAATGGAAAGTTTGTGGACCATTCACTGTCCATGATCCAAATGTTCTTAAGGCAATGATGAAACTTGTGCAAACTGAAGATCCCTTTAACGCGGGACCCCTTTAAGGAATAACCCTGGACAGGTTCAGAACTTGTGAAACAGCAGCAAAAAGAAAGTTTAGTAACTATTTACAGTCTTTTCTAATTTCTTCAATTATTTTCTCTTATGCTGGAGCGGGCCTACCAATGACTCGTCGGCCTGCAGTGGAGCACAGTCAGGGGCCGCGGTAAGATCAGTCACTGGAGCGGGGTCAGTAGCTGTGGCATGAGCAGTCACTGGAATGGGGTCGGTCACCGGGGCAGGGTCGTTCCTCATACCTGCTTCAGATGCGGTTCCTCCGGTGCCGATCTGCTCCTCTGCTGGGGTCTGGAACGCTGGTTGCAGGGCCTTGTGCTGCGGCGTTGTCATCTCTGTTTTCAGCATCTCGCTTTCCAGCAGGGCTTGCTTTCTGGCTTCGGAGTGCTGGAACTTCTTTCTTGCTCCGGACCAGACGAGGCTGTTGACGGATGTCTGATGAGGCTCCCGATGAAGGTCTTCTTCCACCCGGCCACAGTACTCAGCTGCGTCCGCAGGGCCTTGTGCTGCGGCGTTGTCATCTCTGTTTGCAGCATCTTGCTTTCCGGCAGGGCCTTGCTTTCTGGCTTCGGAGCACTGGAACTTCTTTCTTGCTCCGGACCAGACGAGGCTGCCGATGGATGTCTGGTGAGGCTCCCGATGAAGGTCTTCTTCCACCCGGCCACAGTACTCAGCTGCATCCGCAGGAGTTGGTCGGTGAGTTCTTCCACGCCGGTTTGCAGGAAGTCGGGGCCAACGGGTGATGCCTGGCTGCGGTGTCTCTCCAGATGGCTGGGGGAGTTCTCTGCTCCGACCCCACGCTCTGGTTCCGGGCGGCTAGCCATGGCGTTGCCCACGTGGCTGGCTCCTTCTCCTTCCTTTTTCTGCTCTCTCTGCCGGGGGCAGTTTCTGTTTCTTTGTCTCCACCCACCATTGAGGATCAGGAGGCGGATCTCGGCTGCTAACGGACACATCCTCAAGGTACAGAGATATTTAGACTGGGCGGCCATTGTTTTTCACGCTTTTCAGTTCGTTCACGCCCATGACGACACGCCCTTCTTCTTCTCCAGCGCTCATCGTGGCGCGGTAATGGCGGTGGTTTTGGCAGGAATTTTTGGCTGTCTTTTGCAATACACAGTCCTTTAGTAAATCACAGTTCAAGCACAATTCTGGCACAGTTTCTAGGCACACATGACCCGATTTTTAGGCTTAAGTAGATCCTGTTCGTGACGCCAAGATGGATCGCACCCGTGTAGGGCAAGGGGTACTCGGTATCGGGTCCTTCGGTTCTCAAGGGGGATGTCACAGTGGCTGACCCGGTCCGTGGCCCTTGGGAGGTCCGTTGGTAAAAGAGGAAATGTCTTTAAAGGGATATGTTCGTGATGCCACCTGTGGTATTCGGTCAGGATGACCGACGCTGCTTAGGGGTCCGCAGGGGTGATGTTATGGCAGCTAAATGGTATACCTTCCCACAGGTGAAGTGTGTCCTCATGGGCTTCTCAGAGTGTAGATGGTGGATGGTGTGAGGCGCAGTGAAGAACGAGGACACGAGGTTGCAGTCTCTTTACCTTTTACTGAAGGCTTCAGCATCCACAGTCCAGAGCACCAGATCACAGGGCAGGCAGAGTCCGGCCGGTTTGGAGGCAAATCCAGAGTCCCCTTCTCCAGGTGGAAATCAGTAGCCTTCTATCACCTGGGTGTTGTAGTACCTTATTGCTGAGCCTCTCATAAGGTCCTCACAACTATTGTAGATGTTCTAGATGTTGTGTCTCTCTCTGTCCCCCAGATGGATAGGACAAACCCGTTTACCGGTGGCGTTAGGCTTTTTACAGGGACTCTATCATGCCCCAGCTTCTCGTGGGTGCCACCTTGCCTCCTGTGTATAGGGCGGACAGGTAACTTAGAATTAGCTGTCATGCCGGTCTCTGGAGCAAGGCATAGAGAACTGTTGCTCCCTCGGTGTTCCGGCTACCGGGATCCTGCGCCTCAGAAGGAGGCAGCCTGTGTAGGGCAGAACTCCTTCTGGTTTCCTCTCCTTTTGCTATTACTTCTCACTTTCTACAATACAGTTCTCTGTTCGTTTCTCTTTCTGGAAGCTGCCGCACGTGGGGCAGGCGCAACTCCGTGGCCTTCTGTCTAGGCCTCTGACAGGATCCCACTCCTGTCAGGGACCAACTCCCTGAGCGGAGCTCAGGCAGCAACTAACTGAGCAAAGCTCAGCTAGCATCTGACTAACTTCCTTTCCAGACCACCAGTTTTACCTAATTGTGAAGAGTGCCCTAATAAATAAGAGCATGGCTCCCCCTGGTGGACTGGGGTGTGAAATGTGCTGTGTGTTGGTGTTACCTGTTAAAGAGATCTCTTTTATTGCCTTGATACGTAACATCACTCCCCCCTAAAGGAGAATGATATTACTGCAACGGCCAGGACCCTGGGACGCTGCAGATACATGAAATGATATAGAGTATTTTCAGTTATTCACACTCGACAAAGTAACTGCAAGATAAGGTTAAACAAAATCCATTAGCATTTTTTTGCTATTTATTTTAAAGCAGCGTAAAGCTGGGGCAGAGCCATTGATTTCCAGTGATGTCTCATTTAATGGGTTATGTGCTGTAGCTTCAATACAATCACTGTTTTATCAGCAGGAGATTATCCCTAGAGAACTAGTTGTTGAGTGCAAGGCAGTCCAGCTAATCTGTGTAGCTCCGCCCCCACCACTGATTGGCAGCTTGTACAGTCTACACAAGAAACGGCCAATCAGGTGTGTGGGCGGGGCTGTACACAGCTCAGCATTCATAGCACTGCTAAATGTATTGTAGAGAAAACTGTGATTCTATCAAAACTTCACCAAGCAGCCTAATAAGTGATATACTGCTGGAACTGGGCTCTCTGCTTCTACATTATGCTGCTATCAGACTAAATAGCAAAAACCTGCTGACAGATTCCCTTTAAGACGTAGTGAGCAACTTTTACATAAACAGTGGGGAAAATAAGTATTTGATACACTGCCGAGTTTGCAAATTTTCCCACCTACAAAGAATTGAGAGGTCTGTATTTTTTATCCTAGATACACTTCTCCTGTGAGAGTCAAATTCTAAAAATGAAAAAAACAGAAAATCACATTGTATGATTTCTAAATAATTAAATTGCATTTTATTGCATTAAATAAGTATTTAATCACCTACCAACCAGAAATAATTCTGACTCTCACAGACCTTAGTTTTTTTTCTAAGAAGCCTCCTACTCTGCACTCATTACCTGTATTATTGCACCTATTTGAACCTGTTACCAGAATTATTATTATTATTATTATTATTTATTGTTATAGCGCCTTTTATTCCATGGCGCTTTACATGTGAGGAGGAGTATACATAATAAAAACAAGTACAATAATCTTAAACAATACAAGTCATAACTGGTACAGGAGGAATGAGGACCCTGCCCGCAAAGGCTCACAATCTACAAGGGATGGGTGAGGATACAGTAGGTGAGGGTAGAGATGGTCATGCAGCGGTTTGGTTGATCGGTGGTTACTGCAGGTTGTAGGTTTGTCTGAAGAGGTGGGTCTTCAGGTTCTTTTTGAAGGTTTCGATGGTAGGTGAGAGTCTGGAACCCTCTACCACAACACATCAGAGTAGGGGGGATACGCGAGAGAAATCTTGTATGCGATTGTGGGAAGAGGAGATAAGAGGGGAGTAGAGAAGGAGATCTTGTGAGGATCGGAGGTTGCGGGTAGGTAAGTACCGGGAGACAAGGTCACAGATGTATGGAGGAGACAGGTTGTGGATGGCTTTGTACGTCATGGTTAGGGCTTTGTAGTGGAGTCTCTGGGTAATGGGGAGCCAGTGAAGGGATTGACAGAGGGGAGAGGCCGGGGAATAGCGGGGTGACAGGTGGATTAGTCGGGCAGCAGAGTTTAGAATAGATTGGAGGGGTGCGAGAGTGTTAGAGGGGAGGCCACAGAGCAGGAGGTTGCAGTAGTCAAGGCGAGAGATGATGAGGGCATGGACTAGGGTTTTTGCAGATTCATGGTTGAGGAATGAACGGATTCGTGAAATATTTTTGAGTTGAAGTCGGCAGGAAGTGGAAAGGGCTTTCAAAGGGGAAGTGTTGAAAAAGCTTTTAACGCGAAACGCGCGTCAGGGGTAGTGGGAAGGCCACACTGATGCGGACCTATGATGGGTAAGTGCGGATAATTCTTGGTTATACAGTTAGGGCCAGAAATATTTGGACAGTGACACAATTTTCGCGAGTTGGGCTCTGCATGCCACCACATTGGATTTGAAATGAAACCTCTACAACAGAATTCAAGTGCAGATTGTAACGTTTAATTTGAAGGGTTGAACAAAAATATCTGATAGAAAATGTAGGAATTGTACACATTTCTTTACAAACACTCCACATTTTAGGAGGTCAAAAGTAATTGGACAAATAAACATAACCCAAACAAAATATTTTTATTTTCAATATTTTGTTGCAAATCCTTTGGAGGCAATCACTGCCTTAAGTCTGGAACCCATGGACATCACCAAACGCTGGGTTTCCTCCTTCTTAATGCTTTGCCAGGCCTTTACAGCCGCAGCCTTCAGGTCTTGCTTGTTTGTGGGTCTTTCCGTCTTAAGTCTGGATTTGAGCAAGTGAAATGCATGCTCAATTGGGTTTAGATCTGGAGATTGACTTGGCCATTGCAGAATGTTCCACTTTTTGGCACTCATGAACTCCTGGGTAGCTTTGGCTGTATGCTTGGGGTCATTGTCCATCTGTACTATGAAGCGCCGTCCAATCAACTTTGCAGCATTTGGCTGAATCTGGGCTGAAAGTATATCCCGGTACACTTCAGAATTCATCCGGCTACTCTTGTCTGCTCTTATGTCATCAATAAACACAAGTGACCCAGTGCCATTGAAAGCCATGCATGCCCATGCCATCACGTTGCCTCCACCATGTTTTACAGAGGATGTGGTGTGCCTTGGATCATGTGCCGTTCCCTTTCTTCTCCAAACTTTTTTCTTCCCATCATTCTGGTACAGGTTGATCTTTGTCTCATCTGTCCATAGAATACTTTTCCAGAACTGAGCTGGCTTCTTGAGGTGTTTTTCTGCAAATTTAACTCTGGCCTGTCTATTTTTGTTATTGATGAATGGTTTGCATCTAGATGTGAACCCTTTGTATTTACTGTCATGGAGTTTTCTCTTTACTGTTGACTTAGAGACAGATACACCTACTTCACTGAGAGTGTTCTGGACTTCAGTTGATGTTGTGAACGGGTTCTTCTTCACCAAATTAAGTATGCGGCGATCATCCACCACTGTTGTCATCCGTGGACGCCCAGGCCTTTTTGAGTTCCCAAGCTCACCAGTCAATTCCTTTTTTCTCAGAATGTACCCAACTGTTGATTTTGCTACTCCAAGCATGTCTGCTATCTCTCTGATGGATTTTTTCTTTTTTTTCAGCCTCAGGATGTTCTGCTTCACCTCAATTGAGAGTTCCTTTGACCGCATGTTGTCTGCTCACAGCAACAGCTTCCAAATGCAAAGCCACACACCTGGAATCCACCCCTGACCTTTTAACTACTTCATTGATTACAGGTTAACGAGGGAGACGCCTTCAGAGTTAATTGCAGCCCTTAGAGTCCATTGTCCAATTACTTTTGGTCCCTTGAAAAAGAGGACGCTATGCATTACAGAGCTATGATTCCTAAACCCTTTCTCCGATTTGGATGTGGAAACTATCATATTGCAGCTGGGAGTGTGCACTTTCAGCCCATATTATATATATAATTGTATTTCTGAACATGTTTTTGTAAACAGCTAAAATAACAAAACTTGTGTAACTGTCCAAATATTTCTGGCCCTAACTGTATGTTGTATCCAGGATTATATGATTTGTTTGATACTATACAGTGCCTGTGTGGCACTGGAGGAATTACCCCTCACTATTGATATTTTTCCACAATCCTGGCTCACTTCTACCCTCTGAACTATCTACCCAGGTCATATGTGCATCTATGTGCTTTACTATCAGTGTACCGGTTGGTTTTTCCTCCTCTTTGCATGGTGGAATTTTTTAATAACCCTTCATGCTTTTGTATGTTTATGTTAACCTTTCTGTATGTATTTATTAATAAAATTTGTACATTTTCTCTACTATATCTTGGTGTCGATACTCCCCTTGTTTCCGCTAGTGTAATATGCTTCAATTGTGAAAGACAGAATCTACAAATAAATAAAAAGAGAAAATCACATTGTATGAATTTTAAATAATTAAATTGCATTTTATTGCATGAAATAGGTATATGGTCACCTACCAACCAGCAAGAATTCTGGCTCTCACAGATCTGTTAGTTTTTATTTAAGAAGCCTCCTACTCTGCACTCATTACCTGTAGTAATTGCACCTGTTTGAACTTTTTACTTGTATAAAAGACACCTGTCCACAAACTCAGTCAATCACATTCCAATCTCTCCACCATGGCCAAGAACAAAGATCTGTCTAAGGACACCAGGGTAAAAAATTGTAGACCTGCACAAAGCTGGGATGGGCTACAGGACAATAGGCAAGCAGCTTGGTGAGAAGGCAACAACTGTTGACTAGTGTTGAGCGATACCGTCCGATACTTGAAAGTATCGGTATCGGATAGTATCGGCCGATACCCGAAAAATATCGGATATCGCCGATACCGATATCCGATACCAATACAAGTCAATGGGACACCAAGTATCGGAAGGTATCCTGATGGTTCCCAGGGTCTGAAGGAGAGGAAACTCTACTTCAGGCCCTGGGATCCATAGGGATGTGTAAAATAAAGAATGAAAATAAAAAATATTGATATATTCACCTCTCCGGCGGCCCCTGGACATCACGCTGGTAACCGGCAGGCTTCTTTGTTTAAAATGAGCGCGTTTAGGACCTGCGAATGACGTCGCGGCTTCTGATTGGTCACGTGCCGCTCATGTGACCGCCACGCGACCAATCAGAAGCCGCGACGTCATTCGCAGGTCCTAAATTCCTAGAATTAGGAGTTTAGTGAATGAGAATGATGTCGCGGCTTCTGGTTGGTCGCGTGGCGGTCACATGAGCGGCACGCGACCAATCAGAAGCCGCGACGTCATTCGCAGGTCCTAAACGCGCTCATTTTAAACAAAGAAGCCTGCCGGTTACCAGCGTGATGTCCAGGGGCCGCCGGAGAGGTGAAAATATCAATATTTTTTATTTTAATTCTTTATTTTACACATCCCTATGGATCTGATACCGATACCCGATACCACAAAAGTATCGGATCTTGGTATCGGAATTCCGATACCGCAAGTATCGGCCGATACCCGATACTTGCGGTATCGGAATGCTCAACACTACTGTTGACACAATTATTAGAAAATGGAAGAAACACAAGATGACCGTCAATCTTCCTCGGTCTGGGGCTTCATGCAAGATCCTGCCTCGTGGGGTAAGGATGATTGTGAGAAAGGTCAGGAATCAGTCCAGAACTAGACAGAGAACCTGGTCAATTACCCAAACAGAGCTGGGTCCACAGTCTCAAACATTACCACTAGAAATTCTGCTGCAAGTTCTCCTAAAATTACAGTTAAGCCCTAATGATGGCCAGTAACTATTAGGTTCTGTTCACACCCAGAATTTTTGCGGCCTTTTTTTATTCAAATAAGAAGCTGTTCTTACAGCACCAGCAAAATCTATGTAACTACATCAATCTCATCCACACGTTTGCTTTTTTCTGACTGAATTTAAGAACTGCAGCGTTTTATAAGTCTGCAGAACGCCAATTCTTTCAGCTTTTTATTCACCCACAGAAAGAAATGAGAAAGTAGAAAAACACACCATCGCTTTTACTGCGGTTTTGGTGAATAATACTAACTTTATTAATTATGTACTGTAGACAAATATTATTATTATTAGTATTATTATTACTGCAGACAAATCACACATGTATTCCGCACCCCCCCCCCCAAAAAAAAAACGCTACTAAAAAACAGTGTGTGTGAACATAGTCCAAGATCTATAAAACTAGAACAACTTGTTCCGCTGGTTTTCCAATGTGAACAAGAAAACAGATATACTCCATGTATTGGAAGTCGGGATCAATAATTTTTTCATGGCATCAAATGTGTTAAATCACTCAGGTTCAAGGTTTACTATCACCAGGGAAGAAGAGCCCCTCTTATTTTTTATTTTTACACAAAAAATGAACATGAATCCCTACAAAAGCAGCAAGAAAAAACTTCCCAAACTAAACTTTCTTCTTATTCTCTCTACTGGGATTTCATCTCTTGCATGTTGCTACAATTATAAGTGTGAATGGATCTCTCAGGAACCAGCGCAAATGAATCCTAATTCAATATAGTGCAGCGATTATTTTACATCTCGCCTTCTTCAAGTGGTTACTGCTGAAAACTCAAAACTAATAGTAACCCTCCCTGCCTAATAATAATAGTGTGGTTTCCTCTCATGGGACCCCACCATTCACACTATTCATCAGTGTTCACAAAGTCTCTCCAGCTATGGCCGAAGCGAAATCTTCATGGGTCTATCCAGCACCCGCCTGATGCACACCTCCACCTAGGATAGAGAATCTGACATGTAGAGGAACCTTCACATTTCTGGCCAAATCATTGTATCCAAGGGTGATACGATAACATAGTAAACTAGAACTCTTAAAAGTTCAATGACATAGATAGGGCTTTAAAGGGAATGTGTTATCAGAAATTGACATATTGTTTAAATACCGTAATATTTTTTATGTGAAAGTGAGTCTGAGACCCCTAGTCCAGCGATTTTTCACTTACTGGCACAACCAGAGTACGATGGGCCCTCACCTGCAGGTTGGTTAGATGTATGGGCCCTTGTAGCATTCTAGGTCCTAAAAAGACATTTATTTTCACAACGATATTTAATAATGTCCCATATCCTGCCTCTTCCTGGTAAAATGTCCCCCATCCTGGCTCCTTCCAGTCTTTTTATGATGCAATATGTAAACAATTTATTTGTATTCTGTAACAAGTCATTTGTACTTATTGTTTTTTACATTTTTAATTGTGTTTCACAGTTTTGTCTTTATGTTATTCTGTTGGGCGGTGTTTATCGCTATGACACTGGTCGTGTGGGAGTTTACAATGCACCTGGACAGGTAATAAGACTTCCCCACTTCCTGTCGTCGTTAGGACCCGTAGAAGCGCCTGTGTGCTTCCTTCATCCTCCACACCCCTCCCTGCTAAGTTTGTCCATGTATCAATAAAGGATCGAAATCAGCAGGTCGGTGAGTGCGTTCCATTTTTTCTTTTTTGCTTCCTGGTATAATGTCCGCCATCCTGGACCACAGGCGGCATATGAATGCCGTGCGTTACCTGTGACGGGCATGGCATCGTCAGCTGCTGGCTTATGATTGGCCGACGGCATGTATTGCTGTACAGGGAGCTGGATATGTATCTGCGTCACAATACATTTCATCTGAATGTGTGTCCTCGGATGCACATCCAGCTGAAATAGTCGCTGGTGTTGGTGGGCCCCTCCTCTCGCATGGGCCAGAACACACCCTCTGCAACCATAATAATTACACCCTTGCTTGCTATAGGTTTCAGAAAATCACAGTTTTATCAGCAGGAGGTTATTACTAGAGGAATAGTAAACGGTGGCTCAGTGGTTAGCACTGCAGCCTTGCAGCGCTGGGGTCATGGGTTCTTATCCCCTCAAGGACAACATCTGCAATGAGTTTGTATGTTCTCTCCTTGTTTGTGTGGGTTTCCCCTGGGCTCTCTGTTTTTCTCCCACTCTCCAGAGACATACTGATAGGGAATTTAGATTGTGAGCCTCAGTGGGGACAGTGATGATAATGTCTGTAAAGCGCTGCGAAATGAGATATGCTATACAGTGGGGGAAAAGTATTTAGTCAGCCACCAATTGTGCAAGTTCTCCCACTTAAAAAAGATGAGAGAGGCCTGTAATTGACATCATAGGTAGACCACAACTATAAATTTTACCAATAAGTAATTAAAAATGAGGGGCTTAATTACTACACAGGGTGGAGCTGGAAAGGTGAGGAGTAGGGGTACTGGCCTAATTGTAACTCTACCTTGCCGCAGAGCTTGGCACCCTAAGGAACGTAGTGGAACCCCCCCCCCCCCCACTCAACGACGGCTTACCCTGACTGCCCCTAAGGGGCACCTTTCCAGCTCCATCCTGTGTAGTAATAGCTCCATCCTGTGTAGTAATTAAGCCCCTCCTTTTTAATTACTGATTAATAAAGTTTATGTACATAGTTTTAAACTATATTGACATCCATCATATATGGTGATTTAGGATAATTAATATTCCTGAAGATCTAGATTGTTTTTATGGTTCATGTTCCAATACAAACATCCATCTTTTTTCCTATTCAATCCATCTTTTGTCCCCTGACATCTGTCATCGGGTGAAAATTAGGACATCTTTATGCACATCAGATGGTAGATCAGTTGCAGTGGCATCGAGGCACCGATTGGGCACAATGGGTCATCTACCACATTGGAGAACATCAATAAAAGGAACCGGAGGGTTAAAGTCCTTGGTCCAGATTTTATTTGGAGCCAGAGGAGACTGAAATCTGATTAGTCTTATTTTATCTCTTTTGTTATTATTTTATTGCTGCTTTGTTTTATCCATAATGAGTGCCTAATATAGATCTGCGTGTTGTTTATGCCTCATATTGACAAATATTTATCCATACTATTTCTGATATTTCCTAATATTGATGTCTATGGGGTGCAAACATTAAACTGCCCACACTTTCCTCATCCCAACTATACTGTGAATTGATCAGTGAGTGCCCATCTGGTGCTGAATATGCACAGTGCATTAGATAAAATGAGGTTGTCATCGGCTGCTGTACTCTGCATAGGCAGCAGGGTTGCTAACCCTTCAGAAGTTCCAGGACAGTTCATAAAAATAGGGCACTTTTTTTGCCCTCTCCGTAAAAAAATTAAAGCATATACAAGGGGCGATCCAAAAGTAATCGGTTATTTCTATTGCACACAGAAATTAAAATAAAATGTTTTCTTCTCTCTTAGGTACCCACTAGTCCAGGAAAAACGAGCTCAGAGCTGTCAAATACCTCTGCTTGAAAAAAATGACTACCAAAGACCAGAGGCGTAGCTAGAGCTTTTGCCGCCCGGGGCTGATCCCGAGTTTGGCGCCCCCCCCCCCCCCCAGCTCAATACACACAAAGGTTACCAAAAATGGTTTTCCTGTTTTGTAGAACTTAAACTGGGCCTAATGGTGTCACCCCCACATGCCACACCTGTGACTTAATACCACCACACCATGACCAGGCCACATAGTGACCGAATAATACTACATACAAGGGACAAATACCACCGCACCATTTCCAGACCACATATTACCACCACATAGTGACTGAATACTACAATACTGATCAGTAATAAAAAAAAAACCACAATACTATCACCATAAGTGCCAGTATTCACAGGAGATCTGTACTTAGTATGCAGTGTCTGTGTAGAGGTAATACAGAGATCACTGGTGACATTATACACAGGACCTCTATATAGTATACAGTGTATAGTGTCAGTGTATAGGTAACACTGACTCACCAGTGACGTCTCTAGGTGAAGTCCTTCATCTTTCATCCAGCACAGACCGCCATCATTCCTTCCAGCCAGGACTCGTTTCTGCAGGAAATAACACAGTTATCTCGAGCTCCGCTTGCAGAACACATTACTTAATTTTTCACAACTTCTACATTACACCACATGAAGAAAAAAAGGCGATATAGTGTCACTCTGCACAGTAACAGGACCGCCCCCCCATTTAAAACAGTATACTCAAAAAATAAAATAAATACATCACTGCAGTAATAATATCCCTTAATTATCCCCTATGGTAATAATATTCCCCACCCTGGCCCCGTTTATCTCATTCCTGGCTCCAGCCATATGTTGTCGTATCCTGCCCTCATGAGTATCCATTCTACCCCATATGATCTCCCCATCCTGCCCCACCAGCCTCCATCGTATCCGTCCTGCCCCATGATCCAATCCTGCCCCGTGTCTCCAATCATGCCCCGTATCTACATTCTGCCCATGCCTCAAGTCCTGCCCCCAGTGTGTCCAGCATATTACCCCCATGTTGTCCAGCAATCTGCCCCAGTGTGTCCAGCATATTACCCCCATGTTGTCCAGCAATCTGCCCCAGTGTGTCCAGCATATTACCCCCAGTGTGTCCAGCAATCTGCCCCAGTATGTCCAGCATATTACCCCCAGTGTGTCCAGCAATCTGCCCTCAGTGTGTCCCGCAATCTGCCCCAGTGTCCAGCCTTTCCCCAGTGTGTCAAGCAGTCTGCCCCAGTGTGTCCAGCATATTACCCCCAGTGTCCAGCATTGCCCCAGTGTGTCCAGCATATTACCCCCAGTGTCCAGCATTGCCCCAGTGTGTCCAGAAGTCTGCCCCAGGGTCTCCAGCATTGCCTCAATGTGTCCAGAAATCTGCCCCAGGGTCTCCAGTATTGCCCCAGTGTGTCCAGCAATCTGCCCCAGGGTCTCCAGTATTGCCCCAGTGTGTCCAGCAATCTGCCCCATGGTCTCCTGTATTGCCCCAGTGTGTCCAGCATTCTGCCCCATGGTCTCCAGTATTGCCCCGGTGTGTCCAGCAATCTGCCCCATGGTCTCCAGTATTGCCCCAGTATGTCCAGAAGTCTGCCCCAGGGTCTCCAGCATTGCCTCAATGTGTCCTGAAATCTGCCCCATGGTCTCCAGTATTCAGTGTGTCCAGCATTCTGCCCCATAGTCTCCTGTACTGCCCCAGTGTGTCCAGCATTCTGCCCCATGGTCTCCAGTATTGCCCCAGTGTGTCCAGCAATCTGCCCCATGGTCTCCTGTATTGCCCCAGTGTGTCCAGCATTCTGCCCCATGGTCTCCAGTATTGCCCCGGTGTGTCCAGCAATCTGCCCCATGGTCTCCAGTATTGCCCCAGTGTGTCCAGCATTCTGCCCCATGGTCTCCAGTATTGCCCAGTGTGTCCAGCATTCTGCCCCATGGTCTCCAGTATTGCCCCAGTGTGTCCAGCATTCTGCCCCATGGTCTCCAGTATTGCCCCAGTGTGTCCAGCATTCTGCCCCATGGTCTCCAGTATTGCCCCAGTGTGACCAGCAATCTGCCCCATAGTCTCCTGTATTGCCCCAGTGTGTCCAGCAATCTGCCCCATGGTCTCCTGTATTGCCCCAGTGTGTCCAGCAATCTGCCCCATGGTCTCCTGTATTGCCCCAGTGTGTCCAGCAATCTGCCTCATAGTCTCCTGTATTGCCCCAGTGTGTCTAGCAATCTGCCCCATGGTCTCCTGTATTGCCCCAGTGTGTCCAGCATTCTGCCCCATGGTCTCCAGTACTGCCCCAGTGTGTCCAGCAATCTGCCCCATGGTCTCCAGTATTGCCCCAGTGTGTCCAGCATTGCCCCAGCCCCAGACAGTCAGACATAAAGAAAAAAAAAAAAAAAGTAAAATCCTCACCTCTCCCGTTCCCAGCGCAGGTCCGGTGCAGCCAGCCAGCGTCTCTCCGGCTCTGCGACGCTCAGGACAGAGAGGCAGAGCGGCGCGCACAGTAGTGACGTCATCGCGCCCTCTGCTCTGAGACGTCGCAGAGTCAGAGGACGCTGCAGCTGCCGGCGCCGCAGGAACCAGGAGAGGTGAGTATAGAGCGGGGGGCGGGACCCGGGGGTGGGGGGAGCTGGCCCTGGTCGTGGCGGCGGACGGCGCCGCCCGAAGATTTAAAGGGGCGTCTTTTTTTTTATTTTTTTTTTTTTTTTAATCTTCTTCTCCTGCAGCGCCGGCCGCCCCCAGCATTGTGCCGCCCGGGGCGGACCGCCCCCCCCGCACCCCCCTTCCTACGCCACTGCCAAAGACATACAGAGCGACTTGGTGAAAACATTTGGGGACTCTTCTCCTCCATATTCCACAGTTGCATGCTGGGCCAAGGAATTTAAGCTGGGAAGAACATCGACGGAAGATGAACATCGTGAAGGACGCCCATCCACGTCCCTCAATGAAGAAAACGTGAAAAAAGTTGAAGAAGTTGTATTGGCAGATCGAAGAGTGACTATCAGGCATGTAGCTGAGGTCACAGGGATCTTATATAGCAGTATTCAAAGAATCCTTGCAAAAGAATTGCGAATGAGAAAGGTCTCCGCGCGTTGGGTGCCAAAAATGTTAACCGACGAACAAAAGAAGAAACGAGTTGACATTTCAATAGCAAATCTCGAAAAGTTCCAAGCAGACAAGGAAAATTTTTTGTTACGTTTTTTGACCATGGACGAGACCTGGATCCACCACTTTGATCCTGAAACTAAACAACAATCGATGACATGGAAACGAGCCGATGAACCGACGCCGAAGAAATTCAAAGTGTCAAGCTCAGCAGGGAAGGTTATGGCGTCCGTTTTTTGGGACGCTGAAGGAATTATTATGGTGGACTATTTGGAGAAGGGAGCCACTATTACGGGCTCCTACTACGCAGAACAAATAAGAAGATTGCGGGAGGCTATCAAGGAGAAAAGGCGCGGCAAACTGCGGGCTGGAGTGTTGTTTCACCAAGATAACGCGCCGGCTCACAAAGCTGCTGTTGCCATGGCTACCATTCAAGAAGCGGGCTTTGAACTGGTGGAACACCCCCCCTATTCACCAGATCTAGCCCCCAGTGACTTCTTTCTCTTTCCTCGGCTCAAGGAACACCTCCTGGGCAAGAAATTTGACGACAATAGCGACGTGATAATCGCTGTTGGGGATTTTTTTGAGGGTCAAGATCAAGAATTTTTTTCTAAGGGAATTCTAAGTTTAGAAAAGAGATGGACTAAATGTATAGACTTGTTAGGAGACTATGTAGAAAAATAAATTTATTTTTTGACTATATTCATTGTGTTTAGTATTGATTATCATTACTTTTGGATCGCCCCTCGTATATATATATATATATATTTTTTTTTAAGCTGAAGAAACTTATGCAGATTATTTTAACTATAATTATCTTTTTTTACAGTTTACAGTGACTGCAGCTGATTTGTTCATATTGGAATTATGGGATGTAGTCGTCGATCACTTCTAATCATAATGATTTATTATAGTTTTCCAATGTGTCCGTAAAAAATATTGTCTATACATGTTTTTTTATAAAGTGTCCAGAAAAAAATGACAAAACTCAGAATAATGAAGTGAGCTTTGAAGAGCTAGGGTTAGGGTTAGACTTAGGAATAGTGTTAGGGCTAGGAATTGGATACGCGTTTGGCTTAGGATTAGATTTAGGACTAGGTTTAGGAATAGGGCTATCTACTATATAATCTAACTAGCTGAAGAGCCCGGCATTGCCTGGGCATAGTAAATATCTGTGGTTAGTTATAGCACCTCACTTCTCTTATTTTCCCATCACGCCTCTCATTTTACCAATCACATCTTTCATTTTCCCCCTCACATCTCTCATTTTCTCCCTTACTCCTCCCATTCCCCCCTAACACTTGTCATTTCGACCTCACATCTGTCATTTTCCGATCACTCCACTATTTTCCCTCCTCTCATTTTGCACTCACACCTTTTCATTTTCACCTCACACCCCTCATTTTCACCTCAGTATATACATGTTTGTAATCTCCCTTATATATAATATACACCTGTATGTCATCTCCTGTATATAGTATATACCTGTATGTCATCTCCCCTGTATATAGTATATATCTGCTGTGTGTCATCTCCCCTGTATAGAGTATATACCTGTATGTCATCTCCTCCTATATATAGTATATACCTGTATGTCATCTCCTTCTATATATAGTATATACCTGTATGTCATCTCCTCCTGTACATAGTATATACCTGTGTGTCATCTCCCCTGTATATAGTATATATCTGTATGTAATCTCCTCCTGTATATAGTATATACCTGTATGTCATCTTCTATATATAGCATATACCTGTATGTCATCTCCTCCTGTATATAGTATATACCTGTAGGTCATCTGCTCCTGTATATAGTATATACCTGTGTGTCATCTCCTCCTGTATATAGTATATACCTGTATGTCATCTCCTCCTGTATATAGTATGTACCTGTATGTCATCTCCCCTGTATATAGTATATATCTGTATGTAATCTCCTCCTGTATATAGTATATACCTGTATGTCATCTTCTATATATAGCATATACCTGTATGTCATCTCCTCCTGTATATAGTATATACCTGTAGGTCATCTGCTCCTGTATATAGTATATACCTGTGTGTCATCTCCTCCTGTATATAGTATATACCTGTATGTCATCTCCTCCTGTATATAGTATGTACCTGTATGTCATCTCCCCTGTATATAGTATATATCTGTATGTAATCTCCTCCTGTATATAGTATATACCTGTATGTCATCTTCTATATATAGCATATACCTGTATGTCATCTCCTCCTGTACATAGTATATACCTGTGTGTCATCTCCCCTGTGTATAGTATATATCTGTATGTAATCTCCTCCTGTATATAGTATATACCTGTATGTCATCTTCTATATATAGCATATACCTGTATGTCATCTCCTCCTGTATATAGTATATACCTGTAGGTCATCTGCTCCTGTATATAGTATATACCTGTGTGTCATCTCCTCCTGTATATAGTATATACCTGTATGTCATCTCCTCCTGTATATAGTATGTACCTGTATGTCATCTCCTCCTCTATATAGTATATACCTGTGTGTCATCTCCCCTGTATATAGTATATATCTGTGTGTCATCTCCTCCTGTATTAGACCTCGTTCACGCGTTATTTGCTCAGTATTTTTACCTCAGTATTTGTAAGCTAAATTGGCAGCCTGATAAATCCCAAGCCAACAGGAAGCCCTCCCCCTGGCAGTATATATTAGCTCACACATACACATAATAGACAGGTCATGTGACTGACAGCTGCCGTATTTCCTATATGGTACATTTGTTGCTCTTGTAGTTTGTCAGCTTATTAATCAGATTTTTATTTTTGAAGGATAATACCAGACTTGTGTGTGTTTTAGGGCGAGTTTCGTTTGTCAAGTTGTGTGTGTTGAGTTGCGTGTGGCGACATGCATGTAGCGACTTTTGTGAGATGAGTTTTGTGTGGCAACATGCGTGTAGCAACTTTTTGTGTGTCGAGTTGCATGTGACAGGTTAGTGTAGCAAGTTGTGTGCAGCAAGTTTTGCGCATGGCGAGTTTTGCGCGTGGCAAGTTTTATGTGTGGTGCCTTTTGAGTATGTGCAAGTTTTGTGTGAGGCAACTTTTGCATGTGTTGCAACTTTTCTGCATGTGGCAATTTTTGCGCGTGTGCAAGTTTTGCATGTGGCGAGTTTTCCATGAGGTGAGTTTTGCACTTGTGGTGAGTTTTGCGTGAGCCTAGTTTTTGCATGTGGCGAGTTTTGCACGTGGCGAGTTTTGAGCGGCGACTTTTGTGTTTCGACTTTTATGTGGCGAGGTTGGTGTATGTGTGGTGAAATGTTTGCTGAGGGTAATATGTGTTCAAGCACGTGGTAGTGTGTGGCGCATTTTGTGTGTGTGTTCATATCCCCGTGTGTGGTGAGTATCCCATGTTGGGGCCCCACCTTAGCAACTGTACGGTATATACTCTTTGGCGCCATCGCTCTCATTCTTTAAGTCCCCCTTGTTCACATCTGGCAGCTGTCAATTTGCCTCCTACACTTTTCCTTTCACTTTCCCCATTATGTAGATAGGGGCAAAATTATTTGGTGAATTGGAAAGCGCGGGGTTAAAATTTCACCTCACAACATAGCCTATGATGCTCTCGGGGTCCAGACGTGTGACTGTGCAAAATTTTGTGACTGTAGCTGCGACGCCTCCAACACTTTTCCTTTCACTTTTTCCCCATTATGTAGATAGGGGCAAAATTGTTTGGTGAATTGGAAAGCACGGGGTTAAAATTTCACCTCACAACATAGCCTATGACTCTCTCAGGGTCCAGACGTGTGACTGAGGCGAAATTTTAACCCCACGGAGGCAAATTGACAGCTGCCAGATGTGAACAAGGGGGACTTAAAGAATGATAGCGATAGAGCCAAAGAGTATATACCGTACAGCTGCTAAGGTGGGACCCCAACATGGGATACTCACCACACACGGGGATATGAACACACACACAAAATGCGCCACACACTACCACGTGCTTGAACACATATCACCCTCAGCACACATTTCACCACACATACACCAACCTCGCCACATAAAAGTCGAAACACAAAAGTCACCGCTCAAAACTCGCCACATGCAAAACTCACCACATGCAAAACTAAGCTCACACAAAACTCGCCACACGTGCAAAACCCACCTCATGGAAAACTCGCCACACGCAAAACTAGGCTCACGCAAAACTCACCACACGTGCAAAACTCACCTCATGGAAAACTCGCCACACGCAAAACTAGGCTCACGCAAAACTCGCCACACATGCAAAACCCACCTCATGGAAAACTCGCCACACGCAAAACTAGGCTCACGCAAAACTCACCACACGTGCAAAACTCACCTCATGGAAAACTCGCCACACGCAAAACTAGGCTCACGCAAAACTCGCCACACATGCAAAACCCACCTCATGGAAAACTCGCCACATGCAAAACTTGCTGCACACCACTTGCTACACTAACCTGTCACATGCAACTCGACACACAAAAAGTTGCTACATGCATGTCGCCACCCAAAACTCATCTCACAAAAGTCGCTACTTGCATGTCGCCACACGCAACTCAACTCAGTGGTTGATACCTTTTAATGGCTAACTGAAAAGATGGTAACAAATTGCATATGAAGTTATGTCTGAAGTTTTACTTTACAATGTGTTGTTTGATCAACAAAAAGTAAGAAAAAAAAGAAGGATCTTAAATGATTTACTTAGAATTTTTTATGTCGATGTAGCTTCTAAAATAATGATTTATATGACTATAGAGAACAGGTCAACGTTGACTGTGCGAAGTTGCTAAACTTTACCCAGTGTCATTATTCAGGATGTGTTGGTAAGTATTTAAGAGACAATTATGACTAGTTTTATTGACTTTGTTCCTATTGCATCCCTGCATTATCCTGCCCTATTGCCTAATTAGTTGTAAGGTAATGAGGTGGTGTTTATGACCCTGCCGCCTTGTTCTTAAGGAGCCCTTTCTTTACAGCACAGTTACTGCATTCATCGCCATTAGCTTTGAACAGCTGTTAAACTTGTAATTAATGCCTCCAGGCCATCAGGTCCCGTGGCGTCTGAAACTTGCCCAATACAGAGGTTAGTTTATATATATATATATATATATATATATATATATATATATATATATATACACCGTATTTATAGGTACACGCACCATAAATGGAACTGTAGTCTTTTTTGCTGGGATTTGTATATGCAAATGTGGCATATAAAAGCCCCATTGAGCCCCAGTGCATTTGCAGCCCCTAAAGCTATGCCCTTTACTTTACGTCTTTCAAAAGTTGCAAAAGTTTAAAGTCAGACTCCCCCCCCAAAAAAAAAAATAAATAATAATTTTAATAGAAACCAAACATGATCACATTATTTTTTGAAAGACCTATTTGCCTCCTGTTAGGAAGCTGGGTCTCCAAGTGGGTCTAAGTTGGTGCCCCATAAACTTTGACTTTTCATACGGTCTAATGAACAGTACCTTTTTATGGGTAGAGGGGTGTATTCATAGGATTGGGACTGTGATAATTGTAAAATGTCCAAGATCAAACTTTAGATTGGGTAATGTAGCACTAATAGAGGTAGTATGTAATTAAAGGGATTTTCTGTTTTCACATTCTTTTAATAGATTTTCATGCATCCACTTAAAGCGGTTCGACAGGACTATTTTTTTTTTACTATGGGCTTAAGCATTAAAAGGCAGATAATAATAATAATCTTTATTTTTATATAGCGCTAACATATTCCGAAGCGCTTTACAGTTAAGAGAAGCCGCTGCTCTGTCGACATGACGTCATCAGAAGCTGTGCTATCACCGGCAGGAGCCGTCTGTGACAGGGCAGAGATCAGGGACGGGCAGAACAGGCAGGTAGCTAGCAACCTGACAGTTTTAGGCCCACAGTAAAAAAATAAAAAATAAATAGTCCCAGATAAACCCTTTAAGAAGAAAAATGATGCCAAACATGGAGATATTCCTTTCAGCAGTACTTTTTACAACCTAAATTGTAGCCTTGTTTTCTATTCTACAACATGTAAAAAGATACATCATAATAACTCTCCCTGACAGTAAAAAGCTTCTTAGACATTAATGTCTAAAGAATAAGGTTTCTTCTTGTGGAGAGTGACATGCCAGTATGTGGAAACTTATAAGCCATGCATGCTCATCTGGGAAATTTAAATATGCAAATTATCTCTTCAGAGAGGAGGAGGACTAGAACCTTACTGACACCTATTAGAAGTAGTAATCCTACAAGTCAATACTGACCCTTTAACGAGCCTTGCCACATGACTTAGGATAAAAGCCAAATCAGAATCTCAATTTGCAGACTTGGTGTTTCGGGGTATTGCCCCTCATCAGTGCAAGGTATGAGATCTGATTTGGCTAGGGGAGAGGCTAAGACTGGGATCTAAGGGGTAATGTTTCTCCTTGTGGAGAGTGAAATGCCAGGTCTGGCATGCCAGTATGAGGAGACTTAAACATTAATACAACACTTGATTGTTATACATGATCTTAAGAGCAAATAGGATTTTTTCCCTTTTTTTAAATTAAGGTTAAACGTTATAAATTAGGTCTGGTTGCATATATAGATGATTCAGTGAGGGGTTGGCTCCTGCAGCAGGTGTCCTTTAGCTAGGGTGGGATGTGATATGGAGGTTATCATAATGATGAGGTTTTTTTGTATAGTTTTTATATTTTGGTCTCTTTCATGGGGTTAAAGGGTTGTTGCAACTTGGCAAGTTATCACCTAGCCATAAGCTATTAAAATATAAAAATATATATATTTCTATATATATTAAAAATATAAATGTTCAAATCACAATAAAGTAAATAGCAAATTCTATGAGATAGAAAAATGATAAAAAAAATTAACATATTTGGTTTCGCTGCTTGCATAAACTATAATATTTATCCCATATGGTGAACGTTAAAACAGAAAAAAAAATTGATTTTGCCTAAAAGAAATTTGAAATGAAAAAAGAATAGAAAGTCATACGGGCCCTTAAAAAATAGGCCCTCATAAAACACTATTAACTGAAAAAAAAGTTATGCTAAGTTCGACATTTTTTTTAAGATATAAAAACAATCTTTAGCAATTTAGTATTACCATAATTGTACTGACCCATAGTGCAAAGTTACTAGAAACTAAACATAACAAAAACAAAAAACAAAAAAAAAACAACAGTGGAATTGCTGTTTGATTTATTTTAAATGATTTTTTGTAGATTCCATCCTTCCATTCACTTTTTTCAGTACATTAATTGATAAAGTGAATGGCATAATTCAAAGCTATAACTCTAAAGCCGACCCTCATACGGCCATGTCAACGGGCAAAGTAAATTAAACTAGAGATAACCTGGGATGGTTATACAAACAAGATTGAGGAGTGATACATAGTAACAAACCGCATCATCAGGATATGTTTTTCATCAAAAAATGTTTTCACTTGCTGCCAGCAAAGATCCTGAAAAAGGTGAAGAATTGACAAATTTTATCAGAACTTTCATTTATACAAATAATGGACGATGAATATAGTAATATCTCTTCTACAAAATATCTATGTCTCCCAAGCAGCACTAATTAGGCATACAGGACGTCTGTCCAACCGGCCGCTGTCAATATGAAGATTTATCAGATGTTAAGTGTGGATTTTATTAGATTGCTGGGATTATATAATGTGGTTTTACATCATCTCAGATTGATAGAGTGAATATTATAAGGGCATGTCTGGGTGAAGGTGGCACACAGGTTGGGCATTGTTCAAACAGATGTTAAGCACGTGTGCCAAACTATTTAATTCATCGAGAAATACATAAAAGGCCTAATTAAAAGTGAGCAACAAGGATGAGGAACTGAAAACCAAGTATTTTATTTAAAGGGCACCTCCATTCTGACAAGTCAAAACCATCCGCCCGTTTGTCCATAGGTGGCAGTATATACAGTAGTTATTGTTGGTGAACTAATGAAATCTGAAGATCAACCATCCACAAACTTACAAATCTTACAATGTCAATGTGATGAGTGTGAGTCATTTTCTTGAGAAGTGGAGCAAGCAGTTACCGGTGGAAGCCGGCACTGTGCCTCGAAGTAAAAATGTAAAGATAATGGACAGAGTCTGTAATAAATTCACTCAATGGTAGGGCAAAACTTCAAGTTTTGGGGGGAGGTTTGTGTATCAAAAAGCATTTGTTAATTAATGTCTTTACGGAGCATGCGTCGGATGTCAACTCCATGAGATGCTCAGTAGATTCCTGCCACTGTGCACTGTTCTTTTCAGGGTACAGCGACAATGCGCTCTTTCACCAGGTCTGGTCAAAAGTGACAAGCCAGCAAAAGAGCGCACTGTCACTGTCAAATCATAAGTGAAGAACGAGGGAGCAGAAACTAGTGCCATCCCTGCAAGTATCCCTGCATGTGCTGGGATAACCAAGAGTCATCAAAGAGGAAGTAGTAGAAAAAAATAGATACAGTACAGACCTAAAGTTTGGACACACCTTCTCATTTAAAGATTTTTCTGTATTTTCATGACTATGAAAATTGTACATTCACACTGAAGGCATCAAAACTATGAATTAACACATGTGGAATTATATACTTAACAAAAGAGTGTGAATCAACTGAAATTATGTCTTATATTCTAGGTTCTTCAAAGTAGCCATCTTATGCTTTGATGACTGCTTTACACACTCTTGGCATTTTCTTGATGAGCTTCAAGAGGTAGTCACCGGGAATGGTTGTCACTTCACAGAAGTGCCCTGTCAGGTTTAATAAGTGGGATTTCTTGCCTTATAAATGGGGTTGGGACCATCAGGTGTGATGTGCAGAAGTCTGGTGGATACACAGCTGATAGTCCTACTGAATAGACTGTTAGAATTTGTATTATGGCAAGAAAAAAGCAGCTAAGTAAAGAAAAACAAGTGGCTATCATTACTTTAAGAAATGAAGGTCAGTCAGTCCGAAAAATTGGGAAAACTTTGAAAGTGTCCCCAAGTGCAGTGGCAAAAACCATCAAGCGCTACAAAAAAACTGGCTCACATGAGGACCGTCCCAGGAAAGGAAGACCAAGAGTCACCTCTGCTTCTGAGGATAAGTTTATCTGAGTCACCAGCCTCAGAAATCGCAGGTTAACAGCAGCTCAGATTAGAGACCAGGTCAATGCCACACTGAGTTCTAGCAGCAGACACATCTCTACAACTGTTAAAAGGAGACTTTGTGCAGCAGGCCTTCATGGTAAAACAGCTGCTAGGAAACCACTGCTAAGGACAGGCAACAAGCAGAAGAGACTTGTTTGGGCTAAAGAACACAAGGAATGGACATTAGACAAGTGGAAATCTGTGCTGGTCTGATGAGTCCAAATTTGAGATCTTTGGTTCCAACCACCATGTCTTTGTGCGACGCAGAAAAGGTGAACGGATGGACTCTACATGCCTGGTTCCCACCGTGAAGCATGGAGGAGGAGGTATGATGGTGTGGGGGTGCTTTGCTGGTGACACTGTTGGGTATTTATTCAAAATTGAAGGCATACTGAACCAGCATGGCTACCACAGCATCTTGCAGCAGCATGGTATTCCATCCGGTTTGCGTTTAGTTGGACCATCATTTATTTTTCAACCGGACAATGACCCCAAACACACCTCCAGGCTGTGTAAGGGCTATTTGACCAAGAACGATAGTGATGGGGTGCTACGCCAGATGACCTGGCCTCTATAGATGGTTGGGGTGAGCTGGACTGCAGAGTGAAGGCAAAAGGGCCAACAAGAGCTAAGCATCTCTGAGAACTCCTTCAAGATTGTTGGAAGACCATTCCCGGTGACTACCTCTTGAAGCTCATCAAGAGAATGCCAAGAGTGTGCAAAGCAGTCATCAAAGCAAAAGGTGGCTACTTTGAAGAACCTAGAATATAAGACATAATTTCAGTTGTTTCACACTTTTTTGCTAAGTATATAATTCCACATGTGTTAATTCATAGTTTTGATGCCTTCAGTGTGAATGTACAATTTTCATAGTCATGAAAATAACAGAAAAATCTTTAAATGAGAAGGTGTGTCCAAACTTTTGGTCTGTACTGTATATAATGTAGTTAGTAGTGATGAGCGAATATACTCGTTGCTCGAGATTTCTTGAGCACGCTCGGGTGTCCTCCGAGTATTTTTTAGTGCTCGGAGATTTAGTTTTCATCTCCGCAGCTGAATGATTTACATCTGTTAGCCAGCTTGATTACATGTGGGGATTCCCTAGCAACCAGATGACTCCCACATGTACTTATGCTGGCTAACAGATGTAAATCATTCAGCTGCGGCAATAAAAACTAAATCTCCGAGCACTAAAAAATACTCGGAGGACACCCGAGCATGCTCGGGAAATCTCGAGTAACAAGTATATTCGCTCATCACTAGTAGTTAGGGAAAATAGGGAATTTTTAATTAATGTACATTAGAAAAAAATTGAATATGACATTAAATAGAGATTTAAAAGTAAAATAAAAGTTAGTTTTTAACCACCCTTTTAAATATGGGAAAATTAATTTCACAGTCTTTTCTACCCATTTGATAATTCTAAGAAACCTGATAAATTATGTCCTAAAGAAGGAACATCAAAAGTTTTCCCTTTTATTGTATTGCAGTCATTAAATTATATAACACTGTTGCTATATACAATTGCTCATTATACCTTTCTACCCAGATGATTCTTCTCTTTTCCATTAGGTCTATGACATTATGTGAATAAAAACAGACCAGCTGTTTTTTTTAAGTCTACATGATCCCGTATTTTGTTTTAAATTTAGTAAGTTTACTACAATTTATGCATTTGGGAGTCCATGCACCATCACTTGACACAAATAACAAAACTGTATGTTGGAAAAAGTGGTGAGAAAACCTAATACTTATATAGAATTAATTTTCACTGCAAATTCCTCTAAAAATAAGTAATGCATTGACACATGGTCATAATTGGTTTAACCTGGGTGTATTCAGTATCGGAGCCTCGGGCAGCACTGACTGTAAATGCAGCAATACATCCCTGAGGGGCTAATAAAAGGGGTTGTCCAGAAAATAAAACCATTTTAAACAATTAATTTAAAAAAAATAATAATATTATGTTGACAGCACAACAATCAGGTAATAACCTCTGAGTTATGGCTGATAATAGGTTTGATCCCTCTTCCGCCAGTCTCGAGAGCCATCATTGCAAAACTTTATCTTTCTCCTAAACCAAGGATTACTGTCTTTCCCTCTCAATTACCTTGAGCTAAATATTTCCTCCTCTAGTATAAGATGGCAGCCTTTACCTTATAATCTCCTGCACTTATCACAAATCCTCTGTTAGGGTTTATGAGCATTTCACTGACAGGTCCGTCCCTTGTGTAATAAGTGATGTCTTCGCCTTAGCGTCACACCCTGAATTAAGGCGCAACCAACTTTCAGGTTCTGCAAGTTAGAGACTTGGGGTTTTTTTAATTAGATTTTGTCTTAAATGGAACAATGATGACACTTTGATTAGTTAACGCTCATTAGTCTTTTAGGTGATTGGGAAGACTATAATTACCTTTTACAAGCTTATGAATGGGCCAATTATACACAGACTGGGTGTCGTGATTTCATGACTCGACACATACTGAAAAAGCTGATAATTTTATCTACAATCTATATAGAAAGTTATTATTTTGGTGTGTAAGGCTACTTTCACACTAGCGTTTTTTTAAATCCGTCACAATGCGTCGTTTTGCAGAAAAAACGCATCCTGCAAAAGTGCTTGCAGGATGCGTTTTTTCCCCATAGACTTCTATTGACGACGCATTTGCGACGGATTGCCACACTTCGCATCCGTCTTGCGACGGATGCGTCGTGCTTTGGCGGACCGTCGGGAGAAAAAACCCTACATGTAACGTTTTTTTCTCCTGACGGACCGCTTTTTCCGACCGCGCATGCGCGGCCGGAACTCCGCCCCCACCTCCCCGCACCTTACAATGGGGCAGCGGATGCGCCGGAAAAATGCATCCGCTGCACCCATTGTGCAATGCAGCAAACGCTAGCGTCAGAATCTCTCCCCGACGCATTGTGATGGGGAGATTCCGACGCTAGTGTGAAAGGAGCCTAAGGAGACTTTAGTGTGGCCACAACTTCTTTGCCTTTTTTTGTCCCTTTTCAAAGTTTTCCATAGGCTACTTACCTGCAGTTAAGGCCCCCATACACAGGAGACTGATGTTGGCCAAACTTGCCAAGCGGCGACCAGTCTGATGTGTATGTCGACCTCCCTACGCTCTCCTGACAGATAGAGCTAAGGATCCGGCATGTCCAATTTCAGACTGCCTATCCTTTTGTTCAAGAAGTATTGTTTCTTCTTACGGAGACCGACATGCTAAGCATGCCGAGATGAGGAGACTTAAAGCTGCAATGCTCCTCTGGGTAATATGCTAATTATGCAAATTGTCTCTTCAGAGAGGAAGACAACTAGAACTCTAGTGCCACCTATTGGAAGTTACCAATCCTACAAGTCAATGTTGACCTTTTAAAGAGCATTGCGGCTTTAAATTTCCTCACCTCGGCATGCTTAGCATGTCGGTCTCCGTAAGGAGAAACGATACTTCTTGGATAACAGTCTGACACCTCTCAATCAGCCAAACCAGATGTCCGCTTTGCACTGACGAGGGGCAGTACCCCGAAACAAAGTGTCTGCAAATTGAGATTCTGGTTTGGCTATTATCCTAAAGGTACCGTCACACATAGCGACGCTGCAGCGATACCGACAACGATCCG
This sequence comes from Ranitomeya imitator, assembly GCF_032444005.1. Lineage (NCBI taxonomy): Eukaryota > Metazoa > Chordata > Amphibia > Anura > Dendrobatidae > Ranitomeya > Ranitomeya imitator. Next base: position 42,914,339 of record NC_091287.1, on the reverse strand, counting down.
GATCATTGCAGCGTTGCTGTTTGGTCGCTGGAGAGCTGTCACACAGACAGCTCTCCAGCGACCAACGATCCGAGGTCCCCGGTAACCAGGGTAAACATCGGGTAACTAAGCGCAGGGCCGCGCTTAGTAACCCGATGTTTACCCTGGTTACCATCCTAAAAAGTAAAAAAACAAACGCTACATACTTACCTTCTGCTGTCTGTCCTCGGCGCTCTGCTTCTCTGGTCTGGCTGTGAGCGCCGGGCAGCCAGAAAGCAGAGTGGTGACGTCACCGCTCTGCTTTCCGGCTGACCGACGCTCACAGCCAGAGCAGGAGGAGAGCAGAGCGCAGCGCTGGAGGACAGACTGCTGTAGGTAAGTATGTAGTGTTTGTTTTTTTACTTTTAGGATGGTAACCAGGGTAAACATCGGGTTACTAAGCACGGCCCTGCGCTTAGTTACCCGATGTTTACCCTGGTTACCAGCAAAGACATCGCTGAATCGGTGTCACACACGCCGATTCAGCGATGTCTACGGGGAGTCCAGCGACGAAATAAAGTTCTGGACTTTCTTCCCCGACCAGCGATCTCCCAGCAGGGGCCTGATCGCTGCTGCCTGTCACACTGGACGATATCGCTAGCGAGGACGCTGCAACGTCACGGATCGCTAGCGATATCGTCTAGTGTGACAGTACCTTAAGTCATGTGACAAGGCTCGTTAAAGGGTCAACATTGACTTGTAGGATTGCTACTTCCAATAGGTGGTACTAGAGTTCTAGCTCTCTTCAATTTGCATAATTAGCATATCCTTTTGTTCTCGAGATATGCCGCTGACAGGGATGTCTGGCTCCGGCTCTCTTATTGCACAAGACAGGAGCTGATCTCTGCTCGCAAGACAGCTGCTCTCTTGTAACGGCTCAATAGAGAGAGCACTCTAGTTATGGAGGTCTCAGGAGACACAGCTGGCTGCAGAACCATCAATCGGCCAATAGTTATCGATTGTGCATGGGGCTCCTAAATATTGCAGTCAAAAGCTGATAACTAAAGAAAACCATAGGATGTAAGAGCCCAAAGTATTTAGGTGCCTTCTCATAAAGCAACTCATTAGAGATAATAAGGTGTGGTTGAACTCAATGGCTGCGTCCAATGCTAAATTTGGCTTTTCAAGGCACTTACAGAAGCAGGATGATTGTCGCGGAGACTCTGAAAATAAAAGGGTGTATTTGTGATGTTCCTAGCTTAAGTTACAAAAATAGATGGAGAAAAATACTTAGAACACGTTAACATTTTCAGGTGAGATTGCATTTTTTTAAGATGAACCTGAAAAAAGCAAATAAGTGTAGCTCACATGTCTGGACCCAATCAGGAGATGGATATGTACACTTTTAGGATTGCATGCGGTCTTCACACTGTTTTTGCGCTCGTCTTGTGATGCCGTGAGACCGCATCACTTGAATGCACTGCACACTTTTAGGATTCTCTCTTGCACCAAATCTAAGTTCAGCGCAGTTTCAGAGACTCAAATGACTTTCATGAAGTTGATTTCTCTAAAGAAAAAAAAAATATAATAAGTTAATGACCCTTCTAAAGAATGCTGAACAAGATCAGTAAATTATAAAAAGATACAAATAATTCAATATTGATTCATCTATCATCTACGTGAAAAATATTTGTTCATGATTAATAGATATTGATATTTTACTTATATTTTTTGTAATTTAATGGCCTTGTGCACTATTCTTTACAGCTGTGTCTTAACCTTTAGGCTATGTGCACACGTAGAATGGTCCTCTGCAGATTTTTAAACAGCGAATTTGATAAATCCACAGGGCAAAAACACTGCGTTTTTCCTGCGGATTTACCGCGTTTCCACTGCGGTTTTACACCTGTGGTTTTCTATTATAGAGCAGGTGTAAAACCGCTGCGGATTCCGCACAAAGAATTGACATGCTGCGGAATGTAAACTGCTGCGATTTTTTCCACAGCATGGGCACAGCGGTTTCGGTTTCCCATTGGTTTACATTGTACTGTAAACTCATGGGAAACTGCCGCGGATCCGCAGCAAAATCCGCATCGCGTGCACATAGCCTAAAAGAAAGCAAAGGTTTCTTTAAATTTCAAAACGCAGTCCCATTTTTGAAGATACTTATAATGATTTTATTTATTTATTATTATTATTGCTAATTAATCAATCATTATTAAAATGAACAAGTAAACAAATAATGCCAATAAAAGCTTACTATAAATGCATCAGCACTAGTCAAGCAAAAAGAAACAATACTAATAATGATAATAAAAAATAACAATAGTAAAAAAAAAATAATTATAACCATAATACTAAGGTAAATAAAAAAACTGCCAAAATATTCATGAGTTGCAAATTTCACAAGAGACGCAGCGTCGCTGATATTGATCTCCCACCGCCCGTCGTTATTAAACTTTCGCTGAACAATTCTGATGTTAATAAACAATGTATTCTATTGTAAGCTATGATCACGATTGTCATGTCAGCAACACTTTGACTCCAGGCTGTGACCACTGGTCTCCAGAGGCTTCGATATGTAAAGTGGGCAACTGGCAGACTCCCCTCATTTTTTTCTGGATTATTGTGGTAGCTCTTCTTTGCCAGCCATCATGAGCGCGAAAGGTTACAACGGCCGATTGTTTAACCTAAGACTGATAAAAAGTTTATTTGGCCTTTGATATGTTATTCAGATTGAATGTTCATTGTTGGGTCCATGTTTTGTTCGGAGATCTCTCCAGAACCAAGAGTGTAAAAAATGTAGGATGTAAAAAAATCAATAATAATAATCCTCACCTCACCGCAACCTGTTGTCTGGTCCTCTGCACCTCATCTCTTCAACTTCCCCAGATGCGCATCTTCTTCAGCCTTCATCACACATGGTCGGTCATCTGGCTCAATGAGGTCTTTGATGTCGCAACGCACATCGTGACGTCACAGTGTTACCAAATGCCTTGTCAACAGCGCAGCTCTAGGGATGCACATGGCCAAGACATGTCCCGCGACTGCATGGCGCTCAGTCACATCCTGGTTGAGCCAGAAGCCCAAGCGAGAAGCAGGTGAAAAAAAGATTGGGGCAGCGGGACACATGAGCGGTATTAGGGTATGTTCACACGTGGCGTTTTTTTCTTGGGATGCCTATTTTTCTTCAGCAAAAACGCTCCAGAAAAGGTGAATGAGACTTCAAAAATCTAATTAACACACTGTCTCTTTTTTTTCTTTGCGTTTTTTGAGTTCCTGAGCACTTTTTTTTATTTAAATCTGCAGCATGTAAATTCTTTCAGCGTTTTTGCAGCATTTTTCTCCAATTCAAATGAATGAGGGGAAAAAAAAACGCAAGTAAAAACGCTGCAAAAATGTGCATTAACCAACACACAGAATGAGCAATGGACGGCACTAGAGAAGCACAAATCAGTATGGACATTAACTCCTTAAAGAACATCCGAAAAATATGCAGGTGGCACGTATGTTCTGGGTATACGGTGCTCAGCACTGATAAGCAATCCACAGTAAATTCGATGAAACAAGAAAAGAAAACAGTGCGGCACTCACCCTTTTTGAAGCTGTGAAATCGTGCTCTTTATTGGAGAAAAATATATTTAAAACATCCGTTTGGACATCAGGTCAGCGAGAGGGTGCGGAGGTGGAGTGTGGACGACGGCCGTTTCGCACGGTATGTGCTTCAACGGGTCCAGTTCCAAACACCCTCTCGTTGACCTGATGTCCAAACGGATGTTTTAAATATATTTTTCTCCAATAAAGAGCACGATTGCACAGCTTCAAAAAGGGTGAGTGCCGCACTGTTTTCTTTTTTTCTTTTCTTGTTTCATTAAAAATGTGCATTAAACACAGTGTTTTTCCTTCCACCACTCTGGTTTTTGCAGAGAATATACAGTACCATTACAGGATGTGCAGCTTTTAGTATTTGCAGTAGATCCTTTCGCTGCAGGAAAATTATTTTGTAAAATATGGATGGTTTTGCTACATTGTTACTTGTGGGTTTTTTTTATATCCATTTAAATGGGTGAAAAATGCTGTAACAATCTTGCAAGAACGGGAATGCTGTGGATTTGAAACAAAAAACAACAACGCTTTGATGGTTCAAATCTGCAAGGAAAAAAAATCTGCAATCAGAGTGTACATGAGATATCAGACATCTAATTCACTTTGCTGGATCGGTAAAACAATGTTTTTTTTTTCCATGGCAAAAACGCACAGTGAAAACGCCACATGTCAACAAGCCCGTATTATTTAATTATTTGCTGGTACTCTATGGTGTAGCAAAATGGCGGCAGCAGCTGGTCACCACATTACTGAAATTATACGCAGCAAATTGCAAAATCCTATTTTGCGTAGAATACAAATTTTTGTAGAATTGCAGCAGAATTCAATTCCAATCTCATAAATGAGCTCCGCTCTAGTCTCACATCATTTCCTCTGTTCCTTTAAACTCTTCCAATCACACATTTATTTTACAATGGTCCTTACAGGCGATTCCGGACACTGCAATAAACATAGAAATCTATTAGTCACATGCACAAAAATCACAGAGCCCAGGGAATATTCAGAAGTGGTCCCTTCCCACTGTGAGGTCTACCAATATATACTTTGCTTTATTGATATTTATGGCCATCATGTAATTTTTAGGTAAAAATGGGGCACTGAAAAGATTCCTGAATGATAAATAATGTATTTGTCACTGAATACAGCCACCACTAGAGGGACATACAGCTACTACTAAACTCAGTGGGGACTGGGTAAAAGAAGGTTGCAGCTGCTGCAGCCTGCATCTCAGCCAGAGGCAAAAGCAGTTTAAAGGGAATCCGTGAGCAGGTTTTTGGTATTTAATGAGAGCAAAATAGCGTACAGAGAGATACCCTGACTCCAAAGATGTGTAAGCAGCGTAAACAAAATCCGTCAGCATATTTTTTTATTTTTTGCTATTTATTTGAAAGCACATAATGTAGCAGCAGAACATTGATTCCAGTGATGTCACATTTAATGGGCTGTGTGCTGTAGTTTCAATACAATCAGTGTTTTATCAGCAGAAGATTATCACTGCAGGACTAGGTGTCATGTGCCATGCAGTCCAGCTAATCTGTGTCCCCGCCCCCATCACTGATTGGTAGCTTGCACAGTGTACACAGGAAGCAGCCAATCAGGGATGTGGGCGGGGTCACACACAGCAGAGAAAACAAAAACAGGGACTTTATCCAAACTACACCAAGCAGTCCAGTAAGTGATACATCACTGGAATCAGGCTCACTGTCCCTACATGTCCCTGCACTCAGATTCCATAGCAAAAACCTGCTGACTTATTCCTTTTAATAAGCTCTGCTCACACTAAACTTGTTGTCACTAATACTTAAGCATGGGGATAAGTGTCGAGACAACAAAGATGCTTTTTTTTTCTGTTACTGTCATTTGTGTTGCAGAAAAGGAAAATCCCCTTGTGTCTGAGCACGGCTTCTCTGCACATTACGTCTTTACTTCCATCGCTTCGGTCACTGCCAGCTGTCATCCGGCCAACACAGTTCATATTCCAGCCGTAATACAGGTTCATATATCAGCGAGCTCCACTAACGCTTCATTGGGGATCATTTCACACTCGCCTTGAAAAACTCAGCAGAAAAAGCTTCGCTAGGACTCTTGAAAACCTTTTCTGAAAGGAAAACTAAAACTCAACTCGATTTGAAGTGGTTTTGTCACCGTGAGTCAATAGGAATTATTTTTCCAAGCCAAAGTATGATGAAAACGTATGTACAGAGCGTGACGTTGCTTGTCTGATGCAGAGCCGCCTCCTTTGGTAAATGAACCTCCTATTCCTTCTTTGCTGGCTGATTTTCCAGAGTTCCGGGTGACATTTTATAAAGACAAAGGAATGAGAATTTCTCGTTATCTCCAACCATTCAAGGTCGCCAAAGGTCCAACAACTCCATGACAGCCTGTAAAAACAATAAAGGGGCACTCCTTTACTGTTAGCAAAAAAAAATAAACGTGTCTGATTTTTTTTTTTTTATTGTGATGAAACTTGTGCAGATTTTTATGACTGTCATTATCAATCTACAGTTCTTCACATTACTATTCTGTGGACTTTAATACATTTACATTTTTCAGGATTTATTATGGTTTTACTATGTGTCTGTCAAAATTGTTGGCTGTCCCTGATTTTTTTGGGGGGATACATTTTCCAGGAAAGATTTCAACTTATGGAAGTCTACAGTCCGGAATCATGATATAAAATGAATGATATTTCAGCCTCTAGACTTGCTGCAGTAATTGGTCCAAGTATTGATTCGGGGGACTGATTACTAATGCACAGTTTTCAGATATATATTTTTAAATAATTAAAAAAAAAACATGTATCATTTCCTTTACACGTCACAAATACTTGCTACTTGTTGCTATATGACATAAAATAGCAATAAAATATATTTAAGTTTATGGGTGTGATGTGAAAAAATGTGGGAAAATTCACGGGGTATGAATACCTTTTCAAAGCACTGTATATTGAACAAGGACTAGAATAATATTTCTTTCTTTATGGCCGGTAGCAGCAATGACCTAAATCTGAGCTATGGGTAAGGCTTACTGGGCTTAGTGTGAAGGGGTTAACATCAAGGATTTTAGGTTCCTGCTACTATGTGGCATAAGAAGATTTATTTTGATATCGCAATCAAAAAACATCAGCAGCTGCTCAGATCTCAGCATGAGTTTGTTAAAAGTCCAGGCTGTTTAAACCTAACCTGTCACAATACTAACTGCATATATGATTAATAGATCTGAGTAGGCTGGTGTACTTACTTTGAAAATCTATCTCTATCAAGCCACCCAACCTGTCCTGAGCAGGGTGAGATTCCAGCAGCAGCAGGGAGCTCATGGATAATAATGTTGCTGGTGAAATCACATCTTTTGGGTTATAGGGTGCAGTCTGCGGACTTGGGGTTGTTATACCGGCATTTCCCAGCTAGTACAATAGTCTTCTGGGATGGCAAATAGACGGCACCGATAAGTTGGCTGATCTGCCCGGTGGATGAGCAAAAGTGTCTATCCTGGGCGTGCGGCTATCTGACTAGGATTGGAACACTAATAATAATAATAAAAAATTGTTCTTGGTTCCTAATGTAAACCCATCCCCCCCTATGATTATTATCATACAGCTGCTTTATTAACAGCGAACAGGATCAGATGCAGGTGTGCACGGCTGGAGTAGATCCAAGAGCGAGAAGACGGAGGAATATTACTCTGCTAGCAGAATATATCCACAGCTGGAATAACCACATCACTAGTTCGCTACAATGTATCAGTCTGGAATCCTGGCTGTTTAGCTCACACAGCATTGCCTAGACTGAGTCATGATGTATCTACTTCTCAGCTACACAGGCTGTTATGTACTCCTAAAGTAACACAAAGTGTATTAGAAAGTAGGAGAAATGTTAATTTATGCAGAAAATAAGGTTAATTTACATAAAACAAAAAAATGTGTTCATTGTATTCATTCAGTTCTATTCTTATCTGTTTCTTAGAAATTTGGCTGAGGCTCATTATGGTCACTCAGCATCCAAGGCTCCCAAATAGAAAGATATAGATAGATGATTGATTGATAGATAATAGATGGATAGCTATTAGATAGATAGATAGATAATAGATAGATAGATAGATAGATAATTGATTGATAGATAATAGATGGATAGATATTAGATAGATAGATAGATAGATAATAGATAGATAGATAGATAGATAATAGATAGATGATTGATTAATAGATAGATAGATAATAGAAAAATAGATAGATAGATGATTGAGTAATAGATGATTGATAGATGATAGATAGAAGATAGAGAATAGATAGATAGATAATAGATAGATAATAGAAAAATAGATAGATGATAGATGATTGAGTAATAGATAGATAGATAGATAGATAATAGATAGAGAGATAGATAGATAATAGATAGATAGATAGATAATAGATAGAGAGATAGATAGATAATAGATAGATAGATAGAGAATAGATAGATAATAGATAGATAGATAGATAATAGAGAGATAGCACGGCAAGGTGACGTTTCTCTGATGGGTTACTACTCTAATACTTATCAGGGATGCTTCTCCTGGGCTACAAGTCTACATATATATGGGCAGGTAGAAACCATCAGAGAAGCGTCACCTTGCCGTGGTTGATGGGCACACATGAATTGGCCAATCTATGTGCTAAGAACCTTCATTTTTACAAGTTCACTTTGTAACTACATTTTATTTAGCAACAATGCATTCTAGATCTCATGTATTCAGTGTTCGCATATACTAGTTTGGCCTTTATAGAGTGCTGCTGTGCTCTCCTTTTGCATGTTGTGCGGTCATTGCAGCTTGCACCTGTTCACATTGTATGGAGGTGCTGGTCAGGTTTTTTTTCTGTGGATAGTAGATAGAATGAAATCCCCTTACATAGGACCTGTACCAGGGATATGTTCACATCTGCATATTTTTTTTCCTGCCAAAAAACTAGAAGTCATGGCAAAGCACTAAAGCACTAGGTATAATGCTCTATTCTGTATAGAAGGACAGGATCTAGTTACAAAGGGCAGAAGAGCAGAAGATGGTGATTTGTACCTGATGAGGACCGGTGTCGCACAGGCTGTGCACATATCACAATGTCTGTACTGGTGGATGTTACATATTTGCTTTTTTCTTATTTATACGTGAACTATTAGAGGAACTCATGAATTCCCTGCCTGCTCCTCACATAATGAATGATTAACAGCAGGCGGCTGGTAAATCACTACAATGGCTACATAAAGAGCAGACGTGTCAGTCTCGCTGTCAGGTGACAGTCACTTGTCTCCCCTCCTGTCACCATCTTTCTGATGACCTGCCCGGCCGCTCCTCATTACCGCTGCACCATTTGCAGGCACAATCAATGCCGACGTGCCCTCCATCTATCTACCAGACATTTGCATCACACATGGGTATAATAGGAGCTTTTAAAATGGAGCAAAGTTAAGATGAACACAAAGTGTATGGTTTTACATTTCTTGCTAGAAATGAAGGTGAAAAGTTGAGAATAATATATTTTGGTTGTTTGGAATTACTGATTTATTTCCCACCACCACTCTGATCCATGGCCTGTATCTGATTCTATGACAATGGCTTATACAAGTGAATGTGGCTGAACTGCAATGCCACATACAGCCTGATAGCATGAATGGCGCTATTTCTAAAAAAAAAAAATAAAAAAAAACAAAACATACTTTTTTTTCTAATTCCAAATCCTTTACCAAAGGATGTATTTAGATGGTTATAATAAGGTGCTTTTATTACAAAGTAACACCCAGACGTCCTAGTGTCCGTGAAAAACTATGAATGGATGTAGGTACACTGTGCTGGAACAGTCAGTATTTGGTCAGCATTTTACATCAAAAATTGTAAGCCAAAATCAGGAGAGGAAAAAATCAGAGGAAAAGAGACACGTCACCACTTCTGTATTTTTCACCCACTCCTGACTTTGGCTTACAAATACTGATGTAAAATACTGACCGAATACTGAACGTGTGAACGTGGCCTTATAGTGTACAACTGATGTGATGCCATGTTATGTCACGCTTGTTCCTGACAACAATGAGGCTTGAATCTGTGATTAAATCATCATTCCCCTGACAGCTATAGGCCATAGCAATAGGCAAGTTCTCTGAAGTTTACCCTTCAAGCCTACAATTTCCCAAAGTGGTAATTTAATGTATAAAGTGTTCCTCACAATTAGGAAATGTCATAGATAATCCTATATGTATGGTTATTGGTGGTACGATAGTTATAGTCTTCAATTAGAGATGAGCGAACCCGAATTGTAATGTTCGGGAATCGTACTGGACTCCTAGTGTCCGATGATGAACTCCGTACATGGACTTCTCCTGGAAGTCCACCTTACAGGTCAGCAGGAGAGAGAGATTCCACCTCCAAACTTTGGGTACCCATTGATTTCAAGAGGTTCGGGTTCAGGTTCAAGTTCAGATACCTGAACCGAACTTTGAACTAAAGTTCGGTCGGGTACCAGAACCTGAACTTCCACGGGTCTGCTCATCATTTCTCGTTGCCTTGTCACCTCACATAAGGTGAGGGGCAATGATAAATTGCAATCTTGATTATTCACAATTCACGCGTACTCTGCAAGTCAGCAGGGCCATTGGATAAAGTAATGCACATGTGCCAGGCTGGTACGCATGATGAAGGCATGAGATCTTATTGTTGAAGTAAGTTACATTCTAAAAAGGTAGAGACATCAAATATTGCCAAGAGAAAGACATTGGACAGATTTTATTCTGGAGAACCACAGCCCTCGCTGGGATTGGATCCAATTGGGATTCACAGCTACCCTGCTCAGTACAGCTGTATAATGTCTTCCATGCTTCTGAACATGTACTATATAGAGACAGTAGACCAGTTATCCCACATGTTTGTATCTACTGTGTATGGGAAACGTCTTAGCAGACAGTTTTCACCCTCTAGCTCAAAGACAACTGGAAATTAGATGAAGCAGACGGGAAAATTAGCGAAATATTTGGAATTCAAGTCATAAAATAGCTGACAATAGCATTATTCCTCATGCACAGCTGCAATATCTTATTCTAAGTAGTTGGTTGAAATGGAAGGTATGATTTAACAGGAAAGGGAAGGGGATTTTCAAATGTAAAAAAAAGTAGAAAAATTGAGAAATCTGACCTGTATGCCATAATTGTTTGGTGGACTTCTGTAAAGCCATCAGCTCTCAGCCCTGACTCCTTCTAGTAATGCAACATTCAGCGCAGAATATAGGGGAGATCAGAGGCTGTCCGAAACATTTGGTCACCAACGACCGAATCTGAGACATTAAAAGGATTTTCGGACCTTATGATAGTGGCGACCTCTCCATAGCCACATGTAATCAGTGAATGGAGCCGAAATGTCGCAGCTGTGTGCACACTGTGAAGTGGCTGTTGCCTATTGAAGTGAATGTGGCCTAAGCTGCAGTTTTTGGCAATAACAATGTAACAGTGGACAGAACTGCTCTGTTTGGGCTTTGTTCACTATTGATAACTGGCAGCTGCTGGAAAAGAAAAAAAAATTGATTGGTATGGGTGGGGGGGGGGGGGGTGTCCCATCTCCATCAGTGGGGGGGGGGGGGGGTGTCCCATTCCCATCAATCTGATATTCATGACCAATACTATGGATGTAAGCCCTTTGAGGATCAGCCCCATGGAAATATATGATTTCCTCTAAGCCCAGCTTTAGTTGAACCTTACTCCGATGTGCAGGGTATTGTACAAACTCTATCTTAACTCAGATCTCGCAGACTCATAGACTATGATATAATAATAATAATAATGATATAATAATAGTAATATATTGGTAATGGATCAGTGTCGCGTTCAGTCACATCGCTCTCTCTACACATTACTAAGGACCTTGAGGTGTAATTACTTGATGAAGGGAGCGTCCTTGAGTGCATTGATCAAGTAAATGGAAGGGCCTCCTGTGATGGCGGTTCTCATTTCCATCCATTAACCTTCTTAAATATGGAGAGGTGCATCAGGATACACTAATTCCAGGTCTTCGAGGAATAGAGGACACTGCAGGAGACGTCTGCACAGTCAATACTGCTCCGAAAAGAAATTGGATTTGATCAAATCCCAGTGTTAATTAAATTATTTTTATTTCTGCTGTATTCTATTGAATGGTACTGTGTGTATACGGCCAGAGATCTGAACATGGCTGTCACTGTCAATTACTTCTCCATGTACCTTTAAGAGCAATTTATATAAAGTAAAAGAAATACTCAGTAAATATTTTCTTCCATAGGAAATCGGTATAGGGCTTGTATTAGGACAACAACTCTTTTCCATATGCCCCAGTGTGTCATATTGATGCCACAGTGGGGAACTTCTGCAATGAGGACCCTCTATTATGTGCCTGAACAGAGACTTGCTCTGTAAGAAGTGCTGCTTCTCCAGTGGACCTGGCATGTGCATACAACGGATGGAAAAACATTCATTTATATGGTTGCAATTAGTAATGAGCGAGCGTGCACAGATAAGGTGTTATCTCAGCATGCTCGAGTGCTAATAGAGTGTCGTTTGCGTGCTCTAATACTGTGTTCGAATCCCCGCGGCTGCATGTCTCTCGTCTGTTCGACAGCCAGAACACATGCAGGGATCCCCTGTTTATTAGACAATCCCTGCATGAGTTGCGGCTGTCGAACAGCGAGAGACATGCAGCCGCGGGGACTCGAGCACAGTATTAGAGCCCGCCGCAGACACTCTACTAGCACTCGAGCATGCTCAGATAACACCTTGTCCCAACACGCTTGCTCATCACTAGTTACAATACAATAATACCTTTCCCCTGAAGTGATCTCCAAACTGATGTATCTTCCGCAGCGAATAATACTGTTCTTTAGGGGTGAAAGAAACTGACTTCATTTTCAAAAGGGTCTTCTAGAGAAAATGTCTTTAAATAATATATTGTAAGTCAATCCACCCTGCCCTTTGACCTTATGAATGGTACACTATGTTATGCCATAAATATCCAATGTCTATCCATTTACACCTGGAATTTACCTGCTATAATAGGGATATGGGAGCCCTGTTCTCCCAATGAGAGGGGGGTCCAGAGACAGTTATATCTTTTAATACCATGCTTATTTTAGCATACATTTAAATCCAAATGACCTAAGCGCAAAGCTTGGTCACATTCCGTGCTAGTACAAAAAATCACAGTACCAACCCATACACAAATGAATGATTGGCACAGGGAATGTAAAATTAACAAATTTTATTGATAAATAATTAGTAAAACATACATCATAGTAACCTAGGTACCTCATACCACAACTAGACGCCACTAAGCGTAGGGCACAAATAACCGCAACTGCTATATTGATCACAGATAAGAGATAAACTCATAAAGTATAACCCAAATCCTATACATGGTATTTCCCTATGTCATGCCTAGTTTAAACCACTGACACACGCCTAAGTGGTAAAACAAACCAAGGGAAACTATCCATGTGCTTGTTAGGTTACCTATATGATACCGACATAGTCTAATAGCAAGTGCATAAAGGTATATTACCTGTATAGTGCCCACGTCCTAATGCACGGCCCACCCCGACGCGCGTTTCGCCTGTTCACGCCCCCGGAAGAAGAACTGGCGAAACGCGCGTCGGGGTGGGCCGTGCATTAGGATGTGGGCACTATACAGGTAATATACCTTTATGCACTTGCTATTAGACTATGTCGGTATCATATAGGTAACCTAACAAGCACATGGATAGTTTCCCTTGGTTTGTTTTACCACTTAGGCGTGTGTCAGTGGTTTAAACTAGGCATGACATAGGGAAATACCATGTATAGGATTTGGGTTATACTTTATGAGTTTATCTCTTATCTGTGATCAATATAGCAGTTGCGGTTATTTGTGCCCTACGCTTAGTGGCGTCTAGTTGTGGTATGAGGTACCTAGGTTACTATGATGTATGTTTTACTGATTATTTATCAATAAAATTTGTTAATTTTACATTCCCTGTGCCAATCATTCATTTGTGTATGGGTTGGTACTGTGATTTTTTTTTTATCATGCTTATTTTAGGTCAGGTCTGTGCTGATTAATTTCTTAGATCGTTCTTTGCAGAAGTCCAAAGGTGTTGTACAGGATTAAAAAAATGGCTGTGTATTGCCAAAAAATAAAACCACTCCAGTCCAGAGGTTGTGTACGGTATTGACGGTCTGCTCCATATACTTCAAAGCAGGTAATTTGAATTACAAAGAACAACCCATGTACAGAAGTGGTGCCGTTACTGGAAGAACAGTATTCTAACCTGGAGAACCTCTTTAAAACACATTATATAGCTATCAGCCAAATGTTCTTTCCGCCAACAACTATCTCTCCTGAGTCCCCCATACACAAGAACACTCGGCTCAGCCAAGCATACGGGGGTCATTAAGGTCCTCAAGCTTGGTGGGTGCTATTTTGATCAGACCCTAAACAATCATACATTTATCATCTATCCAGTGTGGGACAACCCTTTATCTTTAAAGAGCAAAAGCCTTTTCAGAAAATGTGTAACATATTTTAGAGACAAGTTGGAAGTTTAAATGCTGAGACCCCTACATTGGCTAAAATAAAAGAGCAGAAGTTCTCAGCTGAGTGCTGCTCTCTGAGATTGCAGACAGGCTTAAAGGGACACTGTCAGCACAGAATGACTGTTCAAGTTAAGTATAGGCGCTTGGTGCATCACAGTGTGGCCAATCATTTATATACACCTTACCACCTGCTTGTTTCTCCTTAATGTCCACCCTTTCCCCTCTTCTTTCATTGACAGTTCTGGCTTCCTAGAGCCAGAAAACGGTGGAAATAGATAAAAAACGACCAATCAGCGCCAGCGTCACTGTCTTTGCCTTTGGATGTATATGTATTCAAGGGGGGTTGTTCGGCCCCTTCCCCTTGATTATTTATTCATCCGTAGGCGGGGACAGTGACGCCGGCGCAGGGCTTGTGTGACATAACAACCTCTTTTGAGGCTCGGGAGATCATGAGCCGACACTGCTGAGACAGTGCCTGCACAGGAGAAGCGTATGAGTATTTTTATTTTAATGGCTGCATACTCTCAAATTGAGAAGGAGTTCTCCAAGTAGTGGAGAACCTCCTTAATAGAAAGTTTATGAAATCTCAGAGAGCAGCACTTGACTGAGCACTTCTGCTCTTACATTTTAGTAATTGGGGGGACCACCACTAATTAATACTTCTGATATGTCTCTGTGACATGTCAATGTTTTCTAAAACTGCAGTTACTCTATAAACACAGTTTTAACAATTCCCCTTTAAAGCATCACACAGACTAATAGTTTCCATTACATAGGAATATGTGCGCTCGTCAAGTCTCCGTGCACAATGCAGAAATACCACAATTTCTTCTAGAGGTGAATCCAGCGATCAGTAAGTCGCCTGTAGTATGAAGTCTCCCGAGTCCCGATTCCTCCAGCAGGGACAGTACTCAGGTTTTCTTTTTTACATTCAGAAAATAGAGAACCACAAGAATGATGAAGACAAGGAACAGATCCAACCCAACAGCTGTCTCTCGCTTCCTACAAAGATTACTTTCATAAGCCATGTGCGGTGACCCCTGGCCTTTAGTAAAAGACATCCTAGTACTAATCCCACCTTCAGAGCTGTGCATTGCTTGACAAGAGCTCATTTTAAAAGCTTGCCAAGAGCAACCTAATAGGAGAGCTCTATTCCCTTTCCCGATTTTTTTTTTCTGCAACCTGGAGGTTTTTCTTAGCAGCATAATCAGTTACTTAAAGTTGAGTCAGGCCACCAAAAATAACTATAGAAGTAAAAACATGGATGGTGTACACCCTATCACACCAGGTTATTAACCCTTCTTCTTTTTGTTCTACTAGCATACAGAATATACTGTAATTATATATATGTATATATATATATATATATATATATATATATACGTAATGAGTAAATAATATATAGTGCTCTGCTTATTAATAAAATGACCTTCCAGGAAAAAGATCATTGCCATAGAGAAAGCACCAACATGAATCATCTGCATCCTCACATAGACCTGTTGCGTCTCATTTTTCTTTGTCCCGTCTTGACACATTGGACATGACAGGAAATGCTCCCTCAGCCAATCACTGGCCACACTGACACCCACCTCAGCTAGTGATTGGCTAAAAGGGCATTTCCTGCCATTTGTGCTGTGTCAGCAAGACCAGAAAGCACAGAACAGTGGGGGACACCACGTAAAGGGATCTATGGAGGTAGGTACAAACTTATCACAGTTCTAGAGAATGTGATTGAGACTGGGCCCGCTGGAGGACGGCCCACTAATGGCAGCAACTATTTCAGCTGGATGTGCATCTGAGAACGTACATCCAGCTGAAATGTTTTGCAGCACAGAGACGCGCCGTTTCCATGCACTGCATTACACACTGTTGGCTAATCAGAGACCGGCAGCTGAAGTCGTCGTGTAAGTCACTGGTGGAGCATGGCACTGACGTCATACACTGCACATTGCTTGCACACTGAAGTCAGCAGCTGGCTTCTGCACCGGCTGTAAGGGGGTGTGCAGGCGGCTGGTTTGAGCCCTGCATTCCTCTGCATGCCTACCTAATGAAACTGGGTATGTTTTGTGTTTGCAGTGTGCCGTGTGTAGTTGATGATAGTTGACACTGTTTAATATGATAATGGCTGACACTATTCTGATATCTGTGTGTTAGGGACAGGAATAGGGACAGTCAGCGGCAGTGGTAGGTCAGCATTGGTAAGGGTTATGGCAGTGTAGTTGTGGGTTAGGCCTCTTTCACACTTCCGTCGTTCGGGGTGCGTCGCAACGCAGTGAAGCGACGTACCGATGGATGTTGCGAAAATAGCTGAAAACGTGTGCAATGCATCCAGTGTTCTGACGGATGCGTCGAAGGAGTTCCTGCCTGGATTTTCCGGTATAAGACTCTGGGGAGAGAGAAAGAGAGAAAGAGACTGACTTTTTCCCGGACTTGAAAATCCTTCCGGGCATGCTCAGAGTTCAAAAACGGGATATGTCGCTGGATTCCTGTGTTTGACGGTCAGCGACGGATCCTGCATCCATAGGCTTCCATTATAGCCAACAGTGGACAGCGCAGGATCCGTCGCTGACCGATTTTCCGACGTGCAGAAAAAACGTTCCCCTGAACGTTTTCTCTGCACGACGGACCGCTATTTTCCGGCGGATCCAGTGCACGATGGATGAAACAGATGGCCATCCGTCATAATCCGTCGCTAATACAAGTCTATGGGAAAAAACAGGATCCTGCAGAAAAATTTGCAGGATCCTGTTTTTTCAAAACTCGACAGATTTCGACGGGAGAGAAAAGACGGAAGTGTGAAAGAGGCCTTAGTGTTAAGGGGGCACTGTAGAGTCAGAGATTAGATTGTGTTGAGAACTGGTTTCAGTCAGAGTAGTGACAGCTGAGAAAGGGGGCGCAGACAGTGTAGTGGCGGGGAGAGTGCCTTCCTGAGGTAATTTCCAGTTAGTGTGAGGAGAATTGTTCTAGAAGGAATTGTGACAGAAAGCTGAACAGAGCAACAGTGTAGAGTTAAGAGAGCGAGGCAGCCTGGAAGAATCCGTGGCTAGTCTGTGGGTTACCTCCCGTGACATCCGGGACTTAAGGTCCAAACAGGAATTGCGGAAGCAACCTGAATTTTCACCCAAGATGGGGAAAGCAGACGGGGTGCACTCAGTATCAGCTAGCTGGATGGCTCAGGGAGCTGCCGGCCTGGGAGCCAGTGTGCAGGAAGAAAAGCTGAGGGAGCAGACCAGGGAAAATGCAGGAGATGGATTACTCGTGTATTGGGAAAATGGATGGACTGTAACGGTTATGAAGATGTACGAGTTAAGTGAAGTTTTATTGAAAATGAACTTGGACTTTGAGAACATTTGTTTGTGTCTGCAACGGATAGGAGCCCTGTATGCTGTGAAGATTTCTGACCCACAGGTGGGTGAAATACGTGACACACACAGCACACCAGAGAAAGGACATTTTATTACTGCAGCGGGGTGCCGAGGTGTGATGAGGAAGCGGCAGCAATCCCTCAGTACGGCTACCACCCTGGCCCCCGTTACAAAGTGGCGTAGTCGGCAGGATCCAGATGCCTTGCATTTGGAAAATGGAGAAACCCCTGAAACAGCAAAGATGGCAGCCGTTAAAGACTTTAAAATGGCGGCTGATGGTGCAGAAGCAGGAGATAGCTCCATCCATCATGGGCGTTCTAAACTGAGAATGGCATGAAAATCTGTCGGGCAGAGACTCTGGCCTGATGCCAGGGTGGTAGCCATACCGAAGGATTGCTGCTGCTGCTTCCTTCTTCGGGAGATCCCCTGAAGAAGCCCATGCGAAACACATGTTGGGGCTGCACACCTAGGTTACCGCAGTGGAGACCATGGGTATGCGCTTTATCTGGCACTCCTAGCTAGGTCAGGTGTTTAAAGCGATATACACCCTATTTTTAGATTACTTTTCTTTGTTTGGTGGATCACTGTGCTGCTTTTTCTGCCATAATATATACATTTAATAATACTTTTATTCATAGTAACATAGTTAGTAAGGCCGAAAAAAGACATTTGTCCATCCAGTTCAGCCTATATTCCATCATAATAAATCCCCAGATCTACGTCCTTCTACAGAACCTAATTGTATGATACAATATTGTTCTGCTCCAGGAAGACATCCAGGCCTCTCTTGAACCCCTCGACTGAGTTCGCCATCACCACCTCCTCAGGCAAGCAATTCCAGATTCTTACCGCCCTAACAGTAAAGAATCCTCTTCTATGTTGGTGGAAAAACCTTCTCTCCTCCAGACGCAAAGAATGCCCCCTTGTGCCCGTCACCTTCCTTGGTATAAACAGATCCTCAGCGAGATATTTGTATTGTCCCCTTATATACTTATACATGGTTATTAGATCGCCCCTCAGTCGTCTTTTTTCTAGACTAAATAATCCTAATTTCGCTAATCTATCTGGGTATTGTAGTTCTCCCATCCCCTTTATTAATTTTGTTGCCCTCCTTTGTACTCTCTCTAGTTCCATTATATCCTTCCTGAGCACCGGTGCCCAAAACTGGACACAGTACTCCATGTGCGGTCTAACTAGGGATTTGTACAGAGGCAGTATAATGCTCTCATCATGTGTATCCAGACCTCTCTTAATGCACATTTGGTTATTGTGTTTGCAGTTTAAGCAGTATCGTTTTCCCGGCCAACATAATGCATATCTTTTTTTGAAAATGTAAATATTTTGTTACACCAACACTATTTGATTTGGTGTCATTTACGGTCTTCCCATCCATTATAATATAGGCGGTTCCTGGGTATAACACCTGTGAAATCAGTTTTTCTACTCTGTGGATTTTTGTTAATAATTTGTTTGCTTTATATGTAATTTGAATAAATTATGTTTTCGATTTTATTTGGGACTTTTTGTGCTCTTTTTCTTCTTTAGTTATCTATGGTGTATGGGGTTATTTCTGAAATATCAGCAGGGCACTACTGTGAGCACTGACACTGCTACTACCATGATATAGACAGTGATGAGTCAAGCATAGACCCCTTAGACACCACATGTGGGAGATCTGTTCACTCACATTTTTTTTAGATCAAAAGGACGATCAGGGCACAGCTTATAGGAACATTTATCTCCCATCCTTTTTTTGGTATTTACATATGTTTATGGACATGTCAACTTCTGAACAAGTGGCTCACATTACCGAAGACCAGGCACACATGTTTCTAAGTACAGCAGGGTATCTGTTGGCCTTTCCTTAAACCCTATTGCACAGTTTAGAAGTATTTGTCCTGACTCCTTACCGAAAGACCACATTTTTCCAACCTATGCCTATAGGCTTTGTAAACCTCTGTTCTTGTGTTGCCTATCAATGACAACTCAAACCCCATAAAAAAAATAAAAAAAAATAGACAGTACGTCTTCAGACACCCATCCTTGTTGCAGATGTCCAGGAGAGGTTTATAAGAAGCCAGAAGAATTCTACATAAAATTAACCCCAGCAGAAAAACATGCTGAAATGTACTGAAGTCGCACCACCGGAAACCACCGACTTCCAAAAGGGCAAAATGTAAAGTTCATTGACTGCTCTATATGATGGCCCATTTGGACTTCCAATATCTTTTCTGATATTCATTATCCGGTACAAAGCATAGAAGGAAAACAAGCTTCTCTTCTTCGGAGCCCACCCAGCATATTACATTTTTGGTCTATTACATAACTATCAGCATACAAATGAGCTGTGTTATTGGGCCCCAATATATAATACCTAAGAGCCCCCAACTGTTATGTGCCATTCATGAGACTAGTTTCTTCTTATACTGTACCCCATTGGGCACCATTGCCCCTTTATGACTGCTACCTATTAAGCAAGGTAACAATATAACAACAATCCAGTATGACCCAAATAAATCCCATAATTGGAAATAATTACCACTAGTGTGGAGGTCATATGTGATGCAGCCTCCACCCAGACCTTGTCCTCATCCCTACTCCTCCCAACCTTTATACTTAATTGACCTAGTTAACCCAAATACAGAAATGTCACTTACACAATCTGACATATGATTACAATAGACTGCATTTTTAATTAGTAAGAAGAAGATTGTAATTAATAGGCTTGATTAGTCCTAAAGCTCTTTAAAAATGCTCACATGTAGCAGTGTAGATTAGAAAAGACCAACCAGCTCTCTGAAAAACACAAGTCGTGATGGAAGATGGAATCAAGACTTTTTTTGATATGCGTGTCATTTTCTTATCTTCCTAGACAGAACAAGTCTACTTTGCTTTTTAAAGTTGTTTAGGAATTTATTTTAAATTACATTTTCTTATTTATTTTTTTCTATTCCCAAAATGACTCATTTAATTTGAATGCATGTACCCATTTAAAGGAAATATATCATTACAAAGTGACATACAGTATTATGTACATCCTGTTTTTAGCTAAATCTTTTTTTTTTTTTTTTTTAGATTTTTTGTGATTTTTTTATACAAAAAAAGTTTTGAAAATATTCCAGTTTTCACACTGAATCAGACAATTCAGTATGATTGAGCCACTGCTTTTTATTTTAGCCAATTTTGCCATGTTGACTGGGTCAGATCAATACAGGAATGGTTTGTCGCAAATATGGCCATCTCCAGCAAAGTTTTAAAGTTTTAAGAAACAGGTTTAGATCAAATTAACAAAACTAAAATGACACACAATGTTCTTTAAATATAATTGCCATTTTCAGTTAGAAAATGCGCCACAATCGACTTTATAATTTCCCACTATATAATTATAACTTACTTTGAAGTCCTTTCTGCTTCATGCAAGGAAACAATTTTATTTTACTTTTATCCATGCTGAAGGTTCATGCTCACGTCCATGTTATGTCTTGGTACAAGCTGTTTACGCCTGATTTGGACCTGTAATACAGCATCCATAGATGTCTCAGGTCCCAGAATATACCTTATATAGGCACCTCTGATGCCATAGTGATTATCGCAGAAAAGAGATGGTTGCACGATCCATCTGATGCCATATTATAGATATTCTCCCTTAGACACATTGCACAGCTTCGTCATTAACCCTTAGTAATAAAAGCTACAGGAAAGATCTATATCTTTGTACTGTCTTAGCCAGTAGATAGAAAAATATTTAGAATTGAGAGTCCTCAGTGGTCGATACCTTTTAATGGCTAACTGAAAAGATGGCAACAAATTGCAAGCTTTCGAGACGACTTCTCAGGTCTCTTCATCAGGCCTGATGACTGAGGACTCTCAATTTTAAATATTTTTCTAATAGAAGCTATTAAGATAGTAATGCCAGCCACAATGCACCTAAAAAGTAAAATACCCCACCCCTAAAATCCACCCTAATAATGCCCAGAAACAACCATTTTCAGGTGATATGTAAACACCCCAACATCATACGAGGAGCAGGGATCGGGATCAGCGGTGCCTCACTGGAATCCGGATGAGCCGTCTATATGGGCATGTAGGTCATAGACAGCTGAATAAAATAATATCCTGATATCTGAGATCCGATATCTTATTCCAGAGAAATCCACGTTTTTCTTAATATGTACAGTGCCTTGCGAAAGTATTCGGCCCCCTGGAACTTTTCAACCTTTTCCCACATATCATGCTTCAAACATAAAGATACAAAATGTAACTTTTTGGTGAAGAATCAACAACAAGTGGAACACAATTGAAAGTTGAACGAAATTTATTGGTTATTTAAAATTTTTGTGGAAAATCAAAAACTGAAAAATGGGGCGTACAATATTATTCAGCCCCTTTAACTTAATACTTTGTTGCGCCACCTTTTGCTGCAATTACAGCTGCAAGTCCCTTGGGGTATGTCTCTATCAGTTTTGTACATCGAGAGACTGAAATTCTTGCCCATTCTTCCATGGCAAACAGCTCGAGCTCGGTGAGGTTTGATGGAGATCGTTTGTGAACAGCAGTTTTCAGCTCTTTCCACAGATTCTCGATTGGATTGAGGTCTGGACTTAAATTTAACACCTGGATACGTTTATTTGTGAACCATTCCATTGTAGATTTTGCTTTATGTTTGGGATCATTGTCTTGATGGAAGACAAATCTCCGTCCCAGTCTCAGGTCTTTTGCAGACTCCAACAGGTTTTCTTCAAGAATGGTCCTGTATTTGGCTCCATCCGTCTTCCCATCAATTTTAACCATCTTCCCTGTCCCTGCTGAAGAAAAGCAGGCCCAATCCATGATGCTGCCACCACCATGTTTGACAGTGGGGATGGTGTGTTCAGGGTGATGAGCTGTGCTGCCTTTACGCCAAACAACATATCGTTTGGCATTGTTGCCAATAAATTTGATTTTGGTTTCATCTGACCAGACCACCTTCTTCCACATGTTTGGTGTATCTCCTAGGTGGTTTGTTCCAAACTTTAAACAACACTTTTTATGGATATCTTTGAGAAATTGCTTTCTACTTGCCACTCTTCCATAAAGGCCAGATTTGTGCAGTGTCCGACTGATTGTTGTCCTATGGACAAACTGTCCCAACTCAGCTGTAGATCTCTGCAGTTCATCCAGAGTGATCATGGGCCTCTTGGCTGCATCTCTGATCAGTCTTCTCCTTGTTTGAGATGAAAGTTTAGAGGGATGGCCGGGTCTTGGTAGATTTGCAGTGGTAGGATACTCCTTCCATTTCAAAATGATTGCTTGCACAGTGCTCCTTGGGATGTTTAAAGTTTTGGAAATCATTTTGTATCCAAATCCGGCTTTAAACTTCTCCACAACAGTATCACGGACCTGCCTGTTGTGTTCCTTGGTCTTCATGATGTTCTCTGTGCTTCAAACAGAACCCTGAGACTATCACAGAGCAGGTGCATTTATACGGAGACTTGATTACACACAGGTGGATTATATTTATCATCATTAGGCATTTAGGACAACATTGGATCATTCAGAGATCCACAATGAACGTCTGGAGTGAGTTTACTGCACTGAAAGTAAAGGGGCCGAATAATATTGCACGTCCCACTTTTCAGTTTTTGATTTTCAACAAAAAATTTTCAATAACCAATAAATTTCGTTCAACTTCACAATTGTGTTCCACTTGTTGTTGATTCTTCACAAAAATTTTCATTTGGCATCTTTATGTTTGAAGCATGATATGTGGGAAAAGGTTGAAAAGTTCCAGGGAGCCGAATTTTTTTGCAAGGCACTGTAAATGAGCTATTGAGAAGTATGGTCTGGATATAGATCTCTCTGAGAGACTTCTTCCAGAGCTTATTTTAAATAAAGCAGGGTGTTACCAGTGTGAGACATATAATAACTGACAGTCTGATCTCCTGATCTACAAGTCTCAAACTAGTAAAAGCCTCTTTTATTTAAAATAAACTCCAAAGGCAGATTCTCAGGGAGATGTATGTCTGCCCCATAGATCTTAACATCTCATTCCCCATACTTTTCGGACTATAAGACACACTTTTTTCCTCCAAAAATGTGGAGGAAAATAGGGGGTGGGTCTAATAGTCCAAATAGACCTGCTCTGGCTGTGGATGGGGAGGTGGGGAGCAGCAGCGGAAGTGGCTGAGCAGCAGGTCACAGGAGGCAGGAGCCGACACCTGCTGCTAACTCCTGTGCCCACTGCTAAAAAGAAATGAATAGTCACTGTTCTCCACACCCATGGGAGTGGAGAGCAGTGAGTATTCATTTCTCTTTAATAGCTGTTAGCCGCAGCTGCCAGCTTCCTGCAGCTGCCAGGCTTTCACATGCGCCTGATACTTAAGGGAATGAATATTCACAGCCTTCCACACCTATAGGATTGACATCTAGCGCTGCCTACAAGCTGAGGACAGATGTCAAAATACTTACTGCTCCCCATGCTGGGACTATAGGCATGTGGAGCAGTGAATATTCATTGATCTTTAATAACTTGCATAAGAGCAGCATAAATCAGCTGCTGGCAGCAGAACAGGAAGGCATGTACAATGCTTTATGTTTTTTAATGTTTTCCTGATGGCGGCCATGCATTCCAGAACAGAGATGTGGGGCCAGCATAAAAGGATATAGATGAGGGGGCCATGCATACCAGGATAGTGATGAGGGGGCCATGTCAACCTGGATAGGGATGAGGAGGCCATGCATACCAGGATAGGGATGAGTGGGGTCGCGAAAAGCAGGATAGGGATGAGGGGGCCATGCATACCAGGATGGAAATGGGTACCATGCATACCAGGATGGGGAAGAGGGGCCATGCATACCAGGTTTAGAATGAGGAGGCTATGCATACCAGGGTAGGGATGAGGGGGCAGTGCATACCAGAATAGGGATGAGGGGGCCATGCATACCAGGATAGGGAAGAGGGGGTCATGCATACCAGGATAGGGATGAGGGGGCCATACATACCAGGGTAGGGATGAGGGGGCCGTGCATACCAGGATAGGGAAGAGGGGGCCATGCATACCAGGGTAGGGATGAGGGGGCCATGCATACCAGGGTAGGGATGAGGGGGCTGTGCATACCAGGATAGGGAAGAGGGGGCCATGCATACCAGGGTAAGGATGAGGGGGCCATGCATACCAGGATAGGGAAGAGGGGGCCATGCATACCAGGATAGGGATGAGGGGGCCATGCATACCAGGATAGGGATGAGGGGGCCATGCATACCAGGATAGGGAAGAGGGGGCCATGCATACCAGGATAGGGATGAGGGGGCCGTGCATACCAGGATAGGGTGGTCGGCTGCTCCAGAGGACTTTAATGTGCATGGAGACCTTTATATTCAATGGTTGCCTTTAAGGAGCCTTACAACAATAATGTCGCCCACAATGGAGAGAACAGTAAAATAACTCATATATGATTCTTCTCCCTTGATCCTATTAATATTTGAGAAAAGTAATATTACTGGGAATATCAAGCCCAATTATGCGCTTCACATCCACCATGACATCGCTAAAAGCCAGTTCACTCTATGTGACTATTTTAGTATCATTTTGCTGTGAGACAGAGGCAGAACTTTAATTGAATTCTTTGATGTTGCAGCCAACTTTCTGGATAACTTCATGTCTTCCACATGTAGCTACTTTTGTTTAAAGCGACATACCGCCCAAATCCTAAATTCACATAATGAGATCTGGAGTACCCGGTAATTGCACCAATAAATATAATGTGGGTCGAGTTGATGTTTAATGAGAATCTCTTACCAACATAAATATCTGTAAGCAATGGTTTCCGTTGAAGGCCTTTAAAACCCTTAAAACCGCATTCAGATAGTGTAAAAAACTTGGTCTGAATGCTATAAGCAGCATGTCCTTCTGGGGAGATTAGTGGGAACCTGTCATGTCACCAAACGCTATCAATCTTGCAGATACAATAGTTCTGGTCCAGCATATCCATCCAGCAAGTGGGCGTTTGCAAGAACAGTATAATTAAAAGAAACCAATGAAACTGGCATAAGCAAAATTGATGGCACCCTTAACTTAATATTTTTTTGCACAACCTTGTGAGTTTAATCACTGCAAACAAGCGATATCTGTAACTCTCAATGAAACGTCTACATCTGTACTGAAGTATCTTGACCCACTTCTCTTGAGCAAACTGATCCCACTGTCTCAAGTGTGAAGGTGCCTTCTTCAGACTGGAGGTCTCAGCTCCCTCCACAAATGTTCAATAGGATTTAGATCAGGGTTCATAGAAGCCACTTCAGAATAGTCCAGTGAATTTTCCCCATGCTCAGATGTTTTTAGCTGTGTGTTTTGCGTCTTTAACCTGTTGGAGGACCCATAATGTGCGACTTAGACAAAGCTTTCTGACACTGGGCGGCACATTTTCACCCAGAATGCCTTGCTAGTATTTAGACTTAATTGTACCCTGCACAGATTCAAGACATTTTTTGCCAAATGTGGCAAAGCAGCCCCAAAACATAAGCAAGCCTCCCCATGTGTCACTGTAGGTATAATGTTCTTTTCTTTGTGTGCTTCATTTTTGCATCTATGAATATAGAGCTGATGTGACTTACCAAACAGTTCAAGTTTTGTCTTATCTAAAGGACATTCTGCCAGAAACCTTGTGGCTTGTTAATATGCATTTTAGCAAATTCCAGTCTCGCTTTTTTATGATTTGCTTTTAACAGTGCTTTCCTCTTCGGTCGTCTTCCATGAAGTCCACTTTAACCAAGACAACTACAAATGGTGCAATCTGACACTGATGTACCTTAACCTTGGAGTTCACCTCTAATCTCTTAAGAAGTTGTTCTGGGCTCTTTAGCTACCACTCATATTACCTGTCTCTTCAATTTGTCATCAATTTTCTTCTTGCAGCTACATCTGCAGCGCCCCAGAGTCCTGGTCATTGCAGTAATGTTGCTCTGCCACTAAGAGGAGTGATGTTATGCCTGATTGCAATAAAGGAGTTCACCTGACCAGGTATCACAGTCACACATTACACTTCACACTCTGGCCACCAGGGGGAGCAAAAGGCACTATGTATTAGGCCACTCCTCACACTCTGGTAAAACTGGAGGTTGGATAGGAAGTTAGGGAGAACGCAGCCTGGGAGAGCTCCAGAGAGGACCTGTCAGGGGTGGGTTCCTGGCAGGTACCTAGCAGAAAGGACAGAACGTGACGGAGCCGCGCCTGCACTACCTTTCGGCGGCATCCTAAGAAAGAACACGAAGCAAAGTATATTGTGGAGAAGTGAGAAACGAGATCACGGCACAAGGAGATAGAACCAGTAGGAGTCGTGCCCCGAGATCGGCAACATCCTACTGAGGCGCGTAGCCGGTGGCCGGAACGCCGATGAAGTAACTGACTCCAAGCATTACTTCAAACAGCGGCAGGACAGTTGATTACAGGTTGGCTGTCTACCTTAAATCACCTAATCGGACATAGGGGGCAAACGTGGAGAGGGGTGTCTCTATAGTCCCAGAATAGCTCCGAGCCTACCCGTCATACGGGTGCGACCTAGCCAGATAAACTTGGGGGACGGAGAAGATAAAGAACTGATACGAGAGTTGTGAGGACTATCCCGTGGTGCTCAGCAGGGAAGGACTACAACACACAGGCGCTAGTTGGTAGGCAACAATTTCCACCTGCAAAGGGAACTCTGGATGTGCCTTCGGACCGGCCCGTCTCAGACAGCCCTGTTAGCAGTGCTCTGGATTGCGGATCCCGAAGCCTTCAGTAAAAAGTAAAGAGACTGCAACCCTGTGTCCTCGTTATTAACTGCGCCTCACATCATCACCACTTACACTACTGGGAAGCCCTGGGGAAGCACTTCACCTGTGGGAAGGTATGCCATCTAGCAGGCCATAACACCACCCCAGTGGACCCCCCAAGCAGCGTCGGTCACCCTGACCGAATACCACAGGTGGTGTCACAAAACCTTGACAAACTTGCATCCCCTTTCATTGGACGCCCCTTAGCAGGGTCACGGACTGGGTCCAGCCACTGTGACAACCCTAGAACTGAGACAGAGAGGACCGGTACCGAGTACCCCGCGGCCCTGCATCTGGGGGCGCTCCACATCCACAACCTTAAACTTCTGATTAATATGTGCCACTGTCGTAGCAGTAACATTAGACTGGACTAATATGACCTTAAAGCTTTTACCTTTAACATGTTTGTCTATAATTATCTTTCTCTTCTTCTGAGATAACTCTCCCATCAGCTTTCTTTGCTCCATTTTCAGTGTGGTACACACCATGATACTAAATAGCACTGTGACTACTTTTCATCCTCTAAGGCTGTGTGCAAACATTGAATTTTTGCTGCATTTTTTCAATGCAGCTGTTGCAAAATCTGCATTGTTTTCTGATGCCAGCAAAGTTAATAAGATTCCTGATTTCTCATGCACACATTGCTTATTTGTGACTTGCAGATTTAAATCTGCAGCATGTCAATTCTTTCAGCATTTCTGCTACATATCTTACAGAAAAATCTGAAAAACGCAAGTAAAAAAACAAGGTAAAAGCAAATGTTTTTCCTGCCAAGAGATGCAGAAATGGTTTGGAAATTACTAAATATGCACTGACTGATTACAAGTTTGTAGACACCTGTGATGTTAATTACTGGACACACCTTAGTGTAATACACTGTGTGCAGAATTATTAGTTGTTATTCAGATCACATGACTTTTTATACATGTTGTCCTACTCCAAGCTGTTCAGGCTTGAGAGCCAACTACCAATTAAGTAAATCAGGTGATTTGCATCTCTGTAATGAGGAGGGGTGTTGTCTAATGACATCAAAACCCTGTATAAGGTGTGCTTAATTATTAGGCAACTTCCTTTCCTTTGGCAAAATGGGTCAGAAGAGAGAGTTGACGGGCTCTGAAAAGTCCAAAATTGTGAGATGTCTTGCAGAGGGATGCAGCAGTTTTGAAATTGCCAAACTTTTGAAGCGTGATCACCGAACAATCAAGCGTTTCATGGCAAATAGCCAACAGGGTCGCAAGAAGCGTGTTGGGTAAAAAAGGCGCAAAATAACTGCCCATGAATTGAGGAAAATCAAGCGTGAAGCTGGCAAGATGCCATTTGCAACCAGTTTTGCCATATTTCAGAGCTGCAACGTTACTGGAGTAACAAAAAGTACAAGGTGTGCAATACTCAGGGACATGGCCAAGGTAAGGAAGGCTGAAAAACGACCACCTCTGAACAAGAAACATAAGATAAAACTTCAAGACTGGGCCAAGAAATATATTAAGACTGACTTTTCAAAGGTTTTATGGAAAGATTAAATGAGAGTGACTCTTGATGGGCCAGATGGACGGGCCAGAGGCTGGATCAGTAAAGAGCAGAGAGCTCCACTCCGACTCAGACGCCAGCAAGGTGGAGGTGGGGTACTGGTATGGGCTGGTATCATCAAAGATGGACTTGTGGGACCTTTTTGGGTTGCGGATGGAGTGAAGCTCAACTCCCAGACTTACTGCCAGTTTCTGGAAGACAACTTCTTCAAGCAGTGGTACAGGAAGAAGTCGGTATCATTCAAGAAAAACATGATCTTCATGCAGGACAATGATCCATCACATGCCTCCAACTACTCCACAGCGTGGCTGGCCAGTAATGGCCTCAAAGAAGAAAAAATAATGACATGGCCCCCTTGTTCACCTGATCTGACCCCCATAGAGAACCTGTGGTCCCTCATAAAATGTGAGATCTACAGGGAGGGAAAACAGTCCACCTCTCTGAACAGTGTCTGGAGGCTGTGGTGTCTGCTGCACGCAATGTTGGTCGTAAACAGATCAAGCAACTGACAGAATCTATGGATGGAGGCTGCTGAGTGTCATCATAAAGAAAGGGGGATATATTGGTCACTAATTTTTTGGGGTTTTGTTTTTCCATGTCAGAAATGTTTATTTCTAAATTTTGTGCAGTTATATTGGTTTACCTGGTGCAAATAAACAAGTGAGATGGGAATATATCTGGTTTTTATTAAGTTGCCTAATAATTCTGCACAGTAATAGTTACCTGTACAAACAGATATCCTCCTAAGATAGCCAAATCTAAAAAAAAACACTCCAACTTCCAAAAATATTAAGCTTTGATATTTATGAGTCTTTTGGGTTGATTGAGAACATAGTTGTTGATCAATAATAAAAATAATCCTCTAAAATACAACGTGCCTAATAATTCTGCACAGTGTATGTCCCTATGGTCAAATTATTTTCAATTTTTTTCTAATAGTGCCATCATTTTTGTCCAGGCTACTTTCATTATTTTTATGTTTCTGTTGAGCCATAATTTAAAAGCAAAGTATGTTTTTCATTATTTAATAGTCAGTAAATTTAACTTGAAAATTAGTTTTGTCAGTTTCAAGCTATTTCAGTAACCATTGTAGGTTTTTCTTACTTTAATGGACGTGTACCAACATTTTTGTACATGTGTGTATATGTAAACTGCTCAAAAATTATAAAGGGAACACTAAAATATCACATCCTAGATGTCACTGAATTAAATATTCCAGCTGCAAATCTTTAGTCATTACATAGTGGAATGTGTTGAGAACAATTAACCCCTTTAAGACGGAACCCTTTTTAGTTTTTGCGTTTCTGTTTTTCGCTTCCCTTTTTCCCAGAGCCATAACTTTTTATTTTTCCGTCAATATGGCCATGTGAGGGCTTGTTTTTTGCAGAACGAGTTGTACTTTTGAACGACACCATTGGTTTTACCATGTCGTATACTAGGAAGTGGGGAAAAAATTCCAAGTGTGATGAAATTGCAAAAAACGTGCAATTACACAACTGTTTTTAGGAATTTTTGTTACTATGTTCACCAAATGCTAAAACTGATTTTTATCTATGTGGTAAAAAAAAATCCAAAGTTTGTTAAAAAAAAAAAAAAATTCGCTTCATTTTCCGAGACCTGTAGCATCTTCATTTTTCGTGATCTCGGATTGGGTAAGGGCTTATTTTTGCATGCCGAAATAACATTTTAATGATACCATTTTGGTGCAGATATGATTTTTTGATCACCCGTTGCATTTTAATGCAGTGTTAAGGTGACAAAAAAAAACGTGATTCTGGCATTTTTAATTCTTTTCTCATTATGCCGTTTAGCGATTGGGTTCATTCTTTTTTTATATTGATAAATCAGGCAATTCTGAGCGCCTCGATACCAAATATGTGCATGTTTGATTTTTTTCTATAGTTTTATTTTGAATGGGGCGAAAGAGGAGTGATTCGAACTTTTATTTTTTTTATATTTAAATTTTTTTCTTTACTTTTGGCATGCTTCAATAGTGTCCATGGGAGACTAGAAGCTGCCATAACCTGGTCAGCTCAGCTACATACAGGCGATGATCAGATCGCTTATATGTAGCTGAATTACTGACTTGCTATGAGCGCCAACCACTGGGCCAAACTGATCATGCTAGAGGATATTGCAGGCAGCACAATGTTCTCCACGGCGTCTCCAGACTCTATCACGTGAGTCACATGTGCTCAGTGTGAACCTGCACTCATCCATGAAGAACACAGGGCACCAATGTCGAATTTGCCAATCTTGGTGTTATCTGGTAAATGCTAATCACCCTGTTGTGGGCTGTAAAGGTACCGTCACACATAGCGACGCTGCAGCGATACCGACAACGATCCGGATCGCTGCAGCGTCGCTGTTTGGTCGCTGGAGAGCTGTCACACAGACCGCTCTCCAGCGACCAACGATCCCGAGGTCCCCGGTAACCAGGGTAAACATCGGGTAACTAAGCGCAGGGCCGCGCTTAGTAACCCGATGTTTACCCTGGTTACCATCCTAAAAAGTAAAAAAACAAACGCTACATACTTACCTACAGCCGTCTGTCCTCGGCGCTCTGCTTCTCTGGTCTGGCTGTGAGCGCCGGGCAGCCAGAAAGCAGAGTGGTGACGTCACCGCTCTGCTTTCCGGCTGACCGACGCTCACAGCCAGAGCAGGAGGAGAGCAGAGCACAGCGCTGGAGGACAGACGGCTGTAGGTAAGTATGTACTGTTTGTTTTTTTACTTTTAGGATGGTAACCAGGGTAAACATCGGGTTACTAAGCGCGGCCCTGCGCTTAGTTACCCGATGTTTACCCTGGTTACCAGCAAAGACATCGCTGAATCGGTGTCACACACGCCGATCCAGCAATGTCTGCAGGGAGTCCAGCGACGAAATAAAGTTCTGGACTTTCTTCCCCGACCAGCGATCTCCCAGCAGGGGCCTGATCGCTGCTGCCTGTCACACTGGACGATATCGCTAGCGAGGACGCTGCAACGTCACGGATCGCTAGCGATATCGTCTAGTGTGACAGTACCTTTAGCACAACACCCACTTGTGGACGTCGGGCACTGATACCACATTCATGGAGTCTGTTGAGTCTGTTTCAGACAGTTTGAGCATACACCTGGATGTTAGTGGCCTGCTGGAGGCTCTGCTCCTCATGTTTCCTTCTTTCATAAAGGAGGAGATGGCGGTCCTGTTCCTGGGTTGCTGTCCTCCTATGGTCCCCTCCACATCTCCTGCATACTGGCCTGTCTCCTGGTATCTGCTCCATGCTCTGGACAGTGTGCTGACAGACACAGCTACCCTTCTTGCCACATCTCGCATTGATGAGCTATCCTGGATGACCTGCACTACCTGAGTAACTTCTCAGGGTTGTAGACACTGCCTCATGCTACTGTACCTCCAGGGGTGAGAGCAATGGCAAAATGCAAAAGTGACAAAAACAACAGGCGAAAACGATGAGAACAGAGAAATGGTCTGTGGTCACCCCCTGCAGAATCACTCCTTTATAGGGGTTGGCTTGCTAGTTTTCTGTCATTCTACCTGTTGTCCTTTCCATTTGCACAACAGCAGGAAAATTTGATTCATAATTCATGTTGCTTCATAACTGAACAGGTTGATTTCACAGAAGTGTGATTGACTTGGAGTTACATTGTGTTGGTTATGTTGGCAGATATGCAACAGATCCATACATCTGTGACCTTGTCTCCCGATACTTTCCTGCACGCAACCTCCGATCCTCACAAGATCTCCTTCTCTACTCCCCTCTTATCTCCTCTTCCCACAATCGCATACAAGATTTCTCTCACATATCACCCCTACTCTGGAACTCTCTACCACAACATATCTGACTCTCGCCTACAATCGAAACCTTCAAAAAGAACCTGAAGACCCACCTCTTCCGACAAGCCTACAACCTGCAGTAACCACTGATCGACCAAACCACTGCACGACCAGCTCTACCCTCACCTACTGTATCCTCACCCATCCCTTGTAGATTGTGAGCCCTCGCGGGCAGGGTCCTCTCTCCTCCTGTACCAGTTGTGACCTGTATTGTTTAAGATTATTGTACTTGTTTTTATTATGTATACCCCTCCTTACATGTAAAGTGCCATGGAATAAATGGCGCTATAATAATAAATAATAACAATAATACAGACTTAGTTGTCTGCAGGAGGAGTTGACACTTTTCTGAGAGTAAATGGCGATGTTGTTACTGTTATATGCTTAGTTGAATGTAGTGCATATACTTGTTGTATTTTGGTTTCAATTTCTCTCTGGTAAAAGATCTTTCAGACTTCCTGTTATGCTGTATTAAGAAGCTGATGCATATACCTCAAGTTCTGTGAAGATAAAAGTTGAATTACCCCATATAATCTATTCTCATAAGTTTCTTCTGCTACCAAACTATGCAACAGGTTAAGGGTTCCCTTTATTTTTTTTGCGAAGGGTATAAGTGCCATGTATTATGTGTAATATGTATAGGTGTTGTGTATTATATATGTGTTATATGTATTAAGTGTCATGTAATGGACAGCAGAATGAACTAGGCAAATGAAAGTGATTATAGCAATTTAATGTGATGTTAGCAGCTAAGGTGTGTAATATGAGATTCTGAAAGTAGAGTGTGCCCACCGAGATCTGCTGGCTGGCACCCGTCAACAATAGGAAATTTTTCCTATTGGTTAATTTTGATCACTGTGATAGACCCTATCACAGTGATGAAAATAAAAAAATAGTAAATCAAACCCCCCTTTATAACCCCCTTAGTTAGGTAAAAATAATAAAATAAAAAATGTACTTATTCCCATTTTTCCTTTAGGGTTAGGCTAGGGCTAGGGTTAGGGTTAGGCTAGGTTTATGGTTGGGACTAGGGTTAGGGTTGGGGTTAGGGTTGGGCTAGGGTTAGAGTTGAGGCTAGGGTTAGGGTTGGGCTAGGGTTAGAGTTGGGCTAAGGTTAGGGTTGGGCTAGGGTTAGGGTTGAGGCTAGGGTTTGGGTTGGAGCCAGGGTTAGGGTTGGGCTAGGGTTAGGGTTGGGCTAGGGTTAGATTTGGGGGGTTCCACTGTTTAGGTACATCAAGGGGTCTCTAAACGCATCATGGCACCCACCATTGATACCAGCCAATTTGCGTTTAAAAAGTCAAACGGTGCTCCCTCCCTTCTGAGTCCTGCTATGCGCCCAGTGGCTTTCCCCCACATACGGGGTATCGGTGTACTCAGAAGAAATTGCACAACAAATTTTGTGGTATTCTCCTGATACCCTTTGGAAAATAAAAAAATTTGGTTCCAAACTAATTTTTTTTGTGAAAATAGTAAAATGTTCATTTTTTCCTTCCACCTTGCTTTAGTTCTCGTGAAGCACCTGAAGGGTTAATAAACTTCTTGAATGTGGTTTTGCACACTTTGAGGGGTGCAGTTTTTAGAATAGTGGCACTTTTGGCTATTTTCTGTTATATTGACCCCCAAACTCACTTCAAATGTGAGGTGGTCCCTAAAAAAAATGGTTTTGTAAATTTTGTTGGAAAAATGAGAAATCACTGGTCAACTTTAACCCTTAAAAAGTCCTAACAAAAAAAAATTATATTTCCAAAATTGTGCTGATGTAAAGTTGACATGTGGGAAATGTTATTTATTAACTATTTTGTGTGACACCGCTCTCTGATTTAAGGGTATTAGTGATGAGCCAGTGTACTCGTTGCTCGGGTATTTCCTAGCACGCTCGGGTGACCTCCGAGTATTTGTAAGTGTTCGGAGATTTAGCTTTCATTGCGGCAGCTGAATGATTTACAGCTACTAGCCAGGCTGAGTACATGTGGGGGTTGCCTGGTTGCTAGGGAATCCCCACATGTAATCAAGCAGGCTAGTAGCTGTTAATCATTCAGCTGCAAGGATGAAAACTAAATCTCCGAGCAGTCATAAATACTCGGAGGTCACCCGAGCAACGAGTACACTCGCTCATCACTAAAGGCTACAAAAATTTAAAGTTTGAAAATTGCAAAATTTTCAAATTTTGTGCAAAATTTCCGTTTTTTTCATAAATAAACGCAAGATATATCAAATAAATTTTACCACTAACATGAAGTACAATATGTCACAAAAACAGTCTCAGAATCAGTGGGATACATTGAAGCGTTCCAGAGCTATAACATCATAAAGTGACAGTGGTCAGAATTGTAAAAATTGGCCTGGTCATTAAGTACCAAACTAGCTCTGGTACTAAGGGGTTAAACCAGATAACTAAAAAAGATAACAAATGCGTTGAGATTCTTCTGTGCTCGATAATATGAAACAAAGAACATTTTTGCAGCCAGCGTCCTTTTAAAACACTGTTACATACAATATAAAACAAAACCAAATATTTGGCAGCGAGTCCAATAAAAATACCAGTGCCCACAGATTAGAAGCCTCAGTATTATGTAAACTCTGATCTTTGTATTTGATATTTCAAATATGGAATTCTTTTTATAATTGCTTTTCATATGGCGCAATAAAGTATTGAAATGATCCTGAAACTAGAGCTTCTCTAGCTACGGACATATTTAAAAGGGGTGTTCACTTTGGACAATACTTTATTTTTCATTAGAAAATATCCATGATAATAATCATAATTTTATTTCTATAGCGCCAACATATTCCGCATGATAATAAGAAGTCATAATTCGCCCAGAACGATCAGTTTTAGAACATTCTGTACGCATTGTCTGTCATTATTCTCGGCAGCACATATCCTGTTTACACAGGACTATGTGCTGCCAACAATGACAATTTTTTTTAAATAAGCTAGAAGATCTTTTCACTTTATGTCCTATAAATGGGTGTTTTGCTCGTTCGTCAGGTGATCGACCGCCTGTTTGCATTGCCTGATTATGGAGCGTTTCTAGGAGTCTAAATGCATCCTCAGTTGCCAGGTTTCCATACAAGATTGCAGACAGGCATTTTCTAATCATCTCATTGTCATGGAATTCCTTTTATAAATTTAGATTGTTCAAATTCCTCAACCTTTCTCATAGACAGTCCTTGCAAAGCATTATTTCTATTTAATATACAGTATATTAATTTAACATAACAGTGTTTCTGAATAAAACATATTCATTCTTCCGTTTAGTTCTTAAAAGGAATCTGTGCTTTGGAAACTGATGTAGGGGCAGAAACCCCGATTCCAACAATGTATCACTTACTGTATAGCTTGGTGCAGTTTTGGTAAAATCCCTGTTTTCTTTGCTATAGATGTAGCAGTACTCAGGATACTGAGCTCTTTATAACCACGCCCACACCACTGATTGGCCGCTTTCTGACAAGCTGCCAATCAGTGGTGGGGGTGGAGTCACACAGATTAGCTGAACTTATGATAATCTTCTGCTGATAAAACACTGATTGTATTGAAACTACAAGCTGCAGAGCATTTGACACATCCCTGGAATTAGGCATTCTGCCCTACATTATGCTGCTCTTATATGAAATGGCAAAAACATTGTCAGATTCCCTTTAACCCCTCTGTGTTATTTTATAACAGTCCGTACATGCTGGCCCTTTAAGGTGTATTTCCTATTAATTATGAATCATTTACTAGAATAATATAAGACTTACTGGCTGCAGCGACTCCACTGTTCTAAATCTAACAAGGGAAACATATTAAATGTGTGATCTCTGGAGAATATCTGGGAGTTTCTCCCTGAATGGCTTTAAGACAAGAAAAAAAAACTTTATGGAATATTCAATGTGTTTATCCCTCTTGCTATATTTATGGCAAACATTTTACTAGCGTCATCTTTTAGTCATTAAGAGAGGGTCTGTTTCCTGTCATCTGTCAGTTGAGGGGCTTGGTGCCATGCTAAACACTTCCATGTTAATAACTGATGAACATATACAGTAGAAGTTCTATAGGCAAAACGGTATAAAGTTTTGTAGCATAAAAATAAAAGTTAATATTTACGGTAGTTTTTTAAGGGGTTTTTTTTTGCTTTTTTTTCATCTCATTTATTAAACTATTCGCACCTTTTTTTTTATTTTCATTTGTGCCGTTTTTGTCAGTTTGGATTTATCTCTAAAAAAAGGGGGCTGTAGTTTCATTTTAGTGACTAGTTTTATTTATCATTTACAATATTTTAAAAAGTTATCTAAAAACCACCATACAGTGCTAACTAATGAGCCACCATACAGTGCTAACCACTGAGCCACCATACAATGCTAACTAATTAGCCACCGTGCTGCCAAGATGATGATATAATATCATCTCCAAATTATCTTTCTTTATAATCTAAATATTTAAGCACTAGATGGTGGCCCGATTCTAACGCATCGGGTATTCTAGAATATGCATGTCCACGTAGTATATTGCCCAGCCATGTAGTATATTGCTCACCTACGTAGAATATTGCCCAGTGACGTAGTATACAGCACAGAGCCACGTAGTATATTGCCCAGTTACGTAGTATACAGCACAGAGCCATGTAGTATATTGCCCAGCCACATAGTATATAGCACAGCCACGTAGTATATTGCCCAGTCACGTAGTATATTGCTGAGCTACGTAGTATATTTCCCAGCCACGTAGTATATTGCCCAGCCACATAGTATATTGCCCAGTTACGTAGTATATTGCCGAGCTACGTAGTATATTGCCCAGCCACGTAGTATATTGCCCAGCCATGTAGTATATTGCCCAGTCACATAGTATATTGCCCAGCCACGTAGTATATTGCCCAGCCACGTAGTATATTGCCCAGCCACGTAGTATATTGCCCAGCCACGTAGTATATTGCCCAGCCACATAGTATATTGCCGAGCTACATAGTATATTGCCCAGCCATGTAGTATATTGCCCAGTCACATAGTATATTGCCCAGTTACGTAGTATATTGCCGAGCTACGTAGTATATTGCCCAGCCACGTAGAATATTGCCCAGTGACGTAGTATACAGCAGAGCTACGTAGTATATTGCCCAGTTACATAGTATACAGCACAGAGCTACGTAGTATATTGCCCAGCCACATAGTATATAGCACAGCCACTTAGTATATTGCCCAGTCACGTAGTATATTGCCCAGCCACGTAGTATATTGCCCAGTCACGTAGTATATTGCCGAGCTACATAGTATATTGCTCAGCCACGTAGTATATTGCCCAGCCACGTAGTATATTGCCCAGCCACATAGTATATTGCCCAGTTACGTAGTATATTGCCGAGCTATGTAGTATATTGCCCAGCCACGTAGTATATTGCCCAGCCACATAGTATATTGCCTAGCCACGTAGTATATTGCCCAGCCACGTAGTATATTGCCCAGCCACATAGTATATTGCCCAGCCACGTAGTATACTGCCCAGCCACGTAGTATATTGCCCAGTCACATAGTATATTGCCCAGCCACGTAGTATATTGCCCAGCCACATAGTATATTGCCCAGCCATGTAGTATATTGCCCAGCCACGTAGTATATTGCCCAGCCACGTAGTATACAGCACAGAGCCACGTAGTATATTGGCCAGTCACGTAGTATATTGCCCAGCTACATAGTATATTGCCCAGCCACGTATGTCACAGGTTAAAAAATAAACATATACTCACCTTCCGAGGGAGCCCTTGTAGTCATGTCGCCTGTGTGTGCAGTGCACTCGGCAGCTTCCGGTCCCAGTGTTGGTAGCGCAGGACCTGTGATGAGGTCGCGGTCACATGACCGTGACATCATGGCAGGTCCTTGTCGCATACACCGGAACCTGCCGCTTGCATGGAGCGGTTACCAGAGCGTCGCGAGGAGCGGGAAAGGTGGCAGAAGGTGAGTATATAATGATTTTTTATTTTTTTATTATTTTTAACATTAGATCCTTTTACTATTGACGCTGCATAGGCAGCATCAATAGTAAAAACTTGGTCACACAGGGTTAATAGCGGCGGTAACGCAGTGAGTTACCCGTGGCATTAACCTTGTGTGAGCGGTGACTGCGGGGAGTATGGAGCGGGCGCCGGGCACTGACTGCAGGGGAGTAGGGAGGGACTAATCGGACTGTGGCTGTCGCTGATTGGTCGCAGCAGCCATGACAGGCAGCTGGCGAGACCAATCAGCGACTTGGATTCCATGACAGACAGAGGCCGCGACCAATGAATATCCGTGACAGACAGAAGGACAGACAGAAAGACGGAAGTGACCCTTAGACAATTATATAGTAGATAAAGAAAACACATTTATTGCATGCAAAACGTAAGGTAATAATAATTGCCATCTTTTATATGCTAAAATGTTTTGGGGGCTGTTTTTAGTCCGAATTCAGACAGACGTCAGAAATCATCATGTCAGTACACATAAGGGCACAGTCAGACAGCCGTATAAATCAAACCGAGCTCGGACTGCAGTGCATGGACTGGCCGGCGGCTCTCCCGACCCGAGCATGACAGCTTCATTTATTATTCTGCAGCTATCATGTTTGGGTCAGAAGAGCCGTGGCCAGTTGTAGCGCTGAATTTTTTTTTTTTGGGGGGGAGGACATGGATATTAATTATAGTAATGTCTATGACCAGCCTTACGATATGCACACAATTATATTACAGCTTTGTACAGTGCTTCTACTTGTATGGCGCCATAATACATCGCTGTTGATTTTATACTGTAAAAAGTAACATACCGGTAACTAAGTTGTGCCATACTGCTGACATCACAAAACAATCTGCTTTATTAATAGTCTTGAGTATCTTTTCGACTCAAAATTGCATTCTTCACCAGGACCAGCTCACCCAGTAATGACATGATAGCCTGGATCGTGTGGGTAGGACAGATTTCCCAACATTCCAGCATTCAGAATATTCGCAAGCCAAGAGAAAACGATTTGGAAATACTTTTAGGTTTCATGCCGAATGCCTCATAAATCTCCAAATAATAAGCCTTTAAACATGTCATTTTGCAAAAGGAAAAGGATCCGAAAACCCAAGGCAAAAGCATGAATTTCTCAGAATGCTCTTTAACCCCTTCATGACCCAGCCTATTTTGACCTTAAAGACCTTGCCGTTTTTTGCAATTCTGACCAGTGACCCTTTATGAGGTAATAACTCAGGAACGCTTCAACGGATCCTAGCGGTTCTGAGATTGTTTTTTCGTGACATATTGGGCTTCATGTTAGTGGTAAATTTAGGTCAATAAATTCTGCGTTTATTTGTGATAAAAACGGAAATTTGGCGAAAATTTTGAAAATTTTGCAATTTTCACATTTTGAATTTTTATTCTGTTAAACCAGAGAGATATGTGACACAAAATAGTTAATAAATAACATTTCCCACATGTTTACTTTACATCAGCACAATTTTGGAAACAAAATTTTTTTTTGTTAGGAAGTTATAAGGGTTAAAATTTGACCAGCGATTTGTCATTTTTACAACGAAATTTACAAAACCATTTTTTTTAGGGACCACCTCACATTTGAAGTCAGTTTGAGGGGTCTATATGGCTGAAAATACCCAAAAGTGACACCATTCTAAAAACTGCACCCCTCAAGGTACTCAAAACCACATTCAAGAAGTTTATTAACCCTTCAGGTGCTTCACAGCAGCAGAAGCAACATGGAAGGAAAAAATGAACATTTAACTTTTTAGTCACAAAAATTATTTTTCAGCAACAATTTTTTTATTTTCCCAATGGTAAAAGGAGAAACTGAACCACGAAAGTTGTTGTCCAATTTGTCCTGAGTACGCTGATACCTCATATGTGGGGGTAAACCACTGTTTGGGCGCACGGCAGGGCTTGGAAGGGAAGGAGCGCCATTTGACTTTTTGAATCAAAAATTGGCTCCACTCTTTAGCGGACACCATGTCACGTTTGGAGAGCCCCCGTGTGCCTAAAAATTGGAGCTCCCCCACAAGTGACCCCATTTTGGAAACCAGACGCCCCAAGGAACTTATCTAGATGCATAGTGAGCACTTTGAACCCCCAGGTGCTTCACAAATTAATCCGTAAAAATGAAAAAGTACTTTTTTTTCACAAAAAAATTCTTTTAGCCTCAATTTTTTCATTTTCACATGGGCAACAGGATAAAATGGATCCTAAAATGTGTTGGGCAATTTCTCCTGAGTACACCAATACCTCACATGTGGGGGTAAACCACTGTTTGGGCACATGGTAAGGCTCGGAAGGGAAGGAGCGCCATTTGACTTTTTGAATGAAAAATTATTTCCATCGTTAGCGGACACCATGTCGCGTTTGGAGAGCTCCTGTGTGCCTAAACATTGGCGCTCCCCCACAAGTGACCCCATTTTGGAAACTAGACCCCCCAAGGAACTTATTTAGATGCCTAGTGAGCACTTTAAACCCTCAGGTGCTTCACAAATTGATCTGTAAAAATGAAAAAGTACTTTTTTTTCACAAAAAAATTCTTTTCGCCTCAATTTTGTCATTTTCACATGGGCAGTAGGGTAAAATGGATCATAAAATTTGTTGGGCAATTTCTCCCGAGTACGTCGATACCTCATATGTGGGGGTAAACCACTGTTTGGGCACTCGGCAGGGCTCGGAAGGGAAGGCGCGCCATTTGACTTTTTGAATGGAAAATTAGCTCCAATTGTTAGCGGACACCATGTCGCGTTTGGAGAGCCCCTGTGTGCCTAAACATTGGAGCTCCCCCACAAGTGACCCCATTTTGGAAACTAGACCCCCCAAGGAACTTATCTAGATGCATATTGAGCACTTTAAACCCCCAGGTGCTTCACAGAAGTTTATAACGCAGAGCCATGAAAATAAAAAATAATTTTTCTTTCCTCAAAAATGATTTTTAGCCTGGAATTTCCTATTTTGCCAAGGATAATAGGAGAAATTGGACCCCAAATATTGTTGTCCTGTTTGTCCTGAGTACGCAGATACCCAATATGTGGGGGTAAACCACTGTTTGGGCGCACGGCAGGGCTCGGAAGGGATGGCACGCCATTTGGCTTTTTAAATGGAAAATTAGCTCCAATCATTAGCGGACACCATGTCACGTTTGGAGAGCCCCTGTGTGCCTAAACATTGGAGATCCCCCAGAAATGACACCATTTTGGAAACTAGACCCCCAAAGGAACTAATCTAGATGTGTGGTGAGGACTTTGAACCCCCAAGTGCTTCACAGAAGTTTATAACGCAGAGCCATGAAAAAAAAAAAATTATTTTCTCAAAAATGATCTTTTAGCCTGCAATTTTTTATTTTCCCAAGGGTAACAGGAGAAATTTGACCCCAAAAGTTGTTGTCCAGTTTCTCCTGAGTACGCTGATACCCCATATGTGGGGGTAAATCACTGTTTGGGCACATGCCGGGGCTCGGAAGTGAAGTAGTGACGTTTTGAAATGCAGACTTTGATGGAATGCTCTGTGGGCGTCACGTTGCGTTTGCAGAGCCCCTGATGTGGCTTAACAGTAGAAACCCCCCACAAGTGACCCCATTTTGGAAACTAGACCCCCAAAGGAACTTATCTAGATGTGTGGTGAGCACTTTGAACCCCCAAGTGCTTCATAGAAGTTTATAATGCAGAGCCGTGAAAATAATAAATACGTTTTCTTTCCTCAAAAATAATTATTTAGCCCAGAATTTTTTATTTTCCCAAGGGTTACAGAAGAAACTGGACCCCAAAAGTTGTTGTCCAGTTTCTCCTGAGTACGCTGATACCCCATATGTGGGGGTAAACCACTGTTTGGGCACATGCCGAGGCTCGGAAGTGAAGTAGTGACGTTTTGAAATGCAGACTTTGATGGAATGCTCTGTGGGCGTCACGTTGCGTTGCAGAGCCCCTGATGTGGCTTACCAGTAGAAACCCCCCACAAGTGACCGCATTTTGGAAACTAGACCCCGAAAGGAACTTATCTAGATGTGTGGTGAGCACTTTGAACCCCCAAGCGCTTCATAGAAGTTTATAATGCAGAGCCGTGAAAATAATAAATACGTTTTCTTTCCTCAAAAATAATTATTTAGCCCAGAATTTTTTAATTTTCCCAAGGGTAACAGGAGAAATTTGACCCCAATATTTGTTGTCCAGTTTCTCCTGAGTATGGTGATACCCCATATGTGGGGGTAAACTACTGTTTGGGCACATGCCGGGGCTTGGAATTGAAGTAGTGACGTTTTGAAATGCAGACTTTGATGGAATGCTCTGCGGGCGTCACGTTGCGTTTGCAGAGCCCCTGATGTGCCTAAACAGTAGAAACCCCCCACAAGTGACCCCATTTTGGAAACTAGACCCCGAAAGGAACTTATCTAGATGTGTGGTGAGCACTTTGAACCCCCAAGTGCTTCATAGAAGTTTATAATGCAGAGCCGTGAAAATAATAAATACGTTTTCTTTCCTCAAAAATAATTATTTAGCCCAGAATTTTTTATTTTCCCAAGGGTTACAGGAGAAATTGGACCCCAAAAGTTGTTGTCCAGTTTCTCCTGAGTACGCTGATACCCCATGAGTGGGGGTAAACCACTGTTTGGGCACACGTCGGGGCTCAGAAGGGAAGTAGTGACTTTTGAAATGCAGACTTTGATGGAATGGTCTGCGGGTGTCACGTTGCGTTTGCAGAGCCCCTGGTGTGCCTAAACAGTAGAAACCCCCACAAGTGACCCCATTTTAGAAATTAGACCCCCCAAGGAACTTATCTAGATATGTGGTGAGCACTTTGAACCCCCAAGTGCTTCACAGACGTTTACAACGCAGAGCCGTGAAAATAAAAAATCATTTTTCTTTCCTCAAAAATTATGTTTTAGCAAGCATTTTTTTTGATTCACAAGGGTAACAGGAGAAATTGGACCCCAGTAATTGTTGCGCAGTTTGTCCTGAGTATGCTGGTACCCCATATGTGGGGGTAAACCACTGTTTGGGCACACGTCAGGGCTCGGAAGTGAGGGAGCACCATTTGACTTTTTGAATACGAGATTGGCTGGAATCAATGGTGGCGCCATGTTGCGTTTGGAGACCCCTGATGTGCCTAAACAGTGGTAACCCCTCAATTCTACCTCCAACACTAACCCCAACACACCCCTAACCCTAATCCCAACTGTAACCATAACCCTAAACACAACCCTAACCGCAACACACCCCTAACCACAACCCTAACCCCAACACACCCCTAACCATAACCACAA
This sequence comes from Ranitomeya imitator, assembly GCF_032444005.1. Lineage (NCBI taxonomy): Eukaryota > Metazoa > Chordata > Amphibia > Anura > Dendrobatidae > Ranitomeya > Ranitomeya imitator. Next base: position 42,870,472 of record NC_091287.1, on the reverse strand, counting down.
CCCTAATTCCAACCCTAACCCTAAGGCTATGTGCCCACGTTGCGGATTCGTGTGAGATATTTTCGCACCATTTTTGAAAAATCCGCGGGTAAAAGGCACTGCGTTTTACCTGCGGATTTTCCGCGGATTTCCAGTGTTTTTTGTGCGGATTTCACCTGCGGATTCCTATTGAGGAACAGGTGTAAAACGCTGCGGAATCCGCACAAAGAATTGACATGCTGCGGAAAATACAACACAGCGTTTCCGCGTGGTATTTTCTGCACCATGGGCACAGCGGATTTGGTTTCCATATGTTTACATGGTACTGTAAACCTGATGGAACACTGCTGCGAATCCGCAGCCAAATCCGCACCGTGTGCACATAGCCTAATTCTAAAGGTATGTGCACACGCTGCGGGAAACGCTGCGGATCCGCAGCAGTTTCCCATGAGTTTACAGTTCAATGTAAACCTACGGGAAACAAAAATCGCTGTGCCCATGCTGCGGAAAAACTGCACGGAAACGCAGCGGTTTACATTCCGCAGCATGTCACTTCTTTGTGCGGATTCCGCAGCGGTTTTACAACTGCTCAAATAGAAAATCGCAGTTGTAAAACCGCAGTGAAATGCGCAGAAAAACCGCGGTAAATCCGCCATAAATCCGCAGCGGTTTAGCACTGCGGATTTATCAAATCCGCAGCGGAAAAATCCGCAGAGGACCAGAATACGTGTGCACATACCGAAACCCTAACCCTAGCCCTAACCCTAACCCTACCCCTACCCCTAGCCCTAACCCTACCCCTACCCCTACCCCTAGCCCTAACCCTAACCCTAGCCCTAACCCTACCCCTAACCCTAACCCTACCCCTAACCCTACCCCTAACCCTACCCCTAACCCTGACCCTAACCCTATTCTAACATTAGTGGAAAAAAAAAATTTCTTTATTTTTTTATTGTCCCTACCTATGGGGGTGACAAAGGGGGGGGGGTCATTTATTATTTTTTTTATTTTGATCACTGAGATAGATTATATCTCAGTGATCAAAATGCACTTTGGAACGAATCTGCCGGCCGGCAGATTCGGCGGGCGCACTGCGCATGCGCCCGCCATTTTGGAAGATGGCGGCGCCTAGGGAGAAGACGGACGGGACCCCGGCTGGATCGGTAAGTATGATGGGGTGGGGGGGGACCACGGGGGGGGGGATCGGAGCACGGGGGGGGAATCGGAGTGCGGGAGGGGTGGAACGAAGCACGGGGGGCGTGGAACGGAGCACGGGGGGCTGGAATGGAGCACGGGGGGGTGGAACGGAGCACCGGGGGGGGTGGATCGGAGTGCAGGGGGGGTGATTGGAGCACGGGGGGGTGATTGGAGCACAGGGGGAGCGGACAAGAGCACGGGGGGGAGCGGAGCACTGGACGGAGGGGAGCCGGAGCAGTGTACCGGCCAGATCGGAGGGCTGGGGGGGGCGATCGGTGGGGTGGGGTGGGGGCACACTAGTATTTCCAGCCATGGCCGATGATATTTCAGCATCGGCCATGGCTGGATTGTAATATTTCACCCGTTATAATGGGTGAAATATTACAAATCGCTCTGATTGGCAGTTTCACTTTCAACAGCCAATCAGAGCGATCGTAGCCACGAGGGGGTGAAGCCACCCCCCCTGGGCTAAACTACCACTCCCCCTGTCCCTGCAGATCGGGTGAAATGGGAGTTAACCCTTTCACCCGATCTGCAGGGACGCGATCTTTCCATGACGCCGCATAGGCGTCATGGGTCGGAATGGCACCGACTTTCATGACGCCTACGTGGCGTCAAAGGTCGGGAAGGGGTTAAAGGTGCAGTTCAAATTTATTTTTTTGACCGCCTCCCCTATTTATTACCATGGGCTCTGAGATTGCTCTGATATGCCACATAGACCCCCACGGTCGTCTTTAGGGGTCTAGGATCTTCCTTACGATGGGTTCACAGATCAGTGATACATGGTCTGTGCTCAGATTGGAATGCCAGACTGAACCGGTGGGCATCCTGACCTACAGGACATGCCTATAGGCCTACAGGGTATGATGAAGCTAGCTCAAGTCAGGAGACCCACTGGTCAGGCTGGGCTTTGCAATCCAAGCACAAACCTTTAATTAAGGATGTGTAAACCTAGTCCTAGACTAACCACACTCGTCAAGTCATCCAAACACTCATATTTCATCAGGATTGACTGAAAATCTGATAAGAATAGGGTTTGTCCTGTTTCTTCCGGACTTGGATCTGACATGTAAAACACTCTTAAGGTGTCCAAATGACGCAGCCAATATGACAGATGAAAGCTTTTGGATAAACACACATTGGCCAACCTCCTGGTGTCCCCAAATCCCATGTGGGAGAGAGCCACCGTCTGACACCTCCGCCAGACAAGTCCATACATCTTTATGTGGGTAAAAGGGTGAAAACTAGCCAAAATTACATTTTTCTTAAGTGACCCTTGGACTCAGATTGTGGCTCAGAGAGTCCATATTATGGTTCATGGTCTGCACTGATTTCCTACATTTGTGTGTGTGTGATTTATAGGTGTATCCTGGGCCAATGACAAGCGATTCCCCAACACCTGTTTTATTGGACTGCGGCTCCCAGATAACAACACCTGCATTAGGTCTAATGCCATAACGCTTCCCACATGGAATTGGAGACGGATTTGTAAGAGAATGGCCATATTTGACTGGAGTTAACAATGCCTGATCTTAGGCGTGATCCTGATTTGTGAGAGGAGCTCACTTATAAATATGCTGTAATGTAATTTTTCCATCTCCACGGACAGGTGCTTCACTAACAACGTCCTCAATATAGTAACATAGTTATTATTAAGGTTGAAGGAAGACTTTAAGTCCATCTAGTTCAACCCGTAGCCTAACCTAACATTATTATTATTATTCATTTTTATAGCGCCATTTATTCCATGGCGCTTTACATGTGAACGGGGCAAATATAGACAAGTACAATAAACATGAGTAAAACAAGGCACACACAAGTACAGGAGGAGAGAGGACCCTGCCTGCGAGGGCTCACAGTCTACAAGGGACGGGTGAGGATACACTAGGTGAGGGTAGAGATGGTCATGTGGCGGTTCAGTATACTGGGGATCACTGCAAGTTGTAGGCTTGTCGGAAAAGGTGGGTCTTCAGGTTCCTTTTGAAGGTTTCCGTGGTAGGTGAGAGCCTGATGTGTTGGGGTAGAGATTTCCAGAGTATAGGGGAAGCACGGGAGAAGTCTTGGATGCGGTTGTGAGAGGAAGAGATGAGAGAGGAGTAGAGAAGGAGATCATGAGATGATCGAAGTTTGCGTGTAGGTAGGTAACGGGAGACCATGTCACAGATGTATGGAGGAGTCAGATTGTGAATGGCTTTGTATGTCATTGTTAGTGTTTTGAACTGTAGCCTCTGGGCAATAGGAAGACAGTGAAGGGCCTGGAAGAGAGGAGAGGCTGGGGAGTAATGGGGAGACAGGTGGATTAGTCAGGCAGTAGAGTTTAGGATGGATTGGAGTGGTGCCAGAGTGCTAGCAGGAAGGCCAGAGAGTAGGCGGTTGCAGTAGTCGAGGCGGGAGATGATAAGGGCATGTACTAGTGTTTTTGTGGTTTCATGGTCAAGGAATGCACGGATCCGGGAAATGTTTTTGAGTTGGAATCGGCCACAGGAGGCAAGGTCTTGGATATGTAGCTTGAAAGAGAGGGTAGAGTCAAGGATCACTCCGAGGCACCGAGCGTGCAGGATCGGGGAAAGTGAGCAGCCATTGACATTGATGGATAGGTCGGGTGGAGGGGTAGAGTGAGGTGGGGGAAAGATGATGAATTCTGTTTTGTCCATGTTCAGTTTTAGAAAAGGAGCAGAAAAGAAGGATGAAATAGCAGACAGACATTGTGGGATTTTGGTCAGTAAGGAAGTGAGGTCGGGTCCAGATAGGTAGATCTGCTTGTCATCAGCGTATAGATGATATTGTAAACTGTGGGATTCTATGAGCTGTCCCAGGCCGAAGGTGTAGATGGAGAAGAGTAGGGGTCCAAGAACTGAGCCTTGGGGAACACCGACAGACAGGGGGCATGATGAGGAGGTGGTGTGGCAGAGGGAGACACTGAATGTCCGGTCTGTTAGATATGATGAGATCCAGGATAGGGCCAAGTCTGTGATGCCAAGAGATGAGAGAATCTGTAACAGGAGGGAGTGGTCCACAGTGTCGAAGGCAGAAGACAGGTCCAGGAGGAGGAGGACAGAGTAGTGTCGCTTGCTCTTGGCGGTTAGTAGGTCATTGGTCACTTTAGTTAGGGCAGTTTCAGTTGAGTGATGTGTTCGGATGCTAGATTGTAACCGGTCAAAGAGGGAGCAGGAGGAGAGGTGGGAGGACAGTTCAAGATGGACATGCTGTTCCAGTACTTTTGAGGCATAAGGGAGAAGGGATATCGGGCGATAGCTGGACACAGAGGATGGGTCGAGGGAGAGTTTTTTGAGGGTAGGTGTGATTGATGCGTGTTTGAAGGATGAGGGGAAGACACCGTTTGTAAGTGAGAGGTTGAAGAGTTGTGTTAGGGTTGGGATGAAGACTTTTGTGAGGTTAGGGATGAGGTGGGAAGGGAGCGGGTCAAGGGTGCAAGTGGTGAGATGTGATCTTGATAGAAGGATGGAGAGCTGATCGTCTGTCATGGTGGAGAAGCTGGCTTTGGAACAGGGCTGAGAAGTCAAAAGGAGGGGCATTGGGGGCTGTGGGCCAAAGCTTTGTCTGATGTTATCTATCTTCTGCTTAAAGAAAGAGGCAAATTCTTCAGCTGAAATGAGAGGGGAGGGAGGAGATGCTGGGGGACGGAGTAGAGAATTGAAAATGTTGAAGAGCTGTGTATGGTTGTGAGTCAGGGAGGATATGAGAGATGAGAAGTAAGTTTGTTTTGCGGCAGTGAGTGCGGACTTGAAGCTGGCGAGGGACTGTGTTGTGAATTCTGTGATCAAGCTCCCTCCTGTGGTCACGAGTGGTACTGCGGCTTCTGAGTTTACTTCCTCAGGTGATGAGGTTAAGTCGTTAGGTGCTGCTCTATTTAACTCCACCTAGTGCTTTGATCCTGGCCTCCAGTCAATGTTCTAGTATTGGTCTTGCTTCCTCCTGGATCGTTCCTGTGGCCTGTCTGCTCAGCATAAGCTAAATTCTGCATGTGTTACTTTTGTTGCTATATTTTCTGTCCAGCTGGCTTTTTTGGTTTTGCTTGTTTGCTGGAAGCTCTGAGACGCAGAGGGAGCACCTCCGTACCGTTAGTCGGTGCGGAGGGTCTTTTTGCCCCTCTGCGTGGTTGTTTGTAGGTTTTTGTGTTGACCGCAAAGCTATCTTTCCTATCCTCGGTCTATTCAGTAAGTCGGGCCTCACTTTGCTAAATCTATTTAATCTCTGTGTTTGTATTTTCATCTTAACTCACAGTCATTTTATGTGGGGGGCTGCCTTTTCCTTTGGGGAATTTCTCTGAGGCAAGGTAGGCTTATTTTTCTATCTTCAGGCTAGCTAGTTTCTCAGGCTGTGCCGAGTTGCATAGGGAGCGTTAGGCGCAATCCACGGCTGCCTCTAGTGTGGTTTGTTAGGTTTAGGGATTGCGGTCAGCAGAGTTCCCACGTCTCAGAGCTCGTCCTATGTTTTGTGGTTTTTGTCAGGTCACTTGTGTGCTCTGAACTTCAAAGTCCATTGTGGTTCTGAATTACCTATTCATAACAGGACTGCTTGTATGCAGTGAAGTGCTCAGCAGAATGAGATCTCTTCCATCGCCGTTCAGCGATCCTGGAAGCCCGTCTCAGTTCTTTGGCTGGGCTGGTTAGCCAGGGCTGCCTGTTGATTCTACGAGTTTTGCTATGCATGAGTGGTGCGGCTGAATCGAGTGTTGCCCTACATGCCCTAACATGTTGATCCAGAGGAAGGCAAAAAATCCCCATGTGGCAAAGAGTAAGCTCCACATTGGGGAAAAAAATTCCTTCCCGACTCCACATACGGCAATCAGACTAGTTCCCTGGATCAACACCCTATCAAGGAATCTAGTGTATATATCCTGTAACATTATACTTTTCAAGAAAGGCATCCAGTCCCCTCTTAAATTTAAGTAATGAATCACTCATTACAACATCATGCGGCAGAGAGTTCCATAGTCTCGCTGCTCTTACAGTAAAGAATCCGCGTCTGTTATTTTGCTTAAACCTTCTTTCCTCCAGACGTAGAGGATGCGCCCTTGTCCCTGTCTCAGGTCTATAATTAAAAAGATCATCAGAAAGGTCTTTGTACTGTCCCCTCATATATTTATACAGCTGATCCCAGCTGATGTTACAAGACAGCGAAATAGCTAAATGAGCGTTAAGAACAGCGAAAGGAAATTCTCATCTTCAGCGAAAGGAAATTCTCATCCTAATTTTCAATCAGAGCCAGGATTTATTTTGCATATTTAGAAAATTCTGAAACGTAATTACATATTCACTGACTTTTATAGCCCTGGGTCGCGGAGTGATTGCACAGACTCTTCAGTCTGCAGTCCTGACATTTTCATATATCAATATTTAATCCTCTGCTAGTGTCCTTCCAAAAAAGTAAAATCAGAGGAAAGTGAAGATCTGCCAAAACTCACACCAAAGCCAAACGGCGGAATGTCAGCCTGGCCAAGATCCTCACTATGAAAATTATAGACTTTGTAGTCACAGACACTGGAGTGTCCTGGCCCATTCCCAGCCATGAATTCAGTCTAAACTTTAATAACAATAATTGTGATATCTGTGAATTCTGGACTATATTTACTTTAATTTTTATAGAGTTTTTGATCTGTTCTATGCAATTCACAAAATGTAATATGTTTTGTTTTATTTGCGAACTTTGCAGATTGCAAGCTTATGTTGTAACCTGGTGGGAGACATTGTCCCATCCTCCTGTGTTTGGATAATGAGAGCAAAGGCATAAAGTGAGGAGCAACCAGTGACCAGGAGGTCGTATGGGTGGGACATGTTAGATAAAATGAAGCAAAAAGCAGAACTACGTAAGTCAAAAATGTATCCAGATGTACAGTCCATGTATCTGGGTGGACAATATTGGTATCTCCTACCTTTTGGTCCCAATGTAGAATTCTAGGATTGGCATCGACCATGTGCCATTTACAGTCACTATTGAATCTTGATGGTATTGTGATCCCCATAAGGAGACCTAAGTTGATGTAAGGAGTCGTTAAAGTGTAACTAGCATTTTGTAAAAGTTTTTACATGTTATAGTGTTTCTGATTTGTGTCGGGATCCTGGCGTTGAGATACCCACCGATCGTTCAAAAACTCAGCTCTGAAGTGCGCAGCTCTTGAATGAGCTGTGTGCAGAGAGCGGTGTACTGGTTCTATAGTAAATCATTGGGTGAGTACATTGTCTCTTATGGGCCCATATACTTCCCCTATTGAGCCTACACACTGCTCTGTGCTTGCAGCTGATGCAGGAGCTGTGCACGTACGAGCCGTGTTTTGACCAAAAGGTGCATGTCTCAGGACCAGATGAACAACTCTATGCATCTCCTACCACATATACAAACTTTTACAAAATAACAGTTACAAGGCCAGGAAATGTTCTCTTGATAAACAGTTATGCAAAGTAGCTCTCCTGCTTCTGTAGGAAACTATTTTGTATAGTCATCACCAGAAATACACTTCTCATTAATTCAGTCTATTGGCTTTCTGGCAGACATGTATTCAATTCTCATGAGAACCTGATAGAGATCTGATTGAGTGTTTGGGTAGTTTTGCTATACGTACTTTACTTATTTCCCAGCCAAATGCAATTGTTACAAAAAGTAAACCCGTCACTTCATTCATGCTGCCAAAACCACAGGGAGCATGAATCAGAGCCCGAGTCATGATTACCACCAGGTATATATTTCTCTGAAATACTCCAGGGTTTAGAGTAAATATAATTTAAAGAACTTGAAAGGAGACGATATTAGTTTGGCACCGCCCCCTCCTGGTTCTTCCCAGAGCTGCTGCAGGTGATTGACAGGTCTCTCCCATAGTAGAAGACCTGTCAATTACCTCTAGAAGCTTTAGGAAAAGGTGGCGGGGGGAAGCACCGGACTAGTGTCATCTCTGGCTATGGTCCTCAGCCGGATCTTTAAAGAATATTTTCTCTGAAACCCTGGAACATTTCAGAGAAAAATATACCTGCTGCTAAACTCTGATTCACGCTGCACGCGGTCTGGTCAGCATTAATCAGGAGATAGGTTCCTTTTAAAGGGACACTGTCACCTGAATTTGGAGGGAACAATCTTCAGCCATGGAGGCGGGTTTTTTGGGTTTTTGATTCACCCTTTCCTTACCCGCTGGCTGCATGCTGGCTGCAATATTGGATTGAAGTTCATTCTCTGTCCTCCGTAGTACACGCCTGCACAAGGCAATCTTTCCTTGCACAGGCGTGTACTATGGAGGACATAGAATGAACTTCAATCCAATATTGCAGCCAGCATGCAGCCAGCGGGTAAGGAAAGGGTGAATCAAAAACCCCAAAACCCCGCCTCCATGGCTGAAGATTGTTCCCTCCAAATCCAGGTGACAGTGTCCCTTTAAAGGGTTTTGATTATTTTTTCTACCCATAGCTTTGCACATGTTGAAAATAACAAACAGAGCCGGTATTCACATTCGCCGGATCCAACGCTGCATCTCCACTGCTGCCCAAGGGTTTCTTTTCTGGCTGCATTGGTGACATCATGACCACACTGCACATCACCACTGCAGCCAATCACTGAGCTCAGCAGGAATGCCATCTTTTATAAAATCGATCCTTATTTATGTATGAATGCAGAACAGTGGGAGGTGTGCAGTTGTGAGATATGCTAGGGCACTATAAATCATGGATAATAATGACATGAAGGGTTTTCCAGCATTTTGGATCTGTTCTGGATGCACGACTGCCCATCTACAAGTAATTCCCCAGATGGTATGCATCATTTAATTTCTCTTTAAAGAGGACAAAAGTGACCAATTTCTGCTCTTATATTTTCCGCTATACTTCCCTGGGTATTCTGCTTTTTTTTAATCAGACTTACACAGTTTCAAAGATATAGGGCTTCTTATTATTGCTAATTTTTATGGTCTTTACAAAGAGGGTGTTGCTCACAGGCTAATTATGCAGAGCAGCAAAAAAGACACGCCCCAGAGGATCCTGTGAGTCACACCCCCTTGTAAAGAACATAAAAATTAGCACTAAATAAAAAGGCCCATATCTCTGGAACCGTATAGTAGATTTAAAAAATTCTGAATATTCAGGAGTAGTAGGAAAAAAATAAGAGCAAAAAATTGGTTCCTTTTGATGTGATGACAGATCCTTTCTAATATATGAGCAACTTTAAAAGGATTTATGCGTCTTATGCTGTCGTATTGCTAGTACATCATTTTATGATTGATTGGGGTTCAACCTCTAAGGACGCCACCTATCCTGAGAATAAAGAGGCATTTATTTAGCACTGCATCACCTTTATAGTTCTCTCTGCACAGCATCTCCAGGGAACTCGCTGTCCAGGGAACTGTAGCATAACCCCAGTCTAATGATTTTTTTTCCAAACACAGCATCATTTTTGTAATTGTCTATGATTGGTATGATAGCTTATCAGGTGAATGTAGCTGAGCTGCAATACCCGACATAGACATTCACAAGAGTGGCGCTGTTTCTTGCTCTTTTTTTTTTAAATAAATTGTCCTCATTTTGTACAACACTGCTGCTGTCACAGATCTGGTCAGATAAACTTTTGTATAGGAGGCCAATCCGTCCAGAGGAAGAGAACTGGGTGTGCAGCACAAAATAACAAAAGCTAGAGGAGGTGTACAGTTCAAGGCTAAGTTAATGAATGAGCAAGTAAAATTGGCACAAGTGTCCCAGCTACATGACAAAGACCATGTTATGGATTACCACAGAATTTTATTGTACTCCTTTAAGAAACTGACTTTACAACTGCTTGTCTTGTCAATGCACAAAAATTCCAGTGATACCGACGACACATAACTAAAAGCCAAAATTAATGAGGTTTCCACCTTTGGGGACATTTCTTTTCTTTTTTTTTTTTTTAACTTAAATGCATTAAATTGGGGCTAAAAATAATTGTGCCATTGAGTGTCATTGTCATTTTTACACCTTTTGCCTTTTGTAGCCTCTGTATTGCACGGTCTATTGCAGGCTGCAGAACAAGTTCACTGAGAGTCTGTCAGTCAATGCACTATGATGGTCCCATGGGGAGTTTGTAATTCTTTAACCTCTTTTTCTGAGCTCCTCTCAGATAATTTATGACCATAGACCCCATCAAAGGGCCACGTTCACACATTAGGTATTTGTTCAGTATTTCACATCAGTATTTGTAAGCCCAAACCAGGAGTGGGTGATAAGTACAGAAGTGGTGCATATGTTTCTATTATACTTTTCCTCCGATTGTTCCACCCTGGTTTTGGCTTACAAATACTGATGTAAAATACGGACCAAATACTGAATGGTGAACGTGGCCTATGGATGTGTCACCAGTCATTGTAACTTTTTATTCTAGTCCTAGTTTCATCTCCTGCCAACTTCATCTTCCAGCTTGTCCTATCATGACCACTCTCCTGACGATCACCGATCACCGTTGGTTAAGTCCATGACTACTCTATAAATCAAATAGCGTTCCTATCATTAGTTACTGATTATTTTGAGGTTTGCTATTTGGAATTACAACTAGGAAAGTCCGTATCACCTTAAAAGTGAAGAACGCTATGATTTCTTAGACCCCCCATATCCTAATTTGCCAAACCAACTGTGACTTAGAGAATCCACTCCACAGATGAAGAACGTTAGAGACCATAGATCTCGAGAGATCCTATAGCATCTATGTTGCATATGTCCAAGATGTCACTGAAAAAAAGCCTCTAAGAATGTTTTAAAGTGACAAAACGTTTGGCTAGTCCAACAATAACTGTTCCATAAACTGAACTATTATTTGTAACATTATGAACAATGTTAAGGGGGTATTATAGACATTTCTGGCAGATTACGAGGAGATCAGCAGTCCCAAATCCTATATTAATTTTTTGAGAAAGGCCCATACGGTCTAACAAACGGGATAAGAAAAAGGGCAACTTTATCTAGTCTCTTAAGGGGAGAAAGGAACATTATATGATGATTAATTTGTGCTTATTACAAAGACTTCATGCAAATGCATTTGGGATCTTAATAATATGTATCCGGAATAATTAAATGAATTGAGGCCATGCATACTACAGTATGCTTAAATTATCTTAATGCAGAATCCACCTAAAAACCAGTATTCTCCATCATAAGACATATACTGGTCCAGGTTTTGATTGCACTGACTTTAGGGGAAAACTGTATTATCATTGTATTATCATTGTATTGTTGCTGTTACACTGCATTGGGATCAGTTTGCCTTTTGGAGGTTTTTCCCATCTCTTTCACTGTAGCCCGGCTTTGATGGAACTGACCCCTTCCTTCTTCCCCAGTTAGTGTTTATCAGCCATCTTTCTAGGCTCAATTCTGTATATCTCTGGCTTAAAATAATATTTTCACCTGCTGCAGCTCCTCCTGTTACTATTAAGCATGATGCAAGAATTTACCCTGAGCATAAACTTATTCTAGAATCTTCATACGTACATCTGCAGCAGGGCTGGCGTCAGCACCCGGCGCACCTGGGCAAATGCCGGGGCCCTAGAGAGAGAAGGGGGCCCACTCAGCTGTCATAGATACAGCTGGGAGAGCAGAGCAGGAGAACATGCTCTCCGCCCACAAAGTCACTGCTGGCTGTGTTCTCTTAACCCCTATGTGCCAGTTCTGACACAAGCATCTTCTCACTCAGTCAGTGCAGCCAGGCAGGCACAAAGGGGTTAAGAGAAGGCAGCCAGTGTGACATTGTTTGTGGGCGGAGAGAGCACGTTCTCTGCTCTGATCTCCGCCCCTGGCTGGCTGCAGTGCTCAGCTGCTGAACTTATCAGGCAGATTCCGGAGGAGCTCCTACCAGTGCCTGAGTGAGTGGCGCTGCTATATACTACATGGGCAGCTGGGCTGCTATATAGTACGTGGGCTGTGTTATATACTACATGGCTGTGTTTATATGCGATCATGAATCGTGGTATGTGTTAAAGGGGGGGCCCACTGAGACTCTTTCGCCCTGGGCCCTCAAAAACCTGGAGCCGGCCCTGATCTGCAGTAGAGTCAAGCTGTCTGATGAAGTTTCTTGGTGTGAGTACTAGTCAATAGAGACATCCTTAGAAACGCTGTCTAAAGAGCTCCACACTCGCAGCCTTGTTACAGAGTCTGAAGATGTGTTGTACTCTATGTCATGGGCTGACATACACACATTTATGTGCATAAAGCCTTGGACTGTCCTCAAAGGGTTTTTAATGCTATAGTTTCCATTCTGATGTCGCTGTAAGACTTCAAGGAATGAGTATTATCTATTGGAATGTATAAATAATTTAGTCTTATATTTCGGAAAAAAGCTCAGAATTTTCAAGGACAAAAAGAATCTGGTGAAAGTAAATAGTGATAATAATTGCAAATGTTATTAATTCTAAAAAATATTTTAAAGATTAGATGGGTGTAGGACATGTCCGAGACGCGGGTCACTAGTAGATTTACTATATATCCATAAACTTCATAACAATGGCAGATCTTTGCTCCAGAAGAGATGGGGGATGTGTGTACGTCTAGATGTCATTTCTATTAATTCCTGTAAGCATTGCTAATATGGAATGCATCATCAAGAAAGAATAATAGGTTATTGGGCCATAGGCGGACGTGTCAAGAGAAGAGAAGGCCAATGAAGCACAGTCAGGGGCCCTCTTCTGACTGTGTCTACCCCTATACTATATACTCCAAAACTACCTACATACTTCTCATAGAATTGGCCATGTAGCTGAATATGACAGCGGTAGTGGACTCCTCTTCCTACAAGTGTAGTTTGCTTCTAGAGCTTTATTCACATGTCAGTATTTGGTCAGCATTTTGCAGCGCCCCAGGGTCCTGGTCGTTGCAGTAATATTATTCTCCTCTAGGGGGGAGTGATGTTACGTCTGAAGGCAATAAAGGAGATCTCTTTGTTAGGTAACACAATGCATGCAACATGTTCACACTCCAGACCAGAAGGGGGAGCTCTAAGCCTGTTTTAGGTGAACTCCCCTATAAAACATTCTGATCTGGAGGGAAAAGGAGTTCAGATTTCAGTTCCTGTCGGGAAGACAGAGGAAGGAGTGGAGTCCTGGAGCCTGAATTGCTGCAGCTCCTGGGAAAAGACACAAAAAGCGAACATATTGCAGAGAGTATGCAGGAAAGCACAGCACAGGAGAGGAAACCAGAAGGAGTTCTGCCCTGTAAAAGACACTTCCTTGTGAAGCGCAGGAATCCGGTAGCCAGAATACCGAGGGAGTAAGGATCTCTATGCTTTACTTCAGAGACTGGCAGGGCAGCTAATTTCAAGTTACCTATCCGCACCTACACGCAGGAGGCACGGTGGCACCTCTCAGAGGCTGGGGCATGCTAGAGTCCCTGTAAAAAGCTTCAGGCCATCAGTCATATGGGTTGTTCCAATCCATCTGGGGGACAGAGAGAAAGACATAACATCTAGAACACCAACATCAGTTGTGAGGACCTTACCGAGATGCTCAGCAGGGAGGTTCTACAACATCCAGGCACTAGAGGAAGGCTACTGATTTCCACCTGGATAAGGGGACTCTGGATTTGCCTTCAGACCGGCCGGACTCTGCCCACCCTGTGGTCTGTACCCTGGACTGTGGATGCTGGAGCCATCAGTAAAAAGGTAATGAGACTGCAACCTTGTGTCCTCGTTTTTCACTGCGCCTCACACCATCCACCATCTACACTCTGGGAAGCCCTGGGAATACACTTCACCTGTGGGAAGGTATACCATCTAGCTGCCATTACATTACCCCAGCGGACCCCTAGGCAGCATCGGTCACCCTGACCGAATACCACAGGTGGCGTCACGAACATTATCCCTTTAAAGACCTTTCGCCCATTTACAACAGATGTCCCTAAGGCCACAGACCGGGTCAGCCACCGTGACATCTCCACTGAGAATCGAAGGACCTGGTACCGAGTACCCCATAGCCCTACAGGGGCGCTCCAATTTTGCATCAGCGTTTTAATGTCAAAGGAGCGGAACTTACAAAGAAAAACTATAATTGAAAGATTGATACCTATTCTGTGTTTTGGAGACACTCCTTGTCATATTAATACTGATGAAATACTGATTAGTGAATAAAGCCCAATATAGAACTAACCAGATCTGGACCTTCTCCCTCTAAGGACCCCATAGTGGCCACAAGGTCTGCCTCTATGGTACATAAGCCCTTGGTGAAGACCCGGGCAGACTGTGCCTTATTAAAAGCCTTAACCAGGGCACGGTGCCAAATGTAGTTCCCCAAACATCTGATAATATTGAAAATTATTGTAATACATGAGAGTAGCCCACAAATATTACCTTCTTCATTTCTAAAAGAACCGGAATTCTAGTGCACAGGTCATGTGCCAGACTTATTAGCGCTTTAGACAATTTTCCAAAAGTGACCAACAAGAAAGTAAGTCAACTAATAAGATTTGTAAGGTTAGATATCAATTTATCAAATTATCACTTAGCATCCAGCATAAGCAACTATATATCCTAATATTGGTCAGGATTAGTAAATCTGCCCCTATATTACAACACCTGTGGCATTATTTGCACCTTAAAATCAAAGAAATGAGCCGGAGCATAAGTGGTATCCGTGCAACGTGTAAGAGCATGTTCACACTTGGCCGTTTAACAAACAAAACCTAAGGTAGAAACAAAATGAGCAAATACCATGCAGGAAATAAGTAAAACTCTGCGGAATATGTTGGTGCTATATAAATAAAGATTATTATTATAATTAAATAGTAATAGTACATGTAAATAAAATATGGTGCTTCGTAAACACTGTTTTTAATTAAAAAAAAATCATAAAAGCCAATCCACTGCGACAGGGTATACCCAATTGGAACAGACCTATTCTCTAGTATTAAAACCTCACCTTGTGTTCTCTCTCTATGTAGATGGGGGCAGAGGAGGACCGGGGCCTGACCAATTCAGACACCTGACCATGGGAAGCTCTATAGATGAAATGCCTAACTCAAAAAATTGGGATGCCATGTCCCTGTTTGTACAAAGTACAAGAAACTACAGCAAAACCAAAAAAACGTATTAACTAAATATCCTGTATTTTTTTCATTTTTTGACTAGCACTTGCTTATTTACTGTGACTTTTTTACAACAGAGTATTTTTGACCTCTCTGTGCGTTTTTGTGTCTTACGATACACTTTATTGATCCCGTGGGAAATTATGGTGGTGTGAACAGGTTTCTACAGACTTGTTCATTATGCAAGTAGCCCATGTGCTTTTGGTTCTATAATTGTTCTCTTGTTTCTACAAGACTGGGGAGTCCATCACTCCTCTGTGGGTCATTTGCATTGTAGCTGTTCCATCCTGCATGTCCACATGTATATTTTTTCTCTCTGAACCCTGCTCATACAGGTACTATACAGATGATCAGGTTTTTAAATACATCAGATAGGGATTATATACATTAGATAGGACTGCTCTATTATGGGTATACCTTGGCGATTGGTGGAGCAGCTTAACATACATTTTTTTTGCAAAAAAACGTATTAACTAAATACCCTGTATTTTTTTCATTTTTTGACTAGCACTTGCTTATTTACTGTGACTTTTTTACAACAGAGTATTTTTGACCTCTCTGTGCGTTTTTGTGTCTTCAAGCAAAACCAAAAAAATGAGCCTGAACATAAGTTGGTATATGCGCAATGTGTAAAGGTATGTTCACACTGTGGCCATATAACAGACAAAACCTAAGATAGAAACAAAATGAGCAAATAACCTGCAGTAAACAAATACATAAATAATAGTGATGAGTGAGTGTGCTCTTTACTCGAGATGTCCAAACACGCTCGGGTGTTCAGGTTGTCGAACAGCTGGAAATCATGCAGCTGCCGTGACTCAAACATAATTTCTGAGCGGAGAACACCCGAGCATGCTCGGACATCTCGAGTAACGAACACACTAGCTCATCACTTATAAATAGTAATAGCACATATAAATAAGGTACTTAGTAAACACTTTTTGATAAAAAAAAAAAAGTGTAAAAACCATCCCACTTGGACAAGGTGTACCCAATGAGGATAGACCTATCCTCCACTATTTAAACCTCACCTTGTGTCAGATGACCTCAATGTAGATGGGGCAGAGCAGGACCAGGACCCAACTGTTCTTCATAGGATCAGTATTTCTATATATTACTGTACGAACAAAAATTGGATTACAAAAACTGAGCCTTTTCTTCTCCATGTATTGGGGATCTTTTTGGATTGGATTGCACTAAAACAAAAAAACAAAACAAAAAAACATTTTTACAGTGCAAAAATAATAATAACAACATGTAGAAGTACGGTAAAATATGAAACAAATTACGTGTTTGATATTGCTGCAATCACAATGACTTATTTTTAAAAAATCTTATTATCATACCGTAAAAAATACAAATATTGGTGTTTGATTTACGATTTTTCACATCTCTTCTCGCTCCCAAAAAATGAATAAAGGTCAATCAATACATGACATGCACACCCAGATGGTGCCGTTATGTGGTTACATTTATTTATTTATTGTACTCACTTATTTAGCGCCATGAATTCAACAGCGTTTTACAGACATCATCGCTGTAACCCATTGGGGCTCACAATCTAGATTCCCTATCAGTATGCCTACAGTGTGGGAGGAAACCGGAGGATCCGGAGGAAACCCCCCGCAAACACATTAGTGTCAAAATGAAACGTTATAGCTGTCAGAATGTTGAAAGTCACTGAAGACCTAAAAATGACCAAGAAATATTAACACAGAGCTGTTTAATGAGCCCCAAAGACGCTTTTGCAAGTCTGACATTGCACGGAGAAGATTAATTATAACCATTGGCTCATCCATATAGGACAAGCCAGTGCCGTTATCAAGCCTAAAATAATAAAATCTCATTCAATATAGGTCAAAGCAGAAGGCAGCCAACACGCAAGAGCAGAATATAGGCCCTTTGCAGTTCAGTAAATACGTCTGTTGAATAAGGTGCAGTTCCTCTGTTCGGACTTTGAGTCAGATAATGCATTTCCTCTTGCCTTCAGCCACCACTAGGGGGAGCTTGAGAGCTTCCTGCATACTGATTATACATTCAGAATAATACACAATGCAGAAAGTTTGATAGCGCCCCCTAATGGTGGTTGCAGACAGATTTTATTTTTCCTTTGACTATGTCTATGCGTAAAAATTTTTAGAACTCTGTATTAAAAAAAACAAACACTATAAATACATATAAAAAATAAATTAACTCAGAATAACATAGTAACATAGTAACATAGTTAGTAAGGCCGAAAAAAGACATTTGTCCATCCAGTTCAGCCTATATTCCATCATAATAAATACCCAGATCTACGTCCTTCTACAGAACCTAATAATTGTATGATACAATATTGTTCTGCTCCAGGAAGACATCCAGGCCTCTCTTGAACCCCTCGACTGAGTTCGCCATCACCACCTCCTCAGGCAAGCAATTCCAGATTCTCACTGCCCTAACAGTAAAGAATCCTCTTCTATGTTGGTGGAAAAACCTTCTCTCCTCCAGACGCAAAGAATGCCCCCTTGTGCCCGTCACCTTCCTTGGTATAAACAGATCCTCAGCGAGATATTTGTATTGTCCCCTTATATACTTATACATGGTTATTAGATCGCCCCTCAGTCGTCTTTTTTCTAGACTAAATAATCCTAATTTCGCTAATCTATCTGGGTATTGTAGTTCTCCCATCCCCTTTATTAATTTTGTTGCCCTCCTTTGTACTCTCTCTAGTTCCATTATATCCTTCCTGAGCACCGGTGCCCAAAACTGGACACAGTACTCCATGTGCGGTCTAACTAGGGATTTGTACAGAGGCAGTATAATGCTCTCATCATGTGTATCCAGACCTCTTTTAATGCACCCCATGATCCTGTTTGCCTTGGCAGCTGCTGCCTGGCACTGGCTGCTCCAGGTAAGTTTATCATTAACTAGGATCCCCAAGTCCTTCTCCCTGTCAGATTTACCCAGTGGTTTCCCGTTCAGTGTGTAATGGTGATATTGATTCCCTCTTCCCATGTTATTGGACTATTCCCAGAATATTGGACCAAACAAATATTTGATGTATATCATTAGTACAATTTCAACCATAATTGTAAATTTGACACCCAGCAGCCTTCCTTAGTGGTGGGTGACAGGGGGGCAGCTCTGTCCTGCCCTATAGACAATTACTGGCCTATAATTTGCATTTTATGGGGTATCATTTATGCTAGCGATTCATTCTTTTTTTTTCCCTGACAATTGTAACCTTGTTTTATACCATATATACTTTATAGATGATGAAGATCTCTGTAACCCGACTACATAACTCCGGACGGGAATGTATTGCTGCGTTGTGTGACAGGTAGGATGGCGGAGTCCTTACGCTCCTGTAAGTCATCATGCGCGCCAGCTTCACTCCCTCACCAGCAAATACTAAGAAGCCGGACATCGATTAAACGACGCTATTGATAAATGAGCTCTATTGTTTCCCCGCTGGAGAGTATCTTTAATAATTAGATCTACGCTGATCATTCTGGCGACTTTAACTACCGGAGGTTAACGCCGCTTGGTCTAATTTATATGATATAGCTTTCCTTAAAAGAGTGTTTTAATGAGGTTGCAGCGGCATAATCTCGCCGGTTAAAATAAAAAAAAATAACATTTTATTATTGCTATATATTAATGCAGCAGTGCAATTGTAGGATTTACCAGAAAAAGACTTGGAGAAATCCGTCCCCTCGATGCTGAAACAACTCTACTCAGATGAGCAAAACTGGAACTTTCTGCAGAATGTGAATATAGCCTTAGTATAGCGGCCATTGAAATGAAACCACTGATTTCACACAGGGCTATACAGTGAGTATGTCAGAAGAAAACGTGGATGCGGCGTGCGCCATCTGACACCACGATCTTTGCTTCTAAGGAAGAATATCTTCACAATATGACACAGAATGGCTCAAGCTCCACGGTAAGAAGTCACAAGCTTTCCCACAGGAGCGTCCTGTAACACGTAGGTAAGTCTGGCCGTAGAACATAGGCCTGAAAACGCCAAACTTTATACTGTTCTGTAGAGAAAATCAATGCGATAAATGTATTTCAAATTCTATTCTACAACAACGACATGGACTGAGAATAGAGCAGAATGCAGATTGCTTCTTATTATTTTCAGATTATTTTCAGATTACTTCTGATATTTCTCAATAGATGTAAATGATTTATTTTGCTTACTGATATAGCGCCATCATATTCCGCAGCGCCTCACAGATATTATCATTTATGATTTATCGCTCTATGCTTTTTCTTGGTCGCATGAAACAAATATTGCAAACGTCTTTATGACGGACAATTCATTGTTTACATTTAAATGAGACTGCAGAAATGTACTTTACTTACCGTATATAGCGCCATCATTGTCCACAGATTTACAAATATTGTCCCCATTGGGGCTCACAATCTACATTCCCTACCAGTATGTCTTTGGAGTGTGGGAGGAAACCGGAGAATCCGGAGGAAACCCACGGAACCCGGGGAGAACATAGAACTCCTTGATGCAAACCCCATTCTGATAAATGGAACACTTGCAAGCATTCCTGCGAGAAATCTGATCTTCTTTTCTGAAGTATTTACACATACAGATAATTTACAAGATTTACACAAAAAATATACAATGTAACAATCACTTTACTCGCTAACAAATGACATAACTAATGGAACATCACTGCTATCAACAATTACATATCGACCATTGCTTTATGTAAGCGACTCCTGTATACCTTCCATATACTAATTAAAGAGGTTTTCCAGCTTGGAAATATTCAGCTCATATAAATGACCGGAATATGCTAAATCTGCACTATTTATTCATGGGTTCTCTGGGATATGGGTGCGGGTTTACACTATGTTTGGAAGAGTCCAGTATCACACAGATATATGTACTGTAAGCTGGCACAGAGCTATATCTGCTTTATTGAGTCCCAATGTAAAAAAGCACATTGAAAATCTTAGTTCTTATCTACTTGTAATTGCCAATGCATTCTGGCCAATCTTACATGAAAAGGATAATCCTCTAACGGGCACAGTAGGCATAGATTTCAGAAGAACCCATCCTAAGCAATACCGAGAACCTCCACGTATCTGCTTCTCAGAATTCAGACCCAAACCTCTAGATATATTTGCACAGAAAGGTTCTGATCACACTGACAACATGGCTTCTGTGGGTGATTTTTGTTTTGATATCTTTGTCTCATACATCCATTTGTATCCTTTTTTATCACTCCCTCTGACCAAAAAAAAAAGATCCAGTATGTAATTATTTAACCAAAATATCCTAAACTGATAAAACAAAGGTGATGCTGCAGGACCGGTCATCCCAAGATAGCGAGAGAAAGCGAACAGGAGAAATAATAAGTAGCATAGAAATAAAACCTGGAATAGACGCAGAAATCTTCTTAGGTTTTCACATGATTTCTGCTCTTCACTTGTCTAATTTCAGGACAATCGATACATTGTATCTCACAAGTATTTGGAGATGGTTGTAAATGTATCAGCTGCGGAAAACAGATATTTTACAGAAGATTACCATGAGGAAAGTGGATCAAATGTAAGAGAGGCATGACATATTGTTATATTTTTATACGATATCACCTTTTTGGTAACACTTTGACATTATCTAAATTTGTGAATGTGCTTCACCCTGATAGACACAAGAATTGTTACTTGTAATTATGATTCTATGGTAACTTTCAAAATATTTTAAATTGTAAAAGAAAAATGCCAAACATCGCTAAATATCTATTATCTATCTATCATTTATCTATCATTTATCTATCATTTATCTATCATTTATCTATCTAATATCTATGTATTATCTATCTATCTATCTATCTATCTATCTATCTATCTATCTATCTATCTATCTATCATCTATCTATCTAATATCTATATGTCATCTATAGAGCTATATATCTAATTTAAATCTACTTATCTATATAGATATTCATCTAGTATCTATTCTTATATGTATTGTCTCATGTATATGAATGATCTATCTGTCTGGTATCTATCTATCTATCTATCTATCTATTATCTATCATCTATCTATTATCTATCATCTGTCTATTATCTATCATCTATCTATCTATCTATCTATCTATCCATTATCTATCAATCTATCTATTATCTATCTATCTATCTATTATCTATCTATCATCTATCTATTATCTATCATCTATCTATTATCTATCATCTATTATCTATCTATCTATCTATCTATCTATCTATTATCTATAATCTATCTATCATCTATCTATCTATTATCTATCATCTATCTATTATCTATCTATCATCTATCTATCTATCATCTATCTATCTACTGTATTATCTATCATCTATCTATTATCTATCTAGATGTTTATTTGATTTATTTTAGTATATCTATTATATCTGTATGTCTCTATATATCTATCAATTTTCTAACAATCTATCTATTCGATATCTATCCATCTGATATTTTTCAATCTAAATATCTATCTCCTATTTATCTAGCTACCGAATATGCGTTTGATATCTGTTATCCCTCATGTATCTGCTTCTGTTAGATATCAGATTTAATCTATTTTATATGTATATGTATTTTATCTATAAATGTTTCGAAATCTATTTATTTCTCATATAGCTCATGAGCTCATGTATTCCCCTACATTTATCTACATCTCTTTCTTGCTCACATCAATATCTACATATTTTCAGACACCATTCATACGTCTCACTTAAACAGATAATGAATAATTATACATCTTGTTTCTGCTAAATACAGCTATTTCGCCTGAGTAGATTTAAGCACCACATCTGGGAAATATATGCTGAACATGGTGAGAAAGGACACAATTAAGGCAAGATTTGGTTGGGTTGTAAATCCATTCTGATTTAATAGCGTATTCTCTCACTGACCTACAGGGGGCGCAAAAGATTTAAACTTATTACCTGTCTGCCATAGGAAGATAAACATAGGCTTTATAGCTCCAGTTGTTTAAACAGCATTAACTCTTTCACTTCAGGTGTTGGTTTTGCAATTTATTTTTAGAATTCAGTTGTCATTTGGTCATTTAGATATAATGTCTTTTGGGTGCAGAGAATCTGCCTACATTTAACATTAAAAAAGATAGAAAATACATTACAGCAACATCATGTAGAAAATGGGCTGTAGGGTTTTATCTATATATAGAAAAAAGTTTGGTAAATTCACAGGGCATTAAAAGGTGCATTTTTATTACCTATGTAAATGACAATATTTTAATTTGCAAAATAGAGACCTGAGATAATTTGTCAACAAATGTGTATTTATGTATAGATAGATAGATAGATAGATAGATAGATAGATAGATAGATAGATAGATAGATAGATAATAGATAGATAATAGATAGATAGATAGATAGATAGATAGATAGATAGATAGATAGATAGATATGAGATAGATAGATAATAGATAGATAGATAGATAGATAGATAGATAGATAGATAATAGATAGATAGATAGATAGATAGATAGATAGATAGATAGATAATAGATAGATAGATAGATAATAGATAGATATGAGATAGATAGATAGATAGATAGATAGATAGATAGATAGATAGATATGAGATAGATAAATAGATGATAGATAGATAATAGATAAATAGATGATAGATAATAGATAGATAATAGATAGATAGATAATAGATAGATGATAGATAGATAATAGATAGATGATAGATAATAGATAGATAATATATAGATAGATAGATGATAGATAGATAATAGATAGATAGATGATAGATAATAGATAGATGATAGATAATAGATAGATAGATAGATAGATAGATAATAGATAGATATGAGATAGATAGATAGATAGATAGATAGATAGATAGATAGATAGATAGATATTAGATAGATATTAGATAGATATATAATAGATAGATAGATAGATAATAGATAGATAGGTGATAGATAATAGATAGATAGATAGATAGATAATAGATAGATAGATAGATAGATAGATAGATATTAGGATAGATAATAGATAGATAACAGATAGATAGATGATAGATATTAGATAGATATATAATAGATAGATAGATAGATAGATAGATAATAGATGGATAGATAGATATATAATAGATAGATATGGGATATATAGATAGATAATAGATGGATAGTTAGATAGACATTATACAAACCATTTATAGGTCATACACATTGATAATACGGACAGACTTGCCTGGAAACACAATATTTCTAGAGATCGGATTGCTATTCCCACTTATTCTGCTTTTCCCATTTATGTTACATTTTCCCCATAAACTCTACTCACTGATTATTTTATTCTTTTTCTGTAAATTTGTTTATAGAAATACAAAGCTGAAATATTTATTTAACCAACTAAAGGGCCTTGTTAGCTGCTGCTGAATAATATGGAATTTCTAGGGAAATTTGTACAATAAAATAAAACAAACACATAATTTCTCCCTTTCAGATAGAACGTGCCCAGTTTATTTTACAGAACCTATTATTATTATTATTATTTATTATTATAGCGCCATTTATTCCATGGCGCTTTACATGTGAGGAGGGGTATACATAATAAAAACAAGTACAGTAATCTTGAACAATACAGGTCACAGCTGGTACAGGAGGAGAGAGGACGCTGCCCGCGAGGGCTCACAATCTACAAGGGATGGGTGAGGATACAGTAGGCGAGGGTAGAGCTGGTCGTGCAGCGGTTTGGTATAATTGCTGATGGGCTTTCAGGTCTGAGACAAAATGAATAAAAAATGAATAAAGAATTCAAATTGTATAAATAAATAAATACAATATTAATTTCCAAAAATAAACTGAAATCACGCCTCAGGAGACATCCTGACAGAATATTTACATGGCACAATGGAGCAATCTGTTCACTTTGGTTTTTCACTTCTAATATTTTTCATCCACTGAAATGTGGCTCACAGATTGTGGAAAATATTTGTATTATTATTATTTTATTTTTTTTAATAAAAGATCCAGTTAATGGGAATTATGTGAACGAGGCCTAACACGAATTTATGCACAAAGCATGAGACAAAGGGAAAAAGACTTTCTCCTGTTCGGATGGATGGATGGAATTAATGAGTTTACTGATAATATAGATGTAAAATCTGACGATATTTGCTGAGAATTGGAGGCGTGGAGATAATAAATCTGACGATGTCAGGTATGAATCCACGTGGCCATTATTGGGCGAGGACTGCGACACCCCATCTCTGCCGTCGTGTTGCTCTTTGTCCATTGTACACATGATGGCAGGGGGTGAATGCTTTTCCTTACAATTGATTTTTTTTTCTCTTACATGGTGCACCAGGTTTTCCAACACCGTCACACAAATCCGGCTTCAATGAGACCTAAGTAATGAGGCGCCGGCTTATCGCAGGCGCAGGTACACGCTATGGTGCTGTATGAAGATGCAAGGCCATGCTATGGCGGTGCCTTCCCTGGGAACAGCAGCAGCAGCAGCGCCGGCTCCATTACTGAGCAGAGAACAAATAATAACGCTGGCTGTAAGATGGCTGCTGTGCTCCTGTGTCTGTCAGCACCCAGCACCTCGCACGCCACAGCCAGAGAACAGGCGGCAGACTCAATGGCTTCTATAGACGGGCAAATGATGGTTCTTTTCCTCCTCTGTAACCCCATAAATTGCACTGACACATATAAAGCTGAGAACAGCTGTGAGCGCAGGGCAGCTGCACCCCACAAGTCTCCGCACATTGCACTGGTCACTTGGTCAGTAATCAACTGTCTCCATAGACAGGTGCGAAACCGCAAGACGGTCACATTTATGTCCTGTTTATGTCCTGTACTTCTCATTTTACCCATTATAGTCTCTGGCTGCTCCGATATCACAGCGGCGGCACCGTCATCAGCTTTCAGTACACAGGATTTACCATGGATGGACGGATAATTGATATACACGAGATAATTGATCGATAGATATGAGCCGATGGATATAAGGATAGATATTATATATGGGTAGATAGATAGAACGGAAGCAGCACTAGCGAGATAGAGCGTGCGAAGCCTGCCAAATAAATAAACGGAGGAAGAAGACAAAGAAGATAACGTGCAATATAGGTGGACTTTATTAGTCCGTGAGGCGATGTTTCGGTTCAAGGTGTGACCCTATCTCAACCGCTTGACCAACGGTAACACCTTGATCCAAACTGTCGCCACAGGGACTAATAAAGTCCACATATATTGTTCTGCCTACATTTATCTGTTTGAGATGGATAGAGATTGATTAGATAGATAGATGATATATATTAAATAGATAGATATAAAATAGATAGATAGATAATAGATAGATAGATAGATAGATGATAGATAGATGATAGATAGATAGATAGATAGATAGATAGATAGATAGATAGATAATAGATAGATAGATAGATGATAGATAGATGATAGATAGATAGATAGATAGATAGATAATAGATAGATAGATAGATACATAGATAATAGATAGATAGATAGATAGATAGATAGATAGATAGATAGATAGATAGATAGATAGATAGATAGATAATAGATACAGCTCTGGCAATATTAAGAGACCACTGCTAAATGTTCAGTTTGTCTGATTTTTCTCTTTATAGGTATATTTTTGAGTAAAATGTAAATTTTAAACTTCTGACAACATGTCTCCGAAGTTCCAAGCAATAAATTTTGTATTTTTTTTTCTTGACAAAGAAAAATGGTCAAAATTTTTAAAGACCTCAAATAATGCAAAGAAAACAAGTTCATAATCATTTAAAAACAACAATACTAATGTTTTAACTCAGGAAGAGTTCAGAAATCAATATGTTGTGGAAAAACCATGATTTTTAATCCCAGCTTTCATGCGTCTTGGCTGCTTTCCACCAGTCTTTCACGCTGCTTCTTGAGCAAAAATGTAAGCCGTTCTTCTTTGTTTGATGGCTTGTGACGATCCATCATCCTCCTGATTACATTCCAGAGGTTTTCAATGGGGTTCAGGTCTGGAGATTGGGCTGCCCATGACAGGAATTTGATGTGGTGGGCTCTTAATTTTTGCCAGAGTTATAGATAGATAGATAGATAGATAGATAGGTAGATAGATAGATAGATAGATAGATAGATAGATAGATAGATAGATAGATAGATGATTATTATGTTATTATTATCCTTATCTAAAGAAGTGGGATGACAGTACATTACATTTTGGTCGGTATTTTAGCTCCTGCATCCACCTTTTCAGGTTCTGAATGGTTTATCCACCAGATATTAGCTACATGTTAATAGGGAAATATCAAATGTTCTAAAAACTCCAAACAGTCGAGTAAATAAATCTTACAGCACTTACTGAAGTTTATTCTTTTATATATCATGAACCATATAACACCTACCAGCGGATTCGTGCTCCCAATGGCCGTTTTCCATAGACGCTTCCTCAAGGCCTCATGGTATATGCAGGAATGTGCAGGATTTTATGTGACGTTTTAGCCCACTTGGTGCATTTTTGGAGTCATTGTTTGTTTTTTCCCAATATACAGCATGCTCTGGGTCGGATATGTTGGTATGCATTTAACAATAGGGTTTTTATACGACTTAAAAATACTTGACTTGTATTTGACTTCTTTTGGAAGGGGATTATACAGGGATGGATGGGGCGCACCGCGCTTTATGTGGACACCATATGTTTATCAGTCTATTAGCTAATGTGAGCTCTGTATTCCAGAACAGTGCAAAAGGTAATAAAATCAGATTGCAAACGTCATGTGCTTGAGCCTTAAAACATTCAAGTTGTATGAAGCCGAAAAAAACTCATTCACTTCAATGGAGATTTACTGTTCCTACATGTGTCTGCACACCAATCTGCCTAAACTGGTTACCTCTCATGTATCTATGTGTCTATCTAGCGTTCACAAATGAATCTATATCTATCTATCTATCTATCTATCTATCTATCTATCTATTGTCTATCTATCTATCTATCTCATCTATCTATTATCTATCTATCTACTATCTATCTATCTATCTCATCTATCTATTCTCTATCTATCTATCTATCTATCTATCTATCTATCTATCTATCTACTATCTATCTATCTATCTCTCATCTATCTATTATCTATCTATCTACTATCTATCTATCTATCTATCTATCTATCTATCTATCTATCTATCTATCTCTCATCTATCTATTATCTATCTATCTATCTATCTATCTATCTATCTATCTATCTACTATCTATCTATTATCTATCTATCTATCAATCTATCTATCTATTGTCTATCTATCTATCTATCTCATCTATCTATTCTCTATCTATCTATCTATCTACTATCTATCTATCTATCTATCTATCTATCTCTATCTATCGTGTGGATAGATAATTATAGAATATTCTCAAGCCTTGAGAAAGTTCTACACTTGAAATGATATGTCGCCATTTTCACTATTGGTCAATAAACCACTCATTTTTGAACTCTGAAGTGCTGCCTTCAGCTTTTGGGGCATAAGATGAGGTTTGGCTTTTCCTGGAGGCCTTACACCCACTATTCCTGCTAGTGCTGCACCTTTATCTATCTATCTATCTATCTATCTATCTATCTATCTATCTATCTATCTATCTATCTATCTATCGTAATAATAGTAATCTTTATTTTTATATAGCGCCAACATATTCCACAGCGCTTTACAGTTTGCACACAT
Source organism: Ranitomeya imitator (assembly GCF_032444005.1). Taxonomy (NCBI): domain Eukaryota; kingdom Metazoa; phylum Chordata; class Amphibia; order Anura; family Dendrobatidae; genus Ranitomeya; species Ranitomeya imitator. The sequence goes on along the minus strand of NC_091287.1, from coordinate 42,842,561 downwards.
TATCATCGCTGTCCCCGATGGGGCTCACAATCTAAATTATCTATCAGTCAATCATACCTATCCATCTCCAATCCTAACAAAGCCGCACTTGTCATCTGGAACAGCAGGCTGCCTATTTTCTATGTCTTTTAACTATCTCATTTCTATCTAGCGAAATTTATTTAAAAATCAAGAAATTCTGATAATTCGGCATTTTTCTTCAATAGAACCGTACCTTGATGTGGAATATCAGAGGCCCTGAAACATATAATAATAATAATATAATAATAACTATGTAATATCAGCAGATTGATAGACTTTCTTCCTGTGGGTTCTCAACCCTTTGAAGTGAATTTTATTTTTATTTTTTTTTTTATGAGCGTGCAATGATCCAGGATATTCAATAATCTAAAATCTACGGTAATCCCATTTCTGCTAAATTAGCGATACTTTAGCGTCCTTAGACAAGACAGTTATTTTTAGACATGGTCTAATATCGCATTAAAGTTGAAAAAATTTAGGCTTTTTCCACCTTAGAATAAACCGCCATGAAACACTTTATATGGTCGCAACATAGCAATAAAGAAGAAGAAAAAACATATTGGCTGCGTTGTCCCATCCTCTCTGGCTTGTCAATATCTGGGGACCATACTGGAGCATGACAATAGACAAAACCTCTTTTGTTCTGCTGCCTAAAATGAATTTCCAACCTAACCATATTTTTTAAAGAAAATATTTATTCACAGATCAACACAACAAATGAAGGAGGCATCCCGAGAAAGGAGAAGGCGCGGGGCGTACGGTTGTGATTGAGAGGGCGATGAATGCAGATTGCAGGCCTAGTGGATTCTGCTGATGTGATTCCCTGGGATGACAAGGGCGGCTTTGTTAGGGCTGCAGGCTGCTGCGGGCTCGGTTGTTCTTTAACTCTTCTGTGCCCACAGGGTCGATTACGCATTACTTTATAAAATACACTGGAGATCTTTACTACAAGGCCAGCGCCATGCTCCCCGCTGTACACAGCCCTGAATACCATGCAAAGTAGCCCTTATCTGTGTGCAAAAAGCATGCCAAGTCTGCTTGTCTCGTGAGATTGTGTTATGGAGACGTTCTTCTCCAACCTGTCTACACTACAGGAGGGATTATATACTATTCAGCACCTCCATTACAGGATAGATAGATAGATAGATAGATAGATAGATAGATAGAGCAGGGAAAATAAGTATTTGATACACTGCCGATTTTGCAAGTTTTCCCACCGACAGAATAGAGACATCTGTAATTTTTTATCATAGGTACACCTCAACTGTAAGATGAGATAGAATATAAAAATTAAAAAAAAACCAGAAAATCACATTGTATAATTTTTAAATAATTAAATTGCATTTTATTGCATGAAATAAGTATTTGATCAGCTACCAACCAGCAAGAATTCTGGCTCTCACAGACCTGTTAGTTTTTCTTTTAGAAGCCCCCTACTCTGCACTCATTACCTGTATTAATTGCACCTGTATAAAAGACACATGTCCACACACTCAATCACACTCCAACCACTCTGTAGCGTCGGCATCTCTGCACTTTGCCTCTTTTCCCTGCAGAGACGCCGACTCATTCACCTTCCCAGTCCCGCACTTCTTCCCTCCTCTCCTGCTGCCGATGCCCAGGGTACACACTCATGGGGCAGGCCCCCGGGCACTGTGCTTAGGGCGCACTCTCCCTCCTTCTTAAAGGGGCCGTGCACCATCTTAAAGTGTCCCCAGTCAATGGCTGGGAGAAAAGTACTATTTAAGGCACCTACACCAGCATGGAGGTGCCTGTGCTATGTTGTAAACTGTGTCTAACAGGCTTGCTAATTCTCAGGTCCCAGTGCTCATATTCCTGTATACCTGTCCTGTATATCAGCCATACCTGCCCACTTATCTACCTGTCTATCAGCCGTGCCGCCTGACTATCTGCCGTGCCCGCCTACCTGTGTATCAACCATGTCCACCTGCTTGCCTGTTTATCAGTTGTGCCCACATGCCTATCAGCTGTGCCCACCTGCCTGTATGTCATCTGTGCCTCCCTGTTTGTCAGCCATAACCACCTGCACCTGCCTGGCTACCATACCAGTTGGGTCCGTCAGTGCCTGCCTGCCTGTATATCAACTGTGCCCACCTGCCTGTCTACCAGCCGTAACTGCCTGCACCTGCCGGCCAGAATACCAGTCGGGTCCATCAGTACCTGCCGGTCTGTGTGTCTGTCATGCCAATCACTATACCAGCCATACCAGTCAGTACTTGCTAAGTCTACCTTTACTGGCTGTTCCTGTCTCCTGTCCCTTGGGGGACAGCTGCCATTTACCCACGGTCAGTGCTGGTTTAGCACCTTGTCCCATCTCTGTCGTCCCTCGTTGGATAGCGGTATCGCCAGCTGCCGTGTATCCGAGGTCAGACTTGGGGAGGCACCTAGTCACGCCTCTCCAGGCTCTCCTCAGATCATTCCACCACCCAGTCCAACACATTCTCCACCATGGCCAAGACCAAAGAGCTGTCTAAGGACACCAGGAACAAAATTGTAGACTTGCACAAGGCTGTCATGGGCCACAGGACAATAGGCAAGCAGCTTGGTGAGAAGGCAACAACTGTTGGCACAATTAGTAGAAAATGAAAAAAAAAAACACAAAATGTCTGTCAATCTTCCTTGGTTTGGGGCTCCTTGCAAGATCTCATCTCGTGAGGTCAGGATTATTCCGAGAAAGGTCCGGAATCAGTCCAGAACTACATGGTAGGACCTGGTCATTGACCTGAAGACAGCTGGGACCACAGTCTCAAACATTACCATTAGTAACACTCTACTCTGTCATGGATTAAAATCCTGCAGGATATGCAAGGTCCCCCTGCTCACACCAGCACATGTCCAGACCCATTTGAAGTTCGCCAATGACCATCTGGATGATTCAGAGGAGGCATAGGAGAAGGTCATATAGTCAGATGAGACCAAAATAGAACTTTTTGGTATCAACTCCACTAACCGTGCTTGGAGGAAGAAAGATGAGTACAACCCCAAGAACACCATCTCAACTGTGAAGCATCATATTTGGGGGTGCTTTTTTGTAAAGGGGACAGGACGACTGCCCCGTATTGAAGGGAGGATGGATGGGGTCATGTATCGCATGATTTTGGCCAACAACCTCCTTCCCTCAGTAAGAGCATTGAAGATGGGTCTTGGTTGAGTCTTCCAGCATGACATTGACCCGAAACACACAGCTGGGGCACCTAAGGAGTGGCTCCATAAGAAGCATTTCAAGATCCTTGAGTGGCCTAGCCAGTCTCCAGATCTGAAACCATTAAAAAAAAATTGGAGGGCGCTGAAGCTCAATGTTGCCCAGTGACAGCCCCAAAACCTGGAGAAGATCTGTATGGAGGATTAGGCCAAAATTCCTGCTGCAGTATGTGCAAATGTGGTCAATGACTTCTGTAATTGCAAACAAAGGTTTCCGTACCAAATATTATGTTCTGTTTTTCTATTGTATCAAATACTTATTTCATGCAATAAAATGCAAATTAATTATTTAACAATCATGCAATATGATTTTCTGAACTCAATAGCTTATGCTATATAAATTATTAAAGGGAAAACAGGTGATTATCCTGTAATATGAACTGTTGAACACAGGTACAATACTGCACCCATTTGTGCAAACCAATAGAAAAAATTTGGGGGATGACAATAGAAAGAAGAGCAATGAGCAAAAAGGCTGACTTGGACAATGTTCATTCATTGTTTAATTTTGTAGAAAAAAAAAGCAGATCACAGACATGGCACAAAACTAAAGTCATTTCAAATGACAACTTGCCGTCTTTAAGAAACACTAAAAGAAATCAAGAACAAAAAATGTGGTAGTCCTCAAGGCCGGTGATTCCATAATTTTTGCCAGGGGTTGTAGATAGATAGATAGATAGATAGATAAATAGATAGGTATGGGATAGATAAATAATAGATAGATAGATAAAAGATAGATAGATAGATAGATAGATAGATAGATAGATAGATAGATGGTAGTTCAGAATTTAAATGTTCTTTTTTATTATAATTAATAATTCTAATCTGATTTCTATTACGATCAGTAGTCATGTACTGTATGTTAAAATGATGCTATAAAATAAGTTTTGCCTTTTTTGTTGGGGATGGATGACTTAATGTATGAAATGTATTAGCATAATTTAAGAAACAAAAAAAAGTGCTTCTCATAAAAATATATGACCCCCATGCTCTTTAACACACGTGTCCTCTGTAATATTATGGATTCCCCAATTATGAGGCTGATATATAAGTACAGAATAGAAACAAATCTGGACAATAAACTCTATTCTTTCCCCTACAAGAAATACGCAAAATCTCTGGTCTCTCAGGTCTAACATTCTTGCAATACGGTAAACTTACACATTTTCTTCGCCAGAGTCGCCATTCGGTCGACTTTAATAGATCCCTGTCCTCCTATGAAACACTATGTGCCAGAAAGCTACCACCAACTCGTATCCTTTCAACAATATATCAATCTATACTAAAACTGGAAACATCACTGAAACAAGCCTATATAATGAAATGGGAAAAAGACATGGGTACTTCCTTTTCTGAATCACAAATTAATCATATATACAGACATTCGCATGGCCCCTCCAAATGCGTGCGCATCCAAGAAAACTCATTTAAAATTATCACTAGATGGTATGTGACACCCAATCGAATGCAGAAATGGGGCCGTGCCTCGTCTTTAAACTGCTGGAGATGCGGAACAGGTGAAGGCAGCTACAAACATATATGGTGGTCTTGCCCAATACTATCCACTTTCTGGAGGGTGCTGGAATCTACCATATACGAAAAAGTGGGTAAAAGTATTGTCCTGAAGCCAGAATTTGTCCTGCTAAACTTTCCAATCTGGCCAGATGATGGGAATGCTTCTAAATTGGCCAAATTTATCCTGACGGCGGGGAAATCTCTGTTACCAAAATTTTGGAACTCAAAATCAATACCTACCACACAACAAATATATTCCAAGATTGAACAGCTTTACCACACAGAAGAACTAGCCTCAAAAATAAACCATACTATTGATAAGTTTCACAATACTTGGAGATCCTGGACCCTATTTAGAACTAGTTCATCATTTCTCTCTACAATATCATCATGAATACACAATTGTCCCAAGGAACTGCCGTCCCCCCCCTTTGCCCCCCCCCCACCCTTCTGTCTGCCCTTCTATTTACTTCCTCCAATAACGCCTTCTCAAGCTTTCTCCCTCTCTTATCTCTATCCTTTTTTCTTTTCTTTATTCATTGATTAAAGTTAATCTATCTAGTTTGATCAAGCTAGTTCAAAAATGTAGGATTCAATGCTAACACTTTTATGTCCTCATCTAAAGAGGACAGTTTTATCTACTATGTAATTCATGTATCTCAAACTAGGTAACATGTTATGTTTACTGTTATGCTTACTTTTACCGAAAGCTGTTATATTATTCTAAAAAAATTTTTTCAATAAAAAGACAATTGAAAGAAAGAAATAAACTCTATTCTGCCAGCAAATTATTCAGCAGCAGAGTAATTCTGTGCATTAACTGTGATGGGGAAGGAGCCTGCCCCCTTCTAACATTGCTGCCATTATGTGCGGACTCAGAAACTGCCAAAAACTGAGTTGGAGCAGCAACCAGACAACATGGACACCTGGCCTAACTGAACTATATTAAGTCATATAAATTGCTCTTTAAGGCAGATTTTTTTTTCTGCCTGAAAACTATTTCAATAATAAAATACTGCCTGCTTTCAGCCACCACTAGAAGGAGCTCTGGAGTTTTCTGCATACTGTGTTGTTATTGAAGTTAATGAATAACCAGTATGCAGTAAGCTTTTGTGCTCCCTATAGTGGTGACTCAAGGCAGATAGGCATATCTATATATATATAATTGTCTAAGGGTTTTTCCGTCTGTCTGTCTTTCTGTCTGTCTGTCTGTCTGTCTTTCTGTCTGTCTGTCCTGGAAATCCCGCAACTCTGATTGGTCGAGGCCGCCAGGCCTGGACCAATCAGAGACCGGCACAGCATCGACGTAGAAATCCCGCGTCTCTGATTGGTCGAGACCTGGCGGACTCGACCAATCAGCAACGGGCACAGCGACGATGATGTCATAAAGGACGTAGACATCCCGCGTCTCTGACTGGTCGAGGCCGCCAGGCCTCGACCAATCAGCAACGGGCACAGCGACGATGATGTCATAAAGGACGTAGACATCTCACGTTTCTGATTCAGCGACGGGCACAGTATCGACGTAGATGTCATAATGGTTGCCATGGCGACGATGATGTCATAAAGGTTGCCTCGACCAATCAGCGACGGGCACAGTCTGCCGCGAATTCTGGAATCATCATTGTCCATATACTACGGGGACATGCATATTCTAGAATACCCGATGCGTTAGAATCGGGCCACAATCTAGTATATATATAATCATCTAAGGGGCACTTCCGTCTATTTGTCTGTTTGTCTGTCTGTCTGTTTGTCTGTCTGTCATGGAAATCCCGTGTTGCTGATTGCCGGCCGCGACCAATCAGCGACGGGCACAGTCTGGCCGTGAATTCGCCCCTTCCTACTCTCTGTCAGTGCCCCCACCATACTCCCTGTTATGAAGGCAATCCAGTAACACAGTGTGCCAGTAATCAGAGCACATACAGTGATCTGACAAAAACCCAAAAGCAAAAAACCACACAAAGGGGGCAAAAAGACCCACCGTGCCGAACTAACGGCACGGCGGTACACCCTTTGCGTCTCAGAGCTTCCAGCAAAAACGAATAGACAAGCTGGACAGAAAAAACAGCAACAAAAGCAAAGAAGCACTTATCTAAGCAGAGCAGCAGGCCACAGGAAAGATCCAGAAGCTCAGATCCAACACTGGAACATTGACAAGGAGCAAGGAAGACAGAATCAGGTGGAGTTAAATAACAAGGCAGCCAACGAGCTCACCAGAACACCTGAGGGAGGAAGCCCAGAAGCTGCAGTACCACTTGTGACCACAGGAGTGAATTCAGCCACAGAATTCACAACAGTACCCCCCCCTTGAGGAGGGGTCACCGAACCCTCACCAGAGCCCCCAGGCCGACCAGGATGAGCCACATGAAAGGCACGAACAAGATCTGGAGCATGGACATCAGAGGCAAAAACCCAGGAATTATCTTCCTGAGCATAACCCTTCCATTTAACCAGATACTGAAGTTTCCGTCTAGAGACACGAGAATCCAAAATTTTCTCCACAATATACTCCAATTCCCCCTCCACCAAAACAGGGGCAGGAGGCTCAACAGATGGAACCATAGGTGCCACGTATCTCCGCAACAACGACCTATGGAATACATTATGTATGGAAAAGGAGTCCGGGAGGGTCAGACGAAAGGACACAGGATTGAGAATCTCAGAAATCCTATACGGACCAATAAAACGAGGTTTAAATTTAGGAGAGGAAACCTTCATAGGAATATGACGAGAAGATAACCAAACCAGATCCCCAACACGAAGTCGGGGACCCACACGGCGTCTGCGATTAGCAAAAAGTTGAGCCTTCTCCTGGGACAAGGTCAAATTGTCCACTACCTGAGTCCAGATCTGCTGCAACCTGTCCACCACAGAATCCACACCAGGACAGTCCGAAGACTCAACCTGTCCTGAAGAGAAACGAGGATGGAACCCAGAATTGCAGAAAAATGGAGAGACCAAGGTAGCCGAGCTGGCTCGATTATTAAGGGCGAACTCAGCCAACGGCAAAAAGGACACCCAATCATCCTGGTCTGCAGAAACAAAACATCTCAGATATGTTTCCAAGGTCTGATTGGTTCGTTCGGTCTGGCCATTAGTCTGAGGATGGAAAGCCGAGGAAAAAGATAGGTCAATGCCCATCCTACCACAAAAGGCTCGCCAGAACCTTGAAACAAACTGGGAACCTCTGTCAGAAACAATATTCTCAGGAATGCCATGCAAACGAACCACATGCTGGAAGAACAAAGGCACCAAATCAGAGGAGGAAGGCAATTTAACCAAGGGCACCAGATGGACCATTTTAGAAAAGCGATCACAGACCACCCAAATGACTGACATCTTTTGAGAAACGGGAAGGTCAGAAATGAAATCCATCGAAATATGTGTCCAAGGCCTCTTCGGGACCGGCAAGGGCAAAAGCAACCCACTGGCACGTGAACAGCAGGGCTTAGCCCTAGCACAAATCCCACAGGACTGCACAAAAGTACGTACATCCCGTGACAGAGATGGCCACCAGAAGGATCTAGCCACTAACTCTCTGGTACCAAAGATTCCTGGATGACCAGCCAACACCGAACAATGAAGTTCAGAGATAACTTTACTAGTCCACCTATCAGGGACGAACAGTTTCTCGGCCGGACAACGATCAGGTTTATTAGCCTGAAATTTTTGCAACACTCGCCGCAAATCAGGGGAGATGGCAGACACAATGACTCCTTCCTTGAGGATACTCGCCGGCTCAGATAAACCCGGAGAGTCGGGCACAAAACTCCTAGACAGAGCATCCGCCTTCACATTTTTAGAGCCCGGAAGGTACGAAATCACAAAATCGAAGCGAGCAAAAAATAACGACCAACGGGCCTGTCTAGGATTCAAGCGCTTGGCAGACTCGAGATAAGTAAGGTTCTTATGATCAGTCAATACCACCACGCGATGCTTAGCTCCTTCAAGCCAATGACGCCACTCCTCGAATGCCCACTTCATGGCCAGCAACTCTCGGTTGCCCACATCATAATTACGCTCAGCAGCAGAAAACTTCCTGGAAAAGAACGCACATGGTTTCAACACTGAGCAACCAGAACCTCTCTGTGACAAAACCGCCCCTGCTCCAATCTCAGAAGCATCAACCTCGACCTGGAACGGAAGAGAAACATCTGGTTGACACAACACAGGGGCAGAACAAAAACGACGCTTCAATTCCTGAAAAGCTTCCACAGCAGCAGAAGACCAATTAACCAAATCAGCACCCTTCTTGGTCAAATCGGTCAATGGTTTGGCAATGCTAGAAAAATTACAGATGAAGCGACGATAAAAATTAGCAAAGCCCAGGAACTTTTGCAGACTTTTCAGAGATGTCGGCTGAGTCCAATCCTGGATGGCTTGGACCTTAACCGGATCCATCTCGATAGTAGAAGGGGAAAAGATGAACCCCAAAAATGAAACTTTCTGCACACCGAAGAGACACTTAGATCCCTTCACGAACAAAGAATTAGCACGCAGGACCTGGAAAACCATTCTGACCTGCTTCACATGAGACTCCCAATCATCTGAGAAGATCAAAATGTCATCCAAGTAAACAATCAGGAATTTATCCAGATACTCACGGAAGATGTCATGCATAAAAGACTGAAAAACAGATGGAGCATTGGCAAGTCCGAACGGCATCACTAGATACTCAAAATGACCCTCGGGCATATTAAATGCCGTTTTCCATTCATCTCCTTGCCTGATTCTCACCAGATTATACGCACCACGAAGATCTATCTTAGTGAACCAACTAGCCCCCTTAATCCGAGCAAACAAGTCAGATAACAATGGCAAGGGATACTGAAATTTAACAGTGATCTTATTAAGAAGGCGGTAATCAATACATGGTCTCAGCGAACCATCCTTCTTGGCTACAAAAAAGAACCCTGCTCCCAGTGGTGATGACGATGGGCGAATATGTCCCTTCTCCAGGGATTCCTTCACATAACTGCGCATAGCGGTGTGTTCAGGCACGGATAAATTAAATAAACGACCTTTAGGGAATTTACTACCAGGAATCAAATTGATAGCACAATCACAATCCCTATGCGGAGGTAGGGCATCGGACTTGGGCTCTTCAAATACATCCTGATAATCAGACAAGAACTCTGGAACCTCAGAAGGAGTGGATGACGAAATAGACAAAAATGGAACATCACCATGTACCCCCTGACAACCCCAGCTGGATACCGACATAGAGTTCCAATCCAATACTGGATTATGGGTTTGTAGCCATGGCAACCCCAACACGACCACATCATGCAGATTATGTAGCACCAGAAAGCGAATAACTTCCTGATGTGCAGGAGCCATGCACATGGTCAGCTGGGCCCAGTACTGAGGTTTATTCTTGGCCAAAGGTGTAGCATCAATTCCTCTCAACGGAATAGGACACCGCAAAGGCTCCAAGAAAAACCCACAACGTTTAGCATAATCCAAATCCATCAGATTCAGGGCAGCGCCTGAATCCACAAACGCCATGACAGAATACGATGACAAAGAGCATAACAAGGTAATGGACAGAAGGAATTTGGATTGTACAGTACCAATGACGGCAGACCTATCGAACCGCTTAGTGCGCTTAGGACAATCAGAAATAGCATGAGTGGAATCACCACAGTAGAAACACAGACCATTCAGACGTCTGTATTCCTGCCGTTCAACTCTAGTCATAGTCCTATCGCACTGCATAGGCTCAGGTTTAACCTCAGGCAGTACCGCCAAATGGTGCACAGATTTACGCTCGCGCAAGCGACGACCGATCTGAATGGCCAAAGACATAGACTCATTCAAACCAGCAGTCATAGGAAAACCCACCATGACATCCTTAAGAGCCTCAGAGAGACCCTTTCTGAACAAAGCTGCCAGCGCAGATTCATTCCACAGAGTGAGTACTGACCACTTCCTAAATTTCTGACAATATACTTCTATATCATCCTGACCCTGGCACAAAGCCAGCAAATTTTTCTCAGCCTGATCCACTGAATTAGGCTCATCGTACAGCAATCCGAGCGCCAGGAAAAACACATCGACACCACTCAATGCAGGGTCTCCTGGCGCAAGAGAAAATGCCCAGTCCTGAGGGTCGCCGCGCAAAAAAGAAATAATAATCAAAACCTGTTGAACTGAATTACCAGAAGAATGAGGTTTCAAGGCCAGAAATAGCTTACAATTATTTTTGAAGCTCAGAAACTTAGTTCTATCACCAAAAAACAAATCAGGAATAGGAATTCTTGGTTCTAGCATAGATTTCTGATCAATTGTATCTTGAATCTTTTGTACATTTATAACGAGATTATCCATTGAAGAGCACAGAGCCTGAATATCCATGTCCACAGCTGTGTCCTGAAGCACCCTAATGTCTAGGGGAAAAAAAAGACTGAACACAGAGCTGAGAAAAAAAAATGATGTCAGAACTTCTTTTTTCCCTCTATTGAGAATCATTAGTTTTGGCTCCTTGTACTGTTATGAAGGCAATCCAGTAACACAGTGTGCCAGTAATCAGAGCACATACAGTGATCTGACAAAAACCCAAAAGCAAAAAACCACGCAAAGGGGGCAAAAAGACCCACCGTGCCGAACTAACGGCACGGCGGTACACCCTTTGCGTCTCAGAGCTTCCAGCAAAAACGAATAGACAAGCTGGACAGAAAAAACAGCAACAAAAGCAAAGAAGCACTTATCTAAGCAGAGCAGCAGGCCACAGGAAAGATCCAGAAGCTCAGATCCAACACTGGAACATTGACAAGGAGCAAGGAAGACAGAATCAGGTGGAGTTAAATAACAAGGCAGCCAACGAGCTCACCAGAACACCTGAGGGAGGAAGCCCAGAAGCTGCAGTACCACTTGTGACCACAGGAGTGAATTCAGCCACAGAATTCACAACAACTCCCCTCCAGTCAGCGCTTACACACGGTTAATGGCTGCGTTACACCGCGTTATGCCGCGGTGTAATGCAGTCCGTTAACGCTGCTATTAACCCTGTGTGACCAACTTTTTACTATTGATGCTGCCTCTGCAGCATCAATAGTAAAAAGATCTAATGTTAAAAATAATAAAAAATCATTATATACTCACCTTCCGGCGTCTTTCCCGCTCCTCGCTTGTTCCGGGCCATGCATTGCGGTCTTGCGAGATGATGACGTAGCGGTCTCGCGAGACCGCTACATCATCACCTCAAAAGACTGCAATGCATTCTTGGGACCGGAGCGTCGCGAGGAGCATCTCTAAACGCCTCACCTGGATCGGGGGCCGCCGGGAGGTGAGTATATAACTATTTCTTATTTTAATTCATTTTTTTAACAGTGATTTGGTGCCCACATTGCTATATATTATGTGGGCTGTGTTATATACTGCGTGGGCTGTGTTATATACTACGTCTCTGTGCTATATACTATGTGGGCTATGCTATATACTACATCGCTGTGCTATATACTATGTGGGCTGTGTTATATACTGCATGAGCTGTGTTATATACTGCGTCTGTGTGCTATATACTACATGGGCTGTGCAATATATTACGTGGCTAGGCAATATACTATGTGGCTGTGTTATATACTGCGTGAGCTGTGCTATATACTACGTGAGCTGTGCTATATACTACATGAGCTGTGCTATATACTACGTAGCTGTGCAATATATTACATGGCTGGACAATATACTACGTGGCTGTGTTATATACTGCGTGAGCTGTGCTATATACTACGTGAGCTGTGCTATATACTACGTGGCTGTGTTATATACTACGTGGGCTGTGCTATATACTACGTAGCTGTGCAATATACATGGCTGGGCAATATACTACGTGGCTGTGCTATATACTACGTGGCTGTGTTATATACTATGTGGGCTGTGTTATTTACTACATGGCCTGTATTATATACTGCCTGGGCTGTGTTATATACTACGTGGGCTGTGTTATACACTGTGTGGGCTGCGCTATATGCTACGTGGGCTGTTGTACACTGTGTGGGCTGTGTTATATACTACGTGGGCTGTGCTATATACTACATGGGCTGTGCTATATACTACGTGGGCTGTGTTATAAACTGCGTGGGCTGTGCTATATACTACTTGGGCTGTGTTTTACACAGCGTGGGCTGTGCTATATACTGTGTGGCCTGTGCTATATACTACGTGGCTGTGCTATATGCTACTTGGCTGTGTTATATGCTACGTGGCTGTGCTATATGCTACGTGGGCTGTGCTATATGCTACATGGGCTGTGTTATATACTACGTGGCCTGTGCTATATTCTACATGGCCTGTGCTATATGCTATGTGGCTGTGCTATATACTACGTGGGCTGTGTTATATGCTACTTGGCTGTGGTATATTTCTTTGCTGTATCTGTGCATCATAAATCGTGGTATGTGTTAAAGAGAGGGGCCTACTGAGACTCTTTCAATTTCACTTTCAATTTGCTGGATCTTTTTTTCAACCTCATTTATCTAGTTCACACCTGTTTAATGTTCATTTATATACAGTAAGTAGATCGTCAAGCATACAATTAGTCTAATGCCCCAGATGTGTCACGTAATTCTGCCCACAAGTGCATTAGTCTCCTCTCATACTTTAGGATCAGGGGGCAAGTGGAATTTCTACTCCATTGCTGATGACATTATCTAATGATGAACCAACCTCTCTCCCCATTCCAAATCATTACAAGCCTATAAATAATGACACCTTTAACACAAAATGTTTTTGCTGTGGGAATGAGGGCCCATATTTACAGGCATAATGTCCCCAAACGTGTTCATTTTAACAGTAGGGTTCTAGACTGGTCTGTAGACCCATAGGGAACCTTGGGGGAGTTTCGGCTTTCATTTGGACCCTAACCATGGCTGTAATATACTCTACAGAAACGAGCATAATAGTGCAATAAAAAGGCTAGGTGCAGACAACTGTATGTTTTATCATCGGAGAGAAACTGGTCAATTATGCAAATGAAACTGATCAGACTGTAATCAGAATGTGCGCATAGTTTGATCTGATTCTGTTGGAAAAATGTCTCCATCTTCTGGATTCTGTCAGTCCGTGGAAATCGCACAGCACTTAGATGTGATCTGAGTGCAGTCCGATGTTTTCCACCAACTTATTGACTTGCATGGCCGAGAGCGATTCGAATATCAGATCAGATCTATTCCCTGGACTGGCTCTGTCCAAGGAGAAAATGGGACACATGCACGGCCCCATAGACTAACATGGAGAAGAGTGCAATCCGTCAAAATGATGGCTAACACTCATCTAATTATTACAGTCGTCTGCACAAACCCTAAGGCAAATTAAATGGCTAGACCCGGCAGCACCTACAATTAAACATTCAGAGAGCCCCTTTGACCGACCCTAACAAATATGGTTTTTTCTTTATGGGAAAGTGTTATTACCAGGACTTCCTTTGGGAATACAGTAAAAAAATGTGCATTATGCGGTTATTCATTTTTTTACAGTAGGATTTAATGGTTGAGGTATATATACACCTCTACACCTATACGGTGGCATTTTTTTTCTCTTTTCTTTGGAAGGGTTGGAGGGTGGGTGGACACGTAATGCGGGCGACTGATTAACCCATAATTTCCGTTCGTCGTGACCAGACCATTCCTGTGCCCGAGAACTTGCAGCACTTGTCTGGGACGCTTTATTCCGAGATGATTAAACTTGGAGATTGGAATCTGTTCTGTACAGAAATTCATTGTTCCCTTCGTTCCCACTTGAAATTATGGCCACATGCACAAGAGAAACTGGCAGCCTTCCCGCGAACGATTCATGGGCGACGTCACTTCCTTAGTGACTGAGTGAACCGTATGTAGATGCCAGGAGCATTAAAGTGTTAACCCCTTCCCTCCTGGCGTCTGGCGTCCTCCTGGCCGTGTCCAAGTCATCTCTGGCACTAAACATCATCGATGAATGAATGTCTCCTCGCTGCCAGAAGCTTCGCGTCTTCATTCCTAGGATCTAAGCAAACAGTTCTATGAAATTACAGCTCTGTAGAAATCTTAAATATTTAACGCGCAGCCGAGTGTGGCCTTTTTTTTTTTTTTCATAGCGCCTTAAATAATTGAAAGGCATTATTTAGAGTCACATAGCTGCAGGGCACAGGTTCATTACGGTGCATTGTAATTATGCGTGGATGTAAGTAAATACACAAACTAATAGGCCTATTAGCAATTAACTATTACAGCTGAGATTGCCGCTTCCCGTGAATTGGACGCCAGAAAGGCTTTCATACCAAAATATGCCTGCCCTGCGTGACCCTATCTGCGCACACAGCTCCTCCAGCATTGCTCCAAGCCTCCTCACTGTTTGCATTATTTGTGCACACACATAATACGGGGAATACGGGGTTATATGTTTATATTTGTGGAGAAAAATAAACCCTGGAAAACAGAACCTAAGATTTATCACAAGGTATGAGAGACAGGGTTGCTGGATTTTAGGGAGGGCAGTGGGGCTATTGGCCTGGGGCTTGTGCCACGTTTCATAAATCATAGCATCTGCAAAAGTTCAGGGCTTATTCACACACTGCATTTTTACAGCGTTTTTTTTTTCCGTGCAATTTTTGCTGTAGGGAAAACGCTGAATTTTACAGTACCTGCAAAAGTGAATGAGATTTCTGAAACATGCACATGCTGCTGATTTGTTGTTCCTTGCATCAAATCTGCAGCGTGTCAATTCCTTCAGTATTTTTGCAGGGTTTTCAACCTGTTGAAATGAAAAGGCAAAAACACATTAAAGAAGCACGCAAAAATGAGGGAAAAATGTATTGTATGCAGCATTTTTCCCTCCAACACGCTGATTTTTGCTGCAAAAAAACCTGCCGCAACTACTCAACGTGTGCACATAGCTAAAGTTGGCTTGGGATCTCAGAACCTGAGCACTGTTACCTGGGAGATATTATTTAGGGCTCATTCAAACTTTCGATACTTGCGTATAACCACCTGTGATAGTCTCTGGGGTCATTCACATGTCGGTGATTTTTCGCGAACCTCTTGGTCTGCAGAAAATGGCAGAGACATCCTATTTTGAACAAAATCGATAATGTAAGTCTATGGGTCTGCGAAACAATCATGGATTATCACTCTACTCAAAGTCTGATCAAAATAATCGTCAGTTTTTTAAAAAAATTGTGCTTTAAATGAAAATAATAATAATATTACTTAGGAATCTATCTAGTTGTCCATTATGTCATCCTTATATTAAGCAGTTCTGCATTATTTAATTTACTTATTGTATATTGCGTAGTTGTGTATAGTTCTAGATTAACTGCATGTAAGGTACTTTTATGTTATGTGGTTCCAAATTATGTGATTTGTTATGAGCCTCTTATGTTAGTTGCGTATTGTGTAGTTGTATATATATATTTTTATATTTATTTATTTATTTTAATTATTGTAACCGCCTTCAGGTCGATCTAACTCGAGCCATGGTGACTTGATTGATGAACGATCTGTTGGAAGATTCACCTTGTGCAAGCCTAAATAGGTCCACCAGAGTCTACTCCACCATTATCTTGATAGTAACAAGCCATCTGGTTGCTGATCTATCTCTTCGCCTTGTTCCTTCTATTCTTCCGACCATGATGTCCTTCTCCACTGATTGCTCTCTTCGTATGATATGCCTTGGTGATTCTTGCTTCGAGTGACATGTCTGCCTTGATTGGTTCCAAAATTGATTTGTTTGTTCTTCTTGCCATCCATGGTATTGATAACATCCTTTTCCAGCACCACAATTCGAAGGCGTTGATTCTTCTTTTCTTTTGTTTCCTTATCGTCCAGGTTTTGCATCCATATGTGACCACAGAAAAGACCAAACTATGTACGAGCCGTGTCTTCATTGTATATTAGGCAGCATGATTTTATATATTTCTTATTTACCTAGTCTTACCTTCTTTTTTTATCGTATATTGCGCAGTTGTTTATAGTCCTAGATTAAGTGCATGTAAGGCACTTTCATATTTCCATATTATTTGATTTGTTACCAGCCTTCGTCACAATTTCAACTGGAAAATTACTGCAGCATGAAGCACAATTTCTAGTGTAAAAATGACAAACGCCTCAATGTAAGTTGAGCCGATAGAATACCGGATCCAGCACTGTGTCCTAGTTTCTAACTTTCTAGTTTTCTGATGAACCTTAGGTGGCTTTATATGAAGCTCATTCTATAATATTTCATTCTTGTAGGTTATTTAGCTTTATTTTACACAGATCTATAATCTGTATTTGTACATAAGGCTCATTCTATTTTTTGTTACCTTGAAGACTCTAATAATCTTTACTCTTCATGTCACCAACGTGTCGTCCTGCGGTCAGAATATTAGAGATATGAGAAGCAGAATTTGAATATGATTCTCTCCTCGGTGTTAGACAACCCTGATATAAGGCACAAATATCTGGTACCAGGGTGCTTTTTCCTAACACTTTTGCTACGTCTGCTACAGCCGAGGTTGGAGATCATTGATTTCTGGCAGGAACAGATTGTAAGTGTAAGCAGGTTTGTAAAAGTAGCACAGAATGGATCCATATTGACAACGTCTCATGCATGTTACATTATCCATTTACGTTGCTCTGCGCAGGGAAATGTCTGTTTTACCAAGATATCGGGGATATTGATGCTTGGCTGTTAGCTGACGGGGCTCTAACCACAGAGTATTTGATGATTACCCAAAGCCTGAATAGTATTCTGACCTATAACCAGCGGACACAGAACTGAGAGGTATTTGTTACGTACGTTCCCGTTGTTTGCGCATTATGACAACTCCTGTATAACGCAACAGGTTTACCTTCAGTCCATTGTAAATACATAGTTAAAGGACTTACCGGTATATAAAATTATAAAAAAGTTGTTGATTTTTTGTTTGTTTTTTTATCAGAAACACTTGCCCATAGATTGAATCTGGTATTGCATTTTGTCAGTTCACGCAAATGAGGTTGAGTGGCTAAGCTAAAAACAGGCCATGGAAAACAGGTGCAGTGTCTACAACCAATGGGTAGTGCCAAACTCTGCTGCTCTGTATATACTGACAACATCCTGTATATAGCACAGCGGCGGACTTATCATTGGTGCAACCTGTGCGGCCACACAGGGGCCCAGGAGGTAAGGGGGTCACATCCACCCCCAAAGCAGGTGGAATTGATGAGCTATTGGGCCGCGCAAAGGGCCCATATATTGTTCTTGCACAGGGGCCTCTTCTGTTTGTGTGCACTGTTTTTATATCATATATATGTATATGATGAAGCTTTCCATTCAATAACACTAAGGCCTCATTCAGACAGCCATGATTTTTCACATGTGTAATAACACCAGTGCTTTCCATCCGGGTTTCATCACCGTTCGTAGCAGGCATCAGTTTTCACCATCAGTGATTTTCTCGCGTTAAAGAATAAATATAGAAATTACAAACCTTCTATCCTTTGCAGTGTTAATCATGGACAGCACAATGAAGACATCTGTATGATTTTCACAGACCCATAAATGTGTACGGGTAATTTTGATCCGTGACTTAGACCTAAAATAGACAAGACTCCATGATTTATTTTTTTTTGCAGACCGATCGATCATCAAAATAACAGGGACATGTGAACAGCCCCATAGGGCTATATAATAATAGGTATGTAAAAAGTACGGACTCCCGGATGTCTGAATGAGGTCTTAATGTACTGCTTAATATTCATTTATTTTTAATGCCAATATTAAAAATAATTTGAAAATTCTGAATTACAACCTTGCCCCTCCATGACTCTCTAATAGGACCAGCAAAGACACAATACACAAAGCCATGAAAAATGCAGTAAATCCCTGCATGTACATCCAGCCATAACCAAATATGAAGGAATTCTACGATCAGCAATTTACAAATACGTTCACACTTACATACAAACACACATACACACACAATTACACACACATACACACACGTAGATACACACACACATATATATATATATATACATGCATAAAGACATGCATACATGCATAAACACACATGAATATATACACACACACATACATACACACACATATACATGCACACATTAATAGACACTTACATACACACAGATGCAAACATACACACATACATACACACAGAGACACACACATACATACACACACCTGTATAAGCATACACAAACATGCACAGACAGACACACAGGGTGGCTCCAAGTTTTCGTGGGCCCCTGGTGAAAGAGTCTCAGTGGGCCCCTTTAACAAATACCACGATTCATGAGACACAGATACGGCAGTGAGATATAGGTTTAGTAAAATGCCAAAGATTTCACTTACTTCTTACATTACATGAGTAATATCTATTGTAAATTCTACAATACCATACAGCAGAGGGGATTCAGGTTATCGAGGGATCACAGCGTTCAGGGTTTCAGTACCTGTAGTATTAGAGGTAAACAGGATATTGATAAATGTACCCTACCAGTAGAAACTGTCCTCAGCAAGTTTTGTTCCCTTTACAAAAGTCAATTTTCTCCTATATAGTCCTCAAAACAGTATAATTGGCCCCATATATTTCTCCATTCAGTATAATGATCCTCATATATTGCTCCATTTAGTATAATGGGACCCATATATTATTCCATACAGTATAATGATCTCCATATAATGCTCCATACAGAATAATGAGCCCCATATACTGCTCCATTCAGTATAATGGGCCCCATATATTGCTCCATACAGTATAATGAGCACCATATATTGCTTCATACAGAATAACGGGTCCCATATATTGCTCCATACAGTATAATGAGCCTCATATATTGTTTCATACAGAATAATGTACCCCATATAAAACTTCATACAGAATATTGGACCCCATATAATGCTCCATACAGAATAATGGGCCCCATGTAATGCTCCATACAGATTAATGGACCTGATATAATGCTCCATACAGAATAATGGACCCCATATAATGCTCCATATAGAATAATGGACACCATATAATGCTCCATACAGAATAATTGACCCCATATAATGTTCCATACAGAATAATGGACCCCATAAAATGCTCCAGACAGAATAATGGGCCCCATATAATGCGCCATACAGAATAATGGACCAGATATAATGCTCCATAAAGAATAATGTACCCCATACAAAATAATGGGCCCCATATTATGCTCCATAGAGTATAAAGAGCCCCATAAATTGCTCCATTCACTATAATGGACACTATATATTGCTCCATACAGTATAATGAGCCCCATATAATGCTCCACACAGTATAATGGACACTATATATTGCTCCATACAGTATAATGGACCCGATATAATGCTCCATACAGAATAATGGGCCCCATATAATGCTCCACACAGAAGAATGTATCACATATATTGTTCCATACAGAATAATGGATCTCATATAATGCTCCATACAGAATGATGGACCCCATATAATGCTCCATACAGAATAATGGACTCATATAATGCTCCATACAGAATAATGGACCCCATACAATGCTCCATACAGAATAATGGGCCACATATTATGCTCCACACAGAATAATGGGCCCAATATAATGTTCCATACAGAATAATGTATCCCTTATAATGCTTCATACAGAATAATGGACCCCATACAATGCTCCATACAGGATAATGGACCACATATAATGCGCCATGCAGAAAAATGGACCACATATGATGCTTCGTACAGAATAATGGACCTCATATAATCCTCCTTACAGAATAACAGGCCCCATATAATGCTCCTTACAGAATAATGGGCCCCATATAATGCTCCACACAGAAGAATGTATCACATATATTGTTCCATACAGAATAATGGATCTCATATAATGCTCCATACAGAATGATGGACCCCATATAATGCTCCATACAGAATAATGGACTCATATAATGCTCCATACAGAATAATGGACCCCATACAATGCTCCATACAGAATAATGGGCCACATATTATGCTCCACACAGAATAATGGGCCCAATATAATGTTCCATACAGAATAATGTATCCCTTATAATGCTTCATACAGAATAATGGACCCCATACAATGCTCCATACAGGATAATGGACCACATATAATGCGCCATGCAGAAAAATGGACCACATATGATGCTTCGTACAGAATAATGGACCTCATATAATCCTCCTTACAGAATAACAGGCCCCATATAATGCTCCTTACAGAATAATGGGCCC
The DNA here is from genome assembly GCF_032444005.1 of Ranitomeya imitator. Taxonomy (NCBI): domain Eukaryota; kingdom Metazoa; phylum Chordata; class Amphibia; order Anura; family Dendrobatidae; genus Ranitomeya; species Ranitomeya imitator. Next base: position 42,821,602 of record NC_091287.1, on the reverse strand, counting down.
CAAATAATGATTCATACAGAATGGACCTCATATAATGCTTCATATACAAATAAAAACAAAAAACTTACCTCTCCCTCTTCCCCTGCTGCTCCAGGCTCCGCTGCTCAGGTCTCCTCAGCATCTTATGAGGGCGCGCTGTAGTGACTTCATTATGCTCTCTGCCCTGAGACGTCAGAGAATCATAGACACTGGAGCTGTGGAGGAACAGGGAGAGATTAGTATTTCAGTTTAAAGCATGGGTGGGAACCAGGGCCCCCCAACTCAAGGGCCCCATAGTGTTCCATGGCACTTGCCGGGTGGTGATGCTGGCCCTGCCTGCCAGTAAGGACCCCCTCTGCCTCCGGGCACCGGTGCAGCTGCAACGGTTGTATTGGCGGTATGTCCGCCCTTGAGTTGAATCAGCTCTATGTAGAAATAGGAAGTCTCTTTTCCCCGCATGAGCCATCACTGCAAAAGTCCCTGGCAGGGGTTGTGGATGTGCTTCTTTAATAAATAAGTAGTAGGACTTCTTACTAATATTTTTATTATAAATCCTAGAAGCAGTAATGCCATGTATTGCATCTATCATTATTCCTCACTCAGGAGCCTGTGATCCACTGAAGAGCCAGCCTCAGTGTCTCTTCCAGGCATAGTATTTTCCATCTGGTATTAAGTATATCACATGATAAAAAAGCATATAGACCCAATCTGTGAGAGAATAAAGTCTAGCCAGTGTAGACAATCCTCTGTGAGCCATGCAGCCTGGACCAGTCTGATAGATTTTATCTATACTAATACATGGTAGTAAACCTGCATTAAATGAGAATGGAAATAAGAACTGTCTGAGCTCAGGTGGACGACTGGTCTCAATTGGTTTATGCGTGAATTGTGGTTCTCGCCTTTCACCACTAAAACTGGTATTTTTATGTATTTTTTATTCTGTTTTCTTGAGCTCCACTGTCTGAATGTAGGGGGGATTGGGAGCAGAAAGACACAAACAGGGAAAGCTCTGTACACGGATTCTTTGACTATAGTGTACAGTTCTTGCTGAGCAGCAGTTGAAAGCATCTTTTAAAGGAGCATGAAATTTAGGAGCACTAAATACAGCACAATGTTTGAGAAAAGAGGAAGTATTTATAACTTTGCAATGCCTAGAGAATAGTTATATAAAGAATTTTAGTTATTCTTTAAATCTTCATTATGGATACTACATTTTCAGAGTACCTTGGCTTTGCCAACAAGCTATGCAAAAGGTATGAGATCTGTTAGACAAATACTCCAATGTTTGCTATAGGGAGAAATGAGGATGGCATGGATTGAATTTGTTTTCCCTCAGAACTGGGCATATCTAGAGAAGAGCCACAGCATATATTAAACAGTGCATGCTCAGAAGACAGCTATCCACTGCATATTGTCCGAATTCAAGGGGATGTCCTGGTCTGATGAAAACAAGTAATTACCTATCGAGAGAATAGGTGATAACTTGTTGATTGGTGGGGTTCTGACCACAGGGATAGAATGGGGAACTTTTATCCCCAATTGATTGAAATGCCTATGTTCGACTTCTGCTCCATACACTACCTATGGGGCTGGTGAGCATTTTCTGTTAGTCCCATAGAGAATTAATAGAGTGTCAGACCTGTCTGTGCCTGAAATGGGGAGAAAGATTTCCCGCAAGGTATAAAAATATCTCATTCTGCAAATTAGTGAGGGTCCTAGTGGTCGGACCCCCACTGATCAGTAAGTTATCACCTTTCCTCAGGATAGATGATTACTTGCTTTCACGGAACAAGCCTTTTAAGGTAGCGTTATCCATAATAAGACGACAAAATTGGTTACTTTATTGTTTTTTTGTTTGCTTTTTTTTAGTATTTTTGCCACTGCTGAAGCTCTATAATTGTGATTGTAGTTTACTATTTAGCTTATTATGGGGATGTGTTGCCACCAGTTAGAGATTTAGAACTTTATTTCTTTCATATCTCAGAAGTGCATCAAGACGTGGCTGCATACATGTCGCCTCCTAGGTCAGTTGTTATTGTATGGAAAAGCTTAAACATGAGTAAAGTGTCTCTATGTAGAATAATATATAGAAATCCATATTTGGGCAGCACGGTGGCGCAGTGGTTAGCAGTGCAGCCTTGCAGTGCTGGAGTCCTGGGTTCTAATCCCACCCAGGACAACATCTGCAAAGAGTTTGTATGTTCTCTCCGTGTTTGCGTGGGTTTCCTCCGGGCACTCCGGTTTCCTCCCACATTCCAAAGACATACTGATAGGGATTCTAGATTGTGAGCCCCATCAGGGACAGCGATGATAATGTGTGCAACCTGTAAAGCGCTGCGGAATATGTTAGCGCTATATAAAAAAATAAAGATTATTATTATTATTTGACAACAGCCATTAAAAATTACCGATGATAGAGGGAAATTGTCTTCTTTGTCAGCGGCGTACATGTTATCAATGTTTCCTCTTTGTATTAATTGAACGCTGTGAACATATGGTATAATCCCTTTTATAGGATTAGGTTGGAATATGCTATTATGTGGAGGTTAAGGGTCACCAGCTCTACAAGTGATCTCTTAGAAATGAAGCCTTCAGCTTGCTCAGCTCGTCTGCACACAAGAGCTAATTAGCTGAGCAATAACTAAATTGGGGGGGGAGACTATAGTCACAGTAAAAGCTAGGGTACATCTTAATGAACATTGACAATTTTCATGCAGAAAAAAAATCCCTAAAATGTAACATCGTGATGGGATCTAGTTTGACTACTAGAGAAGTAAGGAAAATCAATTGTGGGTCTCTGCTCCTCCAGTCGATATCCTCCCTGGTTGTACATAGGACTTGAACAGCATTTGGGTTTGTGCACCAGCTTTGGCTATCAGCCATTCGAATAATCTAGCAGGTTTCCTATTCTCCTTATCATAGGAGTTTATGTGTACATTGCTTTTTATGTTCTAGGCCTTATTATTTGGCAGACCAATCAGTGGAACCATTATCCACCCGGTGTTGGATACATTGTTATGTGGGCAAGTTCACCTGTCACATTTGTGGTTTAGAACCTACCTATTCTACTGTGTATGCTGTATTCTTAGTTCCTTATATTTGTCCTTTGTAATATTGTAAAAAGGTTTTGCCACATATTTGTGTTCTATATGATATTCTAATTAGCCTGCAGTTATCAGGTTCTCACTAACTGGTGCATTATTCCCATTGGATAAAATGTTGTCTTAAGGTATGGGTATCTTACCTGATATCCTTTGTTGTGCTGTTCATGCAGACATCCTATAGTATATATATATATTAATAACAGCTGATATAGAGTGTATTGGGAGGAAACGTACAAGGAGGAGGGCTCTATTATGTGTCTATGTCTTTAGGTCCTATGTGTGACCAATTTTAAATGTTTTTAACTGTGTGCCCCATGTGGCCATCTGTTTGTCCATTAATGTTATCTCAATAAAGATTGTATACTTTTTATACTCAATCCATTGCCTTGGGTGATCCCCGTGTATGGTCTATTTCTGTTTCTGTTTTCTATGGCTTAATAATATATAGACCTGGTTGGATCCCCCTTTTTTGTTCTGGTGCCCCCGCTTTAGTTACTAGAAAATCAATTGTGTTCAAAAGTAAATTATCTCCATCCAAGTAGAGATCTAAAAATTAGAAAGCGTAATAAATTTTAAGGCAACAAATTTGATTTGTGCTTTTTTTTTTCTATGCGTTATTTTTATACTGAACATGATCCTTAAATATCCTAGTTTTTTTTTCAAATTGTGATGAATAAAATAATACAAATTTTAAAACTAAAATCTTGTATAAAACAAAAAAAATCAGCACTGCTAGGAACATTCATTTATGAGATAGGAGGATGATTCTGTCAGCACAGAATGTTCATACCAATCATTTAAATACACCTTCCCACCTGCTTGTTTCCCATCTATCTCCACCATTTTCTGGCTCTATGAAACCAGAGCTGTCAATCAAAGAAGAAGGGGGTAAAGATAGAGGAAAAACAAGCAGATGAGAAGGTGTATTAAAATGATTGGCCCTGTCGTGATGCACCAAGCAGTGGGAATTAGTTTAAACAGTCATCATGCTGATGCTATCATCAGAAAATGACCAATTGTTTAAACTTTTGTATGAAATGTATTTTTTAAACATTGGCAATGTTTTATTTTATTTTTTTCTTGCATATTACAATCTGTGCTCAAAACAGCAAGTAGATATCTTGCAATTTTCACTATCACCACAAGGACTTTATTAGACTCTTACTTTCCTTTTGTTTCATGAAAAAAAACACATGCACATTAGCCACAATGGTCAAACCTCTATCCTATATTTTGTATTAAAGCATCTAATGCGCATGTGCAAAAGTCATTGTGAAGGGAGGGGGTGCAGGATCAGTGGTGTTCAGTCTGGAAATTGCAAGGGTTAATAATTTTAATGCTAATATAAAAAAAAGCCAAATTAAAAAAAAATACATGTAACTGAAAATCATGATCTAAATAATAGGAGACCAGCTTGTGTACAATCTTGTAATTTTATGCCCCATGAGAAAAACATGCAAATTAGATCTCTCCTGGAAGGAAATTATCTTTCTAGCGACACCTGCTGGCCTTACATATCTGTAGATCAGTTTTTATATGGCTATTTTCAAGAACCAAAACCTTTTTTGTTGAAAAAAAAAATAGATTATAACTAAAACCTACAACCAATGATCAGTTTACAGCCCATTGAAAAAGATTATAAATAACTTCATATATATTCCATCAGAGAGTGATTAATATTAGTTACACCCCAGATCATCAAAAAATGATGCCATATCCTAGATCCCGAGAATAAGACAATTCAATTATGCGGCCAATTCAGACTCAGGATTAGTAAGGATCTCAGCTATTGGATCATTTTCCGTCTTAACTATAAACCAGCGGAGGAGATACTGTATAGTCGGTGCATCTGAACTGGGGGCCCGAAGGTGAAGGGGGGCCCTTGCAGGGAGGCTAATAATGAGGATACTCTGACCTTTTTCTCAGAGCCTGAGGCTCCAGGGGACCCATGGCAAGATTGCCCACATCATGTGTGGCAGGCATGTAGCGATCCTGCAACTATGCTGCCTACAAGAGGAAATGGCAGCAGAGCTGCAGGAGCACATCCTCTGCGACCTGCCTGGCACTTTCTTAGTTACACAGGTGCGTGGCTTGATGACGTCAGCATGTAGCAAATGCCTGTGTCATTTAAAAAGTTGCCGAGTGAAGAAGAAAGAAGCAGCAATGCAGGGGGGGAAAGGAAAGAGTGTGTTTTTTCCAATTCACTGAAAAGATGACAATGATGGGAGTGGAGAGAGGACAATGATGGGAGTGGGGAGTGGACAATGATGGGAGTGCGGAGAGGACAATGATGGGAGTGGGGAATGGACAATGATGGGAGTGGGGAGTGGACAATGATGGGAGTGGGGAGAGGACGATGTGAGTGGGGAGAGGATAGTGACTGTGAGGGGGAGACGTCAGCAATTGGGATTGAGAGAGGACAATGATGAGACTGGGGAGAGGACAATCATGGGACTGGAGAGAGGACCATCATTGGAGTGGGGAGAAGACAATGATTGGGTTGGGAAGAGGACAATGATTGTAATGGTGGAGAGGACAATGATGGGAATGGGGAGAGAACAATGATGGGAGTGGGGGAGAAGAAAATGATGGAAGTGGGGACAGGACAGTGATTGGCGAGGGGGGAGGACAGTGATTGGAGTGCGGAGAGGACAATGATTGGGATAGGGGAGATAACAACGATTGTAGTGGAGAGAGGACAAAATGGAATGTTGGAGAGGACAATTATGGGAGTGGAGGAGAAGACATTGATGGAAGTGGGGAGAGGACAATGATGGGACAATGATTGGAGTAGGGAGAGGACAATGATAAGAGTGGGAAAAGGAAAATGATTGCAGTGGGGAGAGCACAATCATTTGGATGGGGAGAGGACCATGATGGGATGTGGGAGATGACAATTATTGGAGTGGGGAGAGGATAATTATGGGAGTGGGGAGAGGACAATGATGGGAGTGGGAAATAGGACAGTTACTGGAGTGGGGAGATGACAATGATAGGAGTGGGGAGAGGACAATATTGAGAGTGGGGGAGAGGACAATGATGGCAGAAAAGGCAAGGACAATGGTGTGGGAGAGGACAATGATGGGATGTGGGAGAGGACACAGGACAGGGACTAAGGCTACATGCCTGTGTGATTTAGAAAGTTGCCGACGACGAAGGAACGGACAGAGACGTAAATGTGTTTTTTTCCAATACACTGGGGTGAGGGCAATGATGGGAGTGGAGAGAGGACAAAGATGGGAGCGGTGAGAGGACCGTGATGGTGAGAGGACAGTGATGGGACTAGGTAGAGGACAGTTATGGGAGTGGGGGATAGGACAATGATGGGAATGGGATAGAGGACAGTGATTCGAGTGAGGAGAGAACCATGATGGGATGTGGGTGAGGACAATGATAGAAGTGGGGGAGAGGACAATGATGGGAGTGGGGAGAGGACAATGAGGGGATGAAGGATTGGGCTGGTAGTAAGGGAGACTTAGAGTGGACTTATGAACAGGGGAGGTGGAGGAGGAAGTTATATATGGATGTAAAATTTATTGGGAGGTGGAGGTTGTTGCTAAGTACCTGATAGTGCTGTCCCCCATAGGACACTTTATAATGAATTGAAAGGTGAGAGAAGACTATCAGGTAATTGTAATGTATATGGAGGTTGCGGAGGATGTTAAGTACCTGATAGCGTCTTCTTCCACCACCAAATTCATTATGATGTTACCAAGGACTATTATTATAGCACCATTTATTCCATGGCGCTTTACATCTGAGGAGGGGAATGCATAATAAAAACAAGTACAATAATCTTAAACAATACAAATCACGACTGGTGCAGTAGGATAGAGGACCCTGCCTGCGAGGGCTCACAATCTACAAGGGATGGGTGAGGATACAATAGGTGAGGGTAGAGCTGGTCGTGCAGCAGTTTGGTCGATCGGTGGCTACTGCAAGTTGTAGGCTTGTCGGAAGAGGTAGTCTTCAGGTTCTTTTTGAAGGTTTCGATGGTAGGCGAGAGTCTGATGTGTTGTGGTAGAGAGTTCCAGAGTAGGGGTGATGCGCGAGAGAATGTATGCGATTGTGGGAAGAGGAGATAAGAGGGGAGTTGAGAAACAGTTCTTGTGAGGATCGGAGGTTGCGTGCAGGTCAATACCGGGAGACGAGGTCACAGATGTATGGAGGAGACAGGTTGTGGATGGCTTTGTATGTCATGGTTAGGGTTTTGTACTAGAGTCTCTGAGCAATGGGGAGACAGAGGGGAGAGGCCGGGGAATAGCGGGAGGACAGTTGGATTAGTCAGGCAGCAGAGTTTAGAATAGATTAGAGGGGTGCGAGAGTGTTCAAGGGGAGGCCACAGAGCAGGAGGTTGCAGTAGTCGAAGCGGAAGATGATGAGGGCATGGACTAGGGTTTTTACAGATTCTTGGTTTAAGGATGTAGGGATCCGTGAAATATTTTTGAGTTGAAGGTGGCAGGAAGTGAAAAGGGCTTGAATATGTGGTTTGAAGGAGAGATCCGTGCCAAGCATTACCCCGAGGAGCGAGCTTGTGGGACTGGGGAGAGTGGGCAGCCGTTTACTGTAATGGATAGGTTTGTCGGGGTGGGTCGCGCGAGATGGGGGAAAGTTGATAAATTCTGTTTTGTCCATGTTAAGTTTTAGAAATCTAGCTGAGAAGAAGGATGAAATAGCAGACAGACATAGTGGGATTCTGGTTAGTAGGGTGCTGATATCTTGTCCAGAGAGGTAGATTTGTATAGAGGTGATACTGAAAGCCGTGAGATTCTATGAGCTGTCCAAGGCCAAAGGTGTAAATGGAGAAGAGCAGTGGCCCTAGGACTGAACCTTGAGGGACTCTGACAGATAGGGGGCAAGATGAGGAGGTGGTGTGTGAGTGGGAGACGTTGAATGTCCAGTCTGTTAGGCATGACGAGATCCAGGATAGGACCATGTCTGTGATGCCAAGGGATGAGAGGGTCTGTAATAATAGGGAATGGTCCACTGTGTCAAGGGCAGAGGACAGGTCCAGGAGGGGGACACAGTAGTGTTGCTTGCTCTTGGCGGCTAATAGGTCATTGGTGACCTAAGTTAGGGCAGTTTCAGTAGAGTGGTGTGACCGGAAGCCAGATTGTAAGTGGTCCAAGAGGGAGCAGGAAGAGAGATGGGAGGATAGTTCAAGATGGACGTGTTGTTCCTGTAGTTTTGGGGCATAGGGGAGAAGTGATATAGGAAGATAGCTAGACACAGAGGATGGGTCAAGAGAGAGCTTTTTGAGGATAGGTGTGATTGAGGCATGTTTAAAGCTTGAGGGGAAAACACCAGGTGTTAGAGATAGGTTGAAGAGATGGGTTAGGGTTGGGATGCAGACTGTGGCGAGGTCTGGGATGAAGTGGGAAGGGATCGGGTCAAGTGCACAAGTGGTGAGATGCGATCTTGAGAGTAGAGTGGAGAGTCGATCTTCTGTAATGGTGGAGAAGTTGGTTTTGGAGGTGGAGGGCTGGGAAGTTGGGAGGAAGGGCTCTGGGGGTTGTCGACTAAAACGGTCTCTGATGTTATCAATCTTCTACTTGAAAAATTAGGTTATATGCACATGTCCAAGATTGCAGGAAAAAATTTCTGGTGAATATGCTAATGTGATGGCATGAAGAAAAAATACATTTTTTGCCATGTTTTTGCCATGCTTTTGTTGCATATTTTCACCCACTCATTAGTATAGCTGAAATGCGCTGCAAAAATTGCCAGTATGCAGATTTTAATATGCTGCAAATCTGCATGAAAAAATAAGCAATATGTGCAAGAGACATCAGGGCTCTCATTCACTTTTCTTGTACTGTAAAATTTTGCACATTTTCCGCAACAAAAATGCAGCGTGTGCACATAGCCTTAAAGTTAATTGGGGAGAGTCACAGAGACTCAGATGCACACCGCACAGGAGTATGTGCACATACTAAATATTTGCTACAGAAATTTCTGCATCTCTTGGCAAGAAAAACACAATGTAAAATATGTTTTACATGTGTTTTTGTTGCAGATTTTTCCGCACTATTTAGCATGGGTGAAACATGCAGCAAACACACTGAAAAAACGGACATACTGCAGATTTCACCCTTTTTTGACATGCTCAGTTTAAATTCAGCCCAAGTCGGAAGCGGGTGTATGAAGCGGGCTCACGCAGCGAACCCACCCCATACCCAGCAGGCAATAGCTGATGCTAACAATCACGGGTGGAGAGTACAGCAGCAATATACTCACGCCGACGAGCGCGTGTGCTTACATCCGTCCATCTGTGGACCCATGATAGCGGGTCGCCGATGGGTTGGCATGACAGCTGGGGGTTAGCTGATGACCACTATGACTGTCATTACAGAACTCTGCCAGTGGAAGAGCTTCAAAGGAGACTTCCATCGCTGCTGAAGTATCTCTGTATATAGCACAAGCGATCAGATGATCACATCTTCAGGCCTAACAAAATTATTAAAAATTTAAAAAAAAAATGTTAAAAAAAAAAAATTATAATAATAGGTTAAACTCACCCAGCTTTCTTCACAGTAAAAATAAAGATATAAAAAAATACACATATTTGGTTTTGCCATGTTCAGAAAAGTCCTATCTATCAAAATATAAAAACAATTAACACAATCAGTAAATACTGTAAACTTAAAAAATTCAAGAACACCAAAATTACCTTTTCTTGGTCACCACAATTCCACAAAAAATGCTGTAGCAAGCAATCAAAAAAATCACATCTATTCCAAAATAATACTACTAAAAACGTCATCTTGCCCCCCAAAAAATAAGCTGTCATACAGCTCCATTGAACAAAAAAATAAAAATGGCGACAACTCCAAAAATTGTTTTTCAGATTTTTTTTTTTAAACCGCTAAAATAATAAAAAAAAAACTAGACATGTTTGGTATCGCTTATAAACATGTTGATGAGGATAATCATTTTACATGGTAATTTTTACCACAAAATGTACAATTCCTAAAAAAACAATGTAAGAATTGTGGGGGGGGGAGGTACACAATTTCACCGCACTTGGAATTTTTTCACGTTTTCGAGTACACTGTGTGATAAGATGAATGGTGTCATTCAAAAGTTCTACTCAGCCCGCAAAAAGAATTCCCTCATATGTCTATGTGGTCAGAAAAATAAGAGTTACGGCTCTGGGAAGGGGAGAAAAAAACAAAAAAAGGGCTGTGGCATGAAGGGGTTAAATCGCCGTCAGATCTGTAAGTTACAAATAAGCAACGTTTGCACAGATCCTTATGCCGTATAAAACATGTAGATAAGATACCATTTATAACATTTATTACCTACGATTCTTTGTTCACACTAGTGTATAAAAAAATTTGTCTTGTTCTCATCCTGGAGAGAGGGACGATCTTTTTTCTCACTTGTCATCTGTGTGTAATCCGTTTTTCTCGGCAGCTATTAATCTTTTATCGGACCATTTACAGTCTCCTATGCCACAGAATTGCAATGTACCTCTAAGCATTGGATGCCGCACTGACGGTCCGTGTGCCATGCGATTTTTTTTTTCACTCTACCATTTTCAGAGTGAATTTGCAGCTTTCTGCGATTTTTTTTTTTTCCCATGCCAAAAAAACAACTGAGAAAAAAGACGCAGATCTGCGCTGCCTTATTGAATAACATTGGTCTGGTTGTTTTTTTTTCTCGCATTGCACTTGTCCGATTTACACGCTCGTGCGAGCGAGTCTTAAAGAGCTAAATATGGAAAATTGTCGACACCCTGCTCACTGATCGCTTCCCATGAAAAGCATAACATGCACTTAGACACTGAAATAGCAATTACAGTGTTTACGCACGGAAAACTCTCACGGGAGGTCAATTTACATTTTAATTTTAAACTTCATTGTTTTGCCAAGCTATTTGCTTAAATTAATCAGGTACAATTGCCCATAAAGATGTCCTTACATAGTCAGCTGTCAAAATCAATCAAAGCTATTTTCCTGTTACAGCCTATGAGCTGGATATGCTTAGGAGGTGGAGCGGGCCGGTGCTGGGGGGCCCAGGAATCGAGGGGACCAGTGACACTTGCCGCGTGGCCCTGCCGGAGGTGTCGCTGTTACATGACAGCTGCACTGTCCTATCTTTTGCATAACAAAATTGGTTATCGAAAATTTATTCAAAACGTTGTTAAAATAAAACTCCACAATTACAGCAGATGGGGTTCCATAACAATAAAGTCTCTATAGGGGTCGTCCACTCTTGACAAAATCCATTTGCTTTAATGGTCTTTTAATAATCACAAGGTGTCCTTCTACTGAGATCACCAGCGATCAGCAGTCATTTCTAAGGAAAGCTCTCAGCAAGTGAGCAATTGCCCTACAGCGCCTCCACTGGAGAAACGAAGCATTGAAGAGTTTGTATTGAGTTTACCCTGCTATCTGAGAGGTGTATGCTTGATCCTCCAGAGAAAGGGGCACTCTTGGTAGACTTTACTTCAACTAATAGTTGATTCGTTATTCTTTAGGGGTTCTCATAAAACGTTGGATTTCTATGATTTTTGGATAAGTGGTTGAGAAAAAGAAAATCGAATGTACCAGTTGACTCCTTTAAAATAGTTATTCTTCTAGTCCAGAAGTCCTCTATAGAGAGCAGCCATTGTTTGCTGGTGATAAGCCCATGTTTTATTTCTCACACATACGTTGAACAACCAGTATTTATTCTGCAGCACAGTTTCTAAGAACTACAGCATTATTCTTCCTGAAGGGTTTGGTACTTCAATAAAATGCCAGAACTATAGTGACTAATGACACAAACATGGTAAAGAGGGAAAAACCATGTATGTGATATTCATATTCTGTGGAAGATCATTACACCGCATAATATTTATTTATTATTATAATGCATTGCTTAAATAGTGCCATCATATTCCGCGGCGCTTTGGTATTACTGTCCCCATTGGGGCTCACAATCTACATTCCCTATCAGTATGTCTTTGGAATGTGGGAGGAAACCGGAGAACCCGAAGGAAATCCACAGGAACATGGGGAGAACATACAAACTCCTTGCAGATGTTGTCCTTGGTGGGATTTGAACCCAGGACTCCAACACTGCAAGGTTAACCACTGAGCCACCGTGCTGAAGAATCGATGCCTAAGGTCCATTTACATGAGCGTCAATGAGCGTTCAAAGAAAGGCTCATTTCCCGATAACCATGCAAACAGGTTGCTAATCAGCTGACGAATGAGCAAAACGTTCGTATGGTGAAATGATTTTTTGGCTTACTTAAAAGGTCATAGTTCTTGGCAGCGCATCATCTTGTGTAAACAGGATCTGTGCTGCCGAGAACATTTGCGCCCTGAACGATCTATTATTTATCGTCCTGTAAGCATAAACAGGCTATTAAACAACCACAGACCGGCAAGCATGGTCAGCTGGTGGAAAGCCTATACTACCTGGAAGTTTTTGATTCTAGGGGTACGACGTTCTATTGAGATAGTGGAGACAATGATCGCTCCAGTTGGCTGGGAATGATCTGTGAATAGCAATCTCCAAGAACTCATCGATATTTCCTGTTGGTTTCAGGTCTGAGCTGTGTCTCGGCCATTCAAGGAGATTGGCTTTCCCGTTGTTCAAACACCGTATTGTTGCCTTTTGCTTTGTACTTCAGATCAATGTCCTGTTGTATCTTCTCCAGTATCCCAGGTTCCCCTGTATCTGCCTTTGTTGGCTTGATGCCTGTTAACCCGTTACCTGCTGGAGGTCATGCAGCAGGCACAGCGAGCACCGGCTTCTTGGAATTACAGTGTCACAGCAGTGGCGGGTGTTTGGCATTTGCCACCTCTTAGCAAATTATTAACATGATTTTACAGAGCACAAACATTTGCTGCATTGTTGGGATGTAGAGAGCCCCGTAACTCTCCAGACGGAAAGCAATACACGCAAAAATAAATATCATGAGCGTTGACATGCCAAAATTCACATTGAAATGTCCCGGCTTCGGATATATAGTTATAGATGTAAATGAGGTAACGTACATCATATACCGAAATGAAAAAGGGGACTTTGTGAATATATTTAACCCTTGGGAAATTTCTATTTTTAATAACATTTTTTTTTTTTAAAAAAGGAAAAAATATATACTAATTTGAATGTAGGTATATACGGATGTAACTATTTATTTTTGATTTCTATGAATTCTCCAATAAATATTTGGCAGATATCCGTTTTTCATGTACGTGTTCTGTTATGGCTGGCAATCAGGCAACACAGCGTGCAGTAATCAGCGCACATACAGAGATCTGGCAATAACCAAAAACAATAGGACAAGCTCTGAGACGTGGAATCTCTGTAGACTGCAGTACCTGATCTATCCTCACACAACTATAAGCAGCAGTGGATTGCGCCTAAAACTACCTATGCAACTCGGCACTGCCTGAGGAGCTGACTAGCCTGAAGATAGAAATACAAGCCTGACTTACCTAAGAGAAATACCCCAAAGGAATAGGCAGCCCCCCACATATAATGACTGTTAGCAAGATGAAAAGACAAACGTAGGAATGAAATAGATTCAGCAAAGTGAGGCCCGATATTCTAGACAGAGCGAGGATAGCAAAGAGAACTATGCAGTCTACAAAAAACCCTAAAACGAATACCACGCAAAGGGGCAAAAAGACCCACCGTGCCGAACTAACAGCACGGCGGTGCACCCCTTTGCTTCTCAGAGCTTCCAGCAAAAGTTAATAGCAAGCTGGACAGAAAAAACAGAAAACAAACTAGAAGCACTTATCTAGCAGAGCAGCAGGCCCAAGGAAAGATGCAGTAGCTCAGATCCAACACTGGAACATTGACAAGGAGCAAGGAAGACAGACTCAGGTGGAGCTAAATAGCAAGGCAGCCAACGAGCTCACCAAAACACCTGAGGGAGGAAGCCCAGAGACTGCAATACCACTTGTGACCACAGAAGTGAACTCAGCCACAGAATTCACAACAGTACCCCCCCCCTTGAGGAGGGGTCACCGAACCCTCACCAGAACCCCCAGGCCGACCAGGATGAGCCACATGAAAGGCACGAACAAGATCTGGGGCATGGACATCAGAGGCAAAAACCCAGGAATTATCTTCCTGAGCATAACCCTTCCATTTGACCAGATACTGGAGTTTCCGTCTAGAGACACGAGAATCCAAAATCTTTTCCACAATATACTCCAATTCCCCCTCCACCAAAACAGGGGCAGGAGGCTCCACAGATGGAACCATAGGTGCCACGTATCTCCTCAACAACGACCTATGGAATACATTATGTATGGAAAAGGAGTCTGGGAGGGTCAGACGAAAAGACACCGGATTGAGAATCTCAGAAATCCTATACGGACCAATAAAACGAGGTTTAAATTTAGGAGAGGAAACCTTCATAGGAATATGACGAGAAGATAACCAAACCAGATCCCCAACACGAAGTCGGGGTCCCACACGGCGTCTGCGATTAGCGAAAAGCTGAGCCTTCTCCTGGGACAAGGTCAAATTGTCCACCACCTGAGTCCAGATCTGCTGCAACCTGTCCACCACAGAATCCACACCAGGACAGTCCGAAGACTCAACCTGTCCTGAAGAGAAACGAGGATGGAACCCAGAATTGCAGAAAAATGGAGAGACCAAGGTAGCCGAGCTGGCCCGATTATTAAGGGCGAACTCAGCCAACGGCAAAAATGACACCCAATCATCCTGGTCAGCGGAAACAAAACATCTCAGATATGTTTCCAAGGTCTGATTGGTTCGTTCGGTCTGGCCATTAGTCTGAGGATGGAAGGCCGAGGAGAAAGATAGGTCAATGCCCATCCTACCACAAAAGGCTCGCCAGAACCTCGAGACAAACTGGGAACCTCTGTCAGAAACAATATTCTCAGGAATGCCATGTAAACGAACCACATGCTGGAAGAACAAAGGCACCAAATCAGAGGAGGAAGGCAATTTAACCAAGGGCACCAGATGGACCATTTTAGAAAAGCGATCACAGACCACCCAAATGACCGACATCTTTTGAGAAACGGGAAGGTCAGAAATGAAATCCATCGAAATATGTGTCCAAGGCCTCTTCGGGACCGGCAAGGGCAAAAGCAACCCACTGGCACGTGAACAGCAGGGCTTAGCCCTAGCACAAATTCCACAGGACTGCACAAAAGCACGCACATCCCGTGACAGAGATGGCCACCAGAAGGATCTAGCAACCAACTCCCTGGTACCAAAGATTCCTGGATGACCGGCCAGCACCGAACAATGAAGTTCAAAGATAACTTTACTAGTCCACCTATCAGGGACGAACAGTTTCTCGGCCGGACAACGATCAGGTTTATTAGCCTGAAATTTCTGCAACACTCTCCGCAAATCAGGGGAGATGGCAGACACAATGACTCCTTCCTTGAGGATACTCGCCGGCTCAGATAACCCCGGAGAGTCGGGCACAAAACTCCTAGACAGAGCATCCGCCTTCACATTTTTAGAGCCCGGAAGGTATGAAACCACAAAATCAAAACGAGCAAAAAATAACGACCAACGGGCCTGTCTAGGATTCAAGCGCTTGGCAGACTCAAGATAAGTAAGGTTCTTATGATCAGTCAAAACCACCACGCGATGCTTAGCACCCTCAAGCCAATGACGCCACTCCTCGAATGCCCACTTCATGGCCAGCAACTCTCGGTTGCCCACATCATAATTACGCTCAGCAGCAGAAAATTTCCTGGAAAAGAAAGCACATGGTTTGAACACTGAGCAACCAGAACCTCTCTGTGACAAAACCGCCCCTGCACCAATCTCAGAAGCATCAACCTCGACCTGGAACGGAAGAGAAACATCAGGTTGACACAACACAGGGGCACAGCAAAAACGACGCTTCAACTCCTGAAAAGCTTCCACGGCAGCAGAAGACCAATTAACCAAATCAGCACCCTTCTTGGTCAAATCGGTCAATGGTCTGGCAATGCTAGAAAAATTACAGATGAAGCGACGATAAAAATTAGCAAAGCCCAGGAATTTCTGCAGACTTTTTAGAGATGTCGGCTGAGTCCAATCCTGGATGGCCTGAACCTTAACCGGATCCATCTCGATAGTAGAAGGGGAAAAGATGAACCCCAAAAATGAAACTTTCTGCACACCGAAGAGACACTTTGATCCCTTCACGAACAAGGAATTAGCACGCAGTACCTGGAAAACCATTCTGACTTGCTTCACATGAGACTCCCAATCATCAGAGAAGATCAAAATGTCATCCAAGTAAACAATCAAGAATTTATCCAGATACTCACGGAAAATGTCATGCATAAAAGACTGAAAAACAGATGGAGCATTGGCAAGTCCAAACGGCATCACCAGATACTCAAAATGACCCTCGGGCGTATTAAATGCCGTTTTCCATTCATCTCCTTGCCTGATTCTCACCAGATTATACGCACCACGAAGATCTATCTTGGTGAACCAACTAGCCCCCTTAATCCGAGCAAACAAGTCAGAAATCAATGGCAAGGGATACTGAAACTTAACAGTGATCTTATTAAGAAGGCGGTAATCAATACACGGTCTTAGCGAACCATCCTTCTTGGCTACAAAAAAGAACCCTGCTCCCAATGGTGACGACGATGGGCGAATATGTCCCTTCTCCAGAGACTCCTTCACATAACTGCGCATAGCGGTGTGTTCAGGTACGGACAAATTAAATAAACGACCCTTAGGGAATTTATTACCAGGAATCAAATCGATAGCACAATCACAATTCCTATGCGGAGGTAGGGCATCAGACTTGGACTCTTCAAATACATCCTGAAAGTCCGACAAGAACTCTGGGATGTCAGAAGGAATGGATGACGAAATAGACAAAAATGGAACATCACCATGTACTCCCTGACAACCCCAGCTGGTTACCGACATAGAGTTCCAATCCAATACTGGATTATGGGTTTGTAGCCATGGCAACCCCAACACGACCACATCATGCAAATTATGCAGTACCAGAAAGCGAATAACTTCCTGATGTGCAGGAGCCATGCACATGGTCAGCTGGGCCCAGTACTGAGGCTTATTCTTGGCCAAAGGTGTAGCATCAATTCCTCTCAACGGAATAGGACACCGCAAAGGCTCCAAGAAAAATCCACAACGTTTAGCATAATCCAAATCCATCAGATTCAGGGCAGCGCCTGAATCCACAAACGCCATGACAGAATACGATGACAAAGAGCACATTAAGGTAATGGACAAAAGGAATTTGGACTGTACAGTACCAATAACGGCAGAGCTATCGAACCGCCTAGTGCGTTTAGGACAATTAGAAATAGCATGAGTAGAATCACCACAATAGAAACACAGTCTGTTCAGACGTCTGTGTTCTTGCCGTTCTACTTTAGTCATAGTCCTGTCGCACTGCATAGGATCAGGTTTACTCTCAGACAATACCGCCAGATGGTGCACAGATTTACGCTCGCGCAAGCGACGACCGATCTGAATGGCCAAGGACATGGACTCATTCAAACCAGCAGGCATAGGAAATCCCACCATTACATCCTTAAGAGCTTCAGAGAGACCCTTTCTGAACAAAGCCGCTAGTGCAGATTCATTCCACAGAGTGAGTACTGACCACTTTCTAAATTTCTGACAATATACTTCTATATCATCCTGACCCTGGCATAAAGCCAGCAGATTTTTCTCAGCCTGATCCACTGAATTAGGCTCATCGTAAAGCAATCCGAGCGCCAGGAAAAACGCATCGACACTACTCAATGCAGGGTCTCCTGGCGCAAGAGAAAACGCCCAGTCCTGTGGGTCGCCGCGCAAAAAAGAAATAATAATCAAAACCTGTTGAATAGGATTACCAGAAGAATGAGGTTTCAAGGCCAAAAATAGCTTACAATTATTTCTGAAGCTCAGGAACTTAGTTCTGTCACCAAAAAACAAATCAGGAATCGGAATTCTTGGTTCTAGCATCGATTTCTGATCAATAGTATCTTGAATCTTTTGTACATTTACAACAAGATTATCCATTGAGGAGCACAGAGCCTGAATATCCATGTCCACAGCTGTGTCCTGAAGCACTCTAATGTCTAGGGGAAAAAAAAGACTGAAGACAGAGCTAAGAAAAAAAAATGATGTCAGGATTTCTTTTTTCCCTCTATTGGGAATCATTGGTGTGGCTCCTTGTACTGTTATGGCTGGCAATCAGGCAACACAGCGTGCAGTAATCAGCGCACATACAGAGATCTGGCAATAACCAAAAACAATAGGACAAGCTCTGAGACGTGGAATCTCTGTAGACTGCAGTACCTGATCTATCCTCACACAACTATAAGCAGCAGTGGATTGCGCCTAAAACTACCTATGCAACTCGGCACTGCCTGAGGAGCTGACTAGCCTGAAGATAGAAATACAAGCCTGACTTACCTCAGAGAAATACCCCAAAGGAATAGGCAGCCCCCCACATATAATGACTGTTAGCAAGATGAAAAGACAAACGTAGGAATGAAATAGATTCAGCAAAGTGAGGCCCGATATTCTAGACAGAGCGAGGATAGCAAAGAGAACTATGCAGTCTACAAAAAACCCTAAAACGAAAACCACGCAAAGGGGCAAAAAGACCCACCGTGCCGAACTAACAGCACGGCGGTGCACCCCTTTGCTTCTCAGAGCTTCCAGCAAAAGTTAATAGCAAGCTGGACAGAAAAAACAGAAAACAAACTAGAAGCACTTATCTAGCAGAGCAGCAGGCCCAAGGAAAGATGCAGTAGCTCAGATCCAACACTGGAACATTGACAAGGAGCAAGGAAGACAGACTCAGGTGGAGCTAAATAGCAAGGCAGCCAACGAGCTCACCAAAACACCTGAGGGAGGAAGCCCAGAGACTGCAATACCACTTGTGACCACAGAAGTGAACTCAGCCACAGAATTCACAACAGTGTTCTATCCAAATTTTAGAACACGTACGTATTATTATTATTATTATTATTATTATTATTTATTATTATAGCGCCATTTATTCCATGGCGCTTTACATGTGAGGAGGGGTATACATAATAAAACAAGTACAATAATCTTGAAAAATACAAGTCACAACTGGTACAGGAGGAGAGAGGACCCTGCCCGCGAGGGCTCACAATCTACAAGGGATGGGTGAGGATACAGTAGGTGAGGGTAGAGCTGGCCGTGCAGCGGTTTGGGCAATCGGTGGTTACTGCAGGTTGTAGGCTTGTCGGAAGAGGTGGGTCTTCAGGTTCTTTTTGAAGGTTTCGATGGTAGGCGAGAGTCTGATATGTTGTGGTAGAGCATTCCAGAGTAAGGGGGATGCACGAGAGAAATCTTGTATGCGATTGTGGGAAGAGGAGATAATAGGGGAGTAGATTATGTATTATGGTCTATGGTGTAATTTACATATCTGTGCTTTTTGCTGACTGTGCAAAAAAATCCACGGAGATACGTCAGTTATAGATCTGAGTCACAGATCAAAATCACTCATCTACTACAGTATACAGTATATGGGACTGTGAAAATAGTAGAGAGCACACGGATGCCATCCTGTGCAATCTGTCTTCTGTCCACTTTTAACATGGATTAATGGATTGGAGAAACTTTGCAATTATATTTTTTTTTCGCAAACATGAAAATAACTGGTGAAACATGATAGTAAAAACACGGATGAAGATTGCTCCATTTTTTCTTCCTAGTAAAAAAAAACAAACATCTGCATGATGCCTTACTCGTACACAGGTATGTCGATGTCCTTGGCATTGATAAGCCCCTCAGCATTGCTTGACTATGGCAGTGAAGAACAGAACAAACTAGGTTCAGCTTACAGTGCAAAGGTTTGCCATTGATCCCCATTGAAAAATGGACACCATGCATTGAAGAGAGAAGTGAGATAGTTAAAGCAAAAGTGTCTTAAAGGGGTTGTCCACTACTCAGACAATTCCTTCTCAATCAGCATGTTTGCCCCAAGTAAAATAATAACATATACTTACAGCCGAAGTCTGTGCTGTTCCAGCGGTGTCAGCACTGGCTCTCCAAGGACTTGCGTGACATTGTAATGTATAAGACATCAAGAGGAAGTGAGCGGCCAGTCACATCTCTGAACTGCTCTTGATGTCTAATTTGTCTAAAAGTCGGGAGAGTGAAGCTAGCGCTGATTGGGCGCAGAGATGTCATGACATAATAATGTGATGTGTTCCCCGGGAGAGCCAGTGCTGACACTGCTGGAACAGCGCCGTCACCGGAGGCGAATAAAAGTCTTGGTATTTTACTGGAGGAAAACATAATAATTGAGGAGGAGTTGTCCAAAGAGGGGTCTATCCCTTTAATTTCTATTAGACAAGTAGTCACTGTTTTGCTAATAGTTGTCTATTATATATATTAGGTATATACACTCAACACTGAAATTGAAACACAGACGAAAAATTTCACTTGCAGTACAGAATGGATCAGTCATGGAACCATTTATACGGCCAACTGCGCAAATAAATAGAGATATTTAAAAGATTCAGTTTCCATTTTTTTCATCATTTGCATATCATTAGCAGGTCTATATATCCTGCGATTTCAATAATTCCATGACTTTTCTTCCTTGGTGGAATAATTTCAATGTTGCAGAGTGTATGTTTTTTAAATTTTTCATCTATGTGTAGGAGGGTGGTCCTGCTATGCACAGTAAGGAGCACGCTGTTACTTTAAGAGACTGCACCCCCTTGACTGGCAGGATGAAATTTTCTGCTTCTCCTCTGCAATAGACTGTGTGAATGAACTGGACTGTGCAGATGGCTGGGGTGGAGCCTGAACAGCGTGTGTGTGTGCTGAGGCTGCTGCAGAGAGAACTTTGTGCTGATAGCTGCAAGAGAGGAGAACTGTGTCCTGATATAGCTGCAAGAGAGGACCCACAGCCTGGACAGAGTGGGCTTGTGAGATTTGACAGACTTTTCCGGGTGCAGCGAGGGTAGCTGTCCTGTGTTAGTTCGAGGAGCCACGAAGATACCGAGAAAGAGAGCTACAGTTTCCAGGAGCACTTCCAGGACCCAGAAGCAAGGAGAAGACCACGTTTCACGGAGCTGACAGAAAGCCGTGCGCACCACTGTACTAGACAGTTTGGGGCCCCCGGGACTGGATCAGAGTCCCCAACAAGGATTCGGATTCCTGGACCACGGTGTGAATTACTGGTACGATGGACTCCTCGCCAGAGATGGACTACACCTCAACAAACCTGGGAAACACACATTTGCCAGAAGACTCGCTACACTCATCAGGAGGGCGTTAAACTAGAAGAAGAGGGCTCGGGAAGAAAAACATTAGACTTGAACAAAGAAGACCCAGGAAAACATACTCAGATGGGAGGTAAGAACATTTCTAAAGCAATCCACAGCGAGGAGATTGGAACAAAACAAAATCCTCTAAACTGCATGCTCGCAAACGCCAGAAGCCTGACAAACAAGATGGAAGAACTAGAAGCAGAAATATCTACAGGTAACTTTGACATAGTGGGAATAACCGAGACATGGTTAGATGAAAGCTATGACTGGGCAGTTAACTTACAGGGTTACAGTCTGTTTAGAAAGGATCGTAAAAATCGGAGAGGAGGAGGGGTTTGTCTCTATGTAAAGTCTTGTCTAAAGTCCACTTTAAGGGAGGATATTAGCGAAGGAAATGAGGATGTCGAGTCCATATGGGTCGAAATTCATGGAGGGAAAAATGGTAACAAAATTCTCATTGGGGTCTGTTACAAACCCCCAAATATAACAGAAACCATGGAAAGTCTACTTCTAAAGCAGATAGATGAAGCTGCAACCCATAATGAGGTCCTGGTTATGGGGGACTTTAACTACCCGGATATTAACTGGGAAACAGAAACCTGTGAAACCCATAAAGGCAACAGGTTTCTGCTAATAACCAAGAAAAATTATCTTTCACAATTGGTGCAGAATCCAACCAGAGGAGCAGCACTTTTAGACCTAATACTATCTAATAGACCTGACAGAATAACAAATCTGCAGGTGGTTGGGCATCTAGGAAATAGCGACCACAATATTGTACAGTTTCACCTGTCTTTCACTAGGGGGACTTGTCAGGGAGTCACAAAAACACTGAACTTTAGGAAGGCAAAGTTTGACCAGCTTAGAGATGCCCTTAATCTGGTAGACTGGGACAATATCCTCAGAAATAAGAATACAGATAATAAATGGGAAATGTTTAAGAACATCCTAAATAGGCAGTGTAAGCGGTTTATACCTTGTGGGAATAAAAGGACTAGAAATAGGAAAAACCCAATGTGGCTAAACAAAGAAGTAAGACAGGCAATTAACAGTAAAAAGAAAGCATTTGCACTACTAAAGCAGGATGGCACCATTGAAGCTCTAAAAAACTATAGGGAGAAAAATACTTTATCTAAAAAACTAATTAAAGCTGCCAAAAAGGAAACAGAGAAGCACAT